>NC_081184.1:36083706-36415370 GCF_029867415.1 Vicia villosa | reverse complement strand
TGATGCATAAAGAAATAGAAGTTTATGTGGACGACATGATAGCCAAGTCCAGCACAGAAGAAGAACATATTGAATACCTTTTGAAGTTGTTTCAACGGTTAAGGAAATATCAGCTTCGCTTGAATCCTAACAAATGTACTTTTGGGGTTAGATCTGGAAAACTCTTGGGTTTCATTGTCAGCCAAAGAGGTATTGAAGTAGATCCCGACAAAGTCAGAGCTATTCAAGAAATGCCTGCACCAAAAACTGAAAAGCAAGTAAGAGGATTTCTCGGACGATTAAACTACATCTCCAGATTTATCTCTCAAATGACTGCTACTTGTGGGCCAATTTTCAAGCTTCTCCGCAAAGATCAAGGGGTTGTATGGACTGAAGATTGCCAGAAAGCGTTCGACAGTATCAAAGAGTACCTGTTAGAACCACCGATATTGATTCCTCCAGTTGAAGGAAGACCGCTAATCATGTACCTTACCGTGTTGGAAGAATCCATGGGTTGTATGCTTGGACAACAAGATGAAACCGGTAGGAAGGAGCATGCCATCTATTACCTGAGTAAGAAATTCACAGATTGTGAGTCTCATTACTCCATGCTCGAAAAAACATGTTGTGCTTTGGCTTGGGCTTCAAAACGTCTCCGCCAATACATGATCAACAATACTACTTGGTTAATCTCCAAAATGGATCCGATCAAGTATGTCTTTGAAAAGCCTGCATTAACAGGAAGGATTGCCCGATGGCAAATGTTGTTATCTGAATATGACATTGAGTACCGTGCCCAAAAAGCGGTCAAAGGAAGCATTCTCGCCGATCATTTGGCGCATCAACCAATTAATGAATATCAATCTCTCAAGTTTGACTTTCCTGATGAAGATGTCTTGTACTTGAAGATGAAAGATTGTGACGAACCGTTACCTGAAGAAGGTCCTGAGCCTGGATCAAGATGGGGCCTGATTTTTGATGGAGCAGTAAACGCTTTTGGCAATGGAATTGGGGCAATCATCATCACTCCCAAGGGTACTCATATCCCGTTCTCCGCCAGATTGCTATTTGATTGCACCAACAACATCGCAGAATATGAAGCTTGTATCATGGGTCTCGAAGAAGCCATTGACTTAAGGATCAAAATCCTAGACATATATGGTGATTCAGCCCTTGTGATCAACCAAATCAAAGACAAGTGGGAAACTTACCACCCTGGCTTGATTCCTTACAGAGATTATGCAAGACGTCTGTTGACTTTCTTCAACAAGGTTGAATTGCATCATATACCTCGAGATCAGAATCGAATGGCAGACGCCTTGGCTACTCTATCTTCCATGTTCAAAGTCAGTCACTGGAATGATGTGCCTAAAGTCAGAATCACGCGCCTTGAAAGGCCCGCCTATGTGTTTGCAACTGAAGAAGTCATCGATGATAAACCGTGGTTCCACGACATCAAACGCTTCCTTCAAACTCAAGAGTACCCACTTGGGGCATCAAACAAAGATAAGAAAACTCTAAGGAGACTTTCTGGCAGTTTCTTCCTGAATGGAAATGTGCTATACAAAAGAAACTTCGACATGGTTTTGCTCAGATGCGTGGACAGACACGAAGCAGACATGTTAATGCATGAAGTGCATGAAGGGTCCTTTGGAACTCATTCAAACGGGCATGCAATGTCCAAGAAAATCTTAAGAGCAGGATACTATTGGTTGACAATGGAATCTGACTGTTACAAACACGTGAAGAGATGTCACAAGTGCCAGATCTACGCAGATAAGATCCATGTGCCACCGACTCTACTCAACGTTCTCTCATCTCCATGGCCTTTCTCCATGTGGGGTATCGACATGATTGGAATGATCGAACCAAAAGCTTCAAACGGTCATCGTTTCATCTTGGTAGCCATTGATTACTTCACCAAATGGGTCGAAGCAGCATCTTACGCCAATGTTACAAGACAAGTGGTTGTGAGGTTTATCAAGAATAACATCGTTTGCCGATATGGTATTCCCAGCAAGATCATTACTGACAATGGTTCGAACTTGAACAACAAGATGATGAAAGAATTATGTGAGGAATTCAAGATTGAGCATCATAACTCTTCTCCTTACAGACCAAAAATGAACGGCGCAGTTGAAGCTGCTAACAAGAACATTAAGAAGATCGTCCAGAAAATGGTCGTCACTTACAAAGACTGGCATGAAATGCTGCCATTTGCTTTACATGGGTACCGTACTTCAGTGCGTACTTCAACAGGGGCAACTCCCTTTTCTCTAGTATACGGCATGGAAGCTGTGCTCCCCGTAGAAGTGGAAATCCCATCAATGAGAGTCCTCATGGAGACTAAGTTATCAGAGGCTGAATGGTGTCAAAGCAGATACGATCAGTTGAACTTAATCGAAGAAAAACGTATGACTGCTCTATGCCATGGACAGTTATACCAAGCAAGGATGAAACAAGCCTTCAACAAAAAGGTTCGACCTCGTGAATTTCGAGAAGGTGACCTCGTGCTTAAAAAGATCTTGTCTTTTCAACCAGATTCTAGGGGCAAATGGTCTCCTAATTACGAAGGCCCGTATGTTGTCAAAAGAACATTTTCTGGCGGCGCCATGATTCTTACAACTATGGATGGTGATGAACTCCCACATCCTGTGAATGCTGATGCAGTCAAGAAATACTTTGTCTAAAAAATACAAAAGAACAGCTCGGTAAGTCGAAAACCCGCAAAGGGCGACTTAGGCAAAAATGAGCGTCTCGGTGGACTGAAAACCTGAAAGGGCGGTCCAGGCAAAAATTAGAGACAATAAACAGAAAAAAATTCATCCTGGTAGATTGAAAACCTGAAAGGGCAATCTAGGCAAAAATTAGGGATTTATGACAAAGTAACTGCATCAGTATGTACTTCGTCACCTGAGGAGTCTTTTTCATCAAAGGATCTTCGATCAAATCATCGCCAATCTGAAGCGACAAGCACAGTTGGAACTCAAAGTTGTTAGGGGAATAGTGGTTATTGCTTTCAATGTAGCCTTTTCCGCATAAATTACCATTTCCAACTTTTGTAAATACTCTATGGAATCACGTCTTTAGCTGATTACCATCCTATTAAATAAATTTGAGCCTTGTGCCCATTTGTTTGCAATCTTTAATTTCTTTCAGCTTGCAAAATGACGCTTTAATTGTGTTATTCACTTTTGAAACAAAAAAAAAAGAAGAAAAAAAAAAAAGGGTTTTAAATGAATTTACTTTTCTTTTTCAAAATAAAAGCGAAACTTTCCTTTGAGTTGTGAACAACAGAAGGAACATCAACAGCTATCTCCATAGGACGAATCAAGGATTATGATAGGAAAAGCTCTTCTATCCCCAGTGAAGAAGCTCTCCTATCTTCAGTGACGAAGATTTTCCATCTCCAGTGAAGAAGTCCTTCCATCTCAATGAGAAAAGATGTTGAAGAACATTTGCCAAGTATCTGGTTGTATTGCGACGTCGGTCCCTCTCCAGTATACTTCTTTGTCTGTCAGTATCGTCAACATGCATGCTACATTCATGACGTTCATCATTCATACATATTTGCATCATTTATGCATCATTGCATTTTTCAAATGTCTGTCTAAAATCACTTGTTCAGGATATATCTATCCCAAAAAAAAAAGGAGAAAAAGCAAAAAAAAGAAGAGAAAAAGAAACAGATATGGGCGTGTCATCTCTCCAAGTAGGTTGTCACCCATAAGCAGAAATAAAATCTTCTTTCTCCAGTTCCCCACTGAGATCATTCCTCGTGGAAGAAGGTTGCTTTAGTTTTCTCCTCTCAAAACGAAGGAGAAAATCCCCAGTCGAGTTCATTCCTCATTGGGTACAAAGTCTTGTTTGACTGTTCCTTTCCAATTCATTCATGGTTAGAACTTTGTCTTTATCAAAAATTCAAATTCCGATTCTCCAAATAGAGTCAAGAAAAAATTGAACCATAAACAATCGCCTCGTCATCTGAGCAGTTTATGTTTCTTTCAAAAATTTCCTCTCAAGGAAATCAATCATGAAGACCATTTGACGATCAGAGCCTTATTACTGTTCACAAGGCTGAATAACCAGTAATTTCCCTAGCAAAGTCTCCGAGATCATTTTATCACTCGGCTGATAATTGATCAAGTCTTCAAAACCACTATCACAAGGCTGGTAGTCGGTAACCTTTTGTTCTGGTTATATTATTAAACATGTCTATCACAAGGATGATAGTCGATAATATTAACCAAACCTTTGAAACTCTTTTTACCTTGTCAAGTCTATCGCCATGCTGATAGTCGGTAACACAGTTTCATACCTTTCACCTTCGCATTATTAAACAAGTCTATCCCTGTGCTGATAGTCGGTAATGTCGATAGGTAAGCTTTTCTTACAAAGCTATCATTCCCCGGTGAAGCATACACTTGCTTTCCCGAAAAGAAAAGAAAACGGATTCTCTTCCTAAAACGGATTGAGGTATCCTTCCCGATCTCTTTTCCCCAGTGGAGTCAGTTCTTGATATTCCCTCGGTAAAGACATCCTTGCATCATTCGCAATTTTGGTATCTTAGGTCCAAAATTCGCGTCTTCTGATATTTAAGTCTCTTCCACCCTATCAAAACGAAGATTTTCAATCTTCATGTCTCAGGTTGAAGAAACTTAAATAGGGGCATCTGTCATACCCCAATTTTTGACCTAAGATACCACCTCATATCATTGCATATGCATCATTTGCATCTCTAACAAATTGCATAGCTTGTGTTTGCTACTTGTGCTCAGCAGGGTTTAATCAAGAAATCACTCATCAGTACAAGTAACAAATCAATTAGGGTTTTGTTCTCCCTTCATCTCAAATGAATCATCTTCATCAACAATCAACATTTGGTCCTCAGAGATTCATTTCAACAAGCTCAACAGCTCTGAGTCAACCAGATTAGGGTTTTGACTGAAGATAGCATACTCCTGACTTTTGCTCAGAATTTGACCTAATAGCTTGGGGCATGATATCAAGACTTCAAGTGCATCATTTTGACCTAATCCATTGGCTCATAACATCTCCTACACAAAGATTGATCAGACAAATCCTCAGATTAGGGTTTTGAACTATTAGGGACTGAAATCAGGGATCACATTTGGGAAACCCTAAAAACCCCCAGGGAGTCAATCAAAAGTTTCAATCATCTTCAAATAATCCTTATGACAACATCCAATGGAAATTACATCTCAATTCAAGATCCACAGTCATCAATTTCATTAGGTCGACAATTAGGGTTTTTGACCTAATTCACTGAACAACTGACTTTTTAATCAGAACATGGTGCCACAACTCAAACCATGGCTCAATATCCTCTAATGCTTCAATATGATCCATTCATACCATTCATATGGTGAGGATAGCCTGTTTCATTTGAAATCTCCAGAAACGCGATTCGTCTGAAAAAGTCAACTGTACAAGATCACCATTGACTTTTGGGGAATTTTGGTCAACCATGACTTTTGAAGTTTTAAATCATCAATATATGATATGAGAAGTCATTTGATCAAGAAAAATCAAGAAAATCAATCAAGAATCAAAAAGTCAAAAGTTTGACTTTCATACTTAGAAAATTTTTCTAAGTGTTTTTCATGGTTTTTTCCAAACTTTGAAAGGGAATAACTCAAAATTTCACCTACAAACTGAAAAAAACTTCCAACATGAAAGTTGTAGATTTTGATCCAATAAACAACTTTGACACATATAAATTTTTTCCATAAGATCAACCATTTAAGAGAAATGGAGGTTCAAAGTTGGTATCTTTTGAAAATTTCACTTAAAACTTCATTTTCTTCAAAGTTCATGGATCTTTTTCACCCACTTCCTTAAGGATCTTGAAGAAACTTTCAACTAGGGTTTTGAAGTGTGTAATATGAGCTTTCCAAAATGTCTAAGAGCATGAAAAAATATGGAGTGTAGCCATGGTTTTGAATTTTGTCATTAGAGGTCATTATGCATGAAATTTCAAGCCATTTTCACTAAGTTATGAACCATTTTTTCCAAATAATGCAAGTAATGATGCATCAAGACAATAATTGAAGATATTTTCTGATTTGAAGATCAGAATGGAAGAGGATAAGAAGCTTGGAGTTTAACCATGGTTTAGTCACTTTTAACCATTATGCATTAAATGTAAAGATTCCATTTTATCTCCAAATGCCAAATCACCATTCTTTGATCAACTTGCAAAGCTTGGAGTTCAGAATCCTTGGCCTATAAATAGAGGTTCAAATCACTCTTCAATTCACACCAAAACCTCACAATCATAGGTTTTCTCTCTTCTTTCTTAAGTTGCAAGTTTCATGAGTTTCAAAGAGGGAGAATTGCAATTTCCATCTCTTGCAATTTCTGAGCAAAGTGAGGGTTCTAACATCTCATAAACATCAAATGTGATGTGTTTGATCCATCCACACACCCCAAAAACACCTAAAACTCAGAATCATCATCTCACCTCCAAATATGCATAACACTAGCCTTATCATGCCAAAATGAAATCCAGGCCAATTCTGTCCAAGTTAATCATCCAAACACATCCTATATACCATATATGAGCTGTCCCAATCATCATCCATGACCTGTAACTCCAAAATCACATAGCATGATTCTCACTTGAGCCATACTGCAGATCGGGTTCCATAGCTTTGCACAGATGAATCCAAACAGTTCCAAGCATTCAAACATGTTCCATAAGGTCCATTGAAGCTGTCCAGATCAAGAAACAACATCTGTAACACCTGTATTGAAGAATTCAATTTCCAGATTGGCCGTTTTTGAAGGTAAGTAATATGAACTTCAAACTCATACATACATGCATCATAAATGGAAAATTGAGTTGCTATCTTGTTTCTGCACTATCACTGATCATTAACCCTCAATCAATTTCATAATTCATCAATCATACACGATTTCATGTTCAAATTCAGAATTAGGGTTCTTCACGATTTCCAGAAAATTAATGATCTTAGAGTGAAAATAAATAAAATTAAATGATACCATCATGTTCCTCGTCCAAAATCGAGCAAGATAGGCTATTCACTTGATCAAAATGATTCAGTTTTCAGATTTTTCAAATTCAAGTTAGGGTTGTGTTCTTGGCGCCAGATTTTGAAACTGAAATTAGGAATTGATTCAAAAATATAATTCATTCATTGCAAATGTTAAACAGACCACGCGCGTGGTCCAGTTGGTAGTGTTTTTGAGTGGTAACCCTCAGGTCACGAGTTCAACACCTCTAGGGGCCAAAACATATTTTTTATCACTATTTTTCTTCCATTTTTTACACAACTTCATCAATTAATTTAACCAATCAAAATTCAATATTTTCACTTCATTTTTTACACACTTCTTATTTAATATACCTATTTTGACAATATCAAAAAAAATCACAAAAAAAGATTTATTTAATATGCTTTTAATTAGGTTTAAAATGATGCATTTTTAAGTGTTTTTAAATACTTTAAATATTGTTTTTCATTTAATTTTTAACCTAATCACTTGTAAATATTTTTTGTGACCAAACCCTAATCATTTAGGTCTTAATTGAGTATTAAAACTTGTTTTAACTTAATTAAGTTTGTCTTCTTTCAAATTCAAATCGTTTTAAGACGAGCGATCACGATTCTTTTTCAAAACGATAAACCACTTCTTTTTTTAAATCCTTTTTGATTAATCAATCGATTTTCAAAACAAAGTGGGGCCTCTCGAATATTAGAGAGTGTAAGTCCCATTTCTTTTCTTTTTGTACAGTTTTTTTAACAAAACAATAAAACTTCTTCAAAACAAAATCTTTTCAAAACAATTTTCAAATCATTTTCAAATCATTTTCAAAAAAACAAAACTTCAAACTTTTCAATATACCATGGGCCTCCATGTAGGTATAAGTCCCGAGCCCTTTTGTACATACCCATTCAAGTACATGAAATTCGGTATTTCATTGTACGCCTTTTGTACATATCTCGATCATTAAAACTCCAAAAAATAACAAACCAAAAATGAAGGTTTCTTTAAATCTTCCAAAAAATACCATGGGCCTCCACGTAGGTATAAGTCCCAAGCCCTTTTGTAAATACCTGTTTACATAGCTTTGAATAAACTCAAGTGGACCTCTCCCCGAGTATGAGTCCCGAGCCCCTGTGTATACAAATGGATCATGCTTACAGGTATATTTCCTTCATAAACTCCATTATATACACACACTTTGTCATATATGTATAACTGTTCATATTTGTTCATGTACTTGTTCATGTTTGTTCGTACTTGTTCATACTTGTGATTGTTATATGCTTGTTCAACTTAGTACAACACTAGGTTCCCCATAGCCTCCTATTGGGCTTCGTGCAAAGAATTTCCACTAGTTTAGGTTAGGACATAGAGTATGGTTTCCCGGTGAAATCGCTCTAAGAGCTCAAACCAACTATACCACGCCTCCCCTTGGGCTTTGTACAAACGAGTGACCCTCCCATAGCCTCCTCTTGGGCTTACAATGCAAGGACCCTGGATTGTCCCTCCCATAGCCTCCTCTTGGGCTTACAATGCAAGGACCCTCGGATAGCCTCCTCTTGGGCTTCGTACAAGGACCCACGGGCTTCTTATAAGCATCCCCAATATCCAAATCAAATACCCTAGGAGATTAGACATTTTTCATCTCTATGCTAGGAGTATCTCTTATATATCATCACAAACAATCAATCAATCAAACTTTTTTTTGCCACAAGTCTGGCTAATCAATCAATCTTCTTTTGCCACAAGGCTGGCTAATCAATCAAACTGTTTTACCACCGTACTGGATGATTAATCAAAGTTTTTGTCACAAGGCTGACTTCATTGAAACTTTTGCCACAAGGCTGGCTGATTAATCAAAGTTTTTGTCACAAGGCTGACTTCATTGAAACTTTTGCCACAAGGCTGGTTAAACAACAAAAACATCTTTATCATTCTAAGCACCCTAAGTGGCATGGCCCCGGGCTTATAATGAAAAGATTTTCAAACAAAAAACAAACAGATGTATGTGATGATATAGATTAGATACATCTAGCATTTAGACGACATTTGTCTATTTTCCTTTGCTTCCACTAGCATAATTGGGAACTACGATTGCTCTGACTTTCTCAACATCCCTTTGAGAATACGTAGGCACAAGGTCGATCCTTGGCGAGCAAAACAAAACAAAAAAAACCACTCAAACCTTAGCACCCGTAGATCCGAGCTACAGATGCTCTGATTCCCTCTAGGGGATATGTATGCAGAGGATCGCGATGATCTTTGCGAGCATAATCAAACAAACACCTTAGGTCCCACCTATTTCACAAGAACCTCCACCACAACAAGAATGGAATAAAACAAAACAAAGAAACCTATAGAGTACTATAGATACGTTGGGTGCTAATACCTTCCCTTCGTATAACCAACCCTCTTACCCGGAATCTCTCCCCCACTTTTAAGGTTATTGCAGCTTTTTTCCTTTTCCTACTTTGGAAACAATAAAAAGTTTGGTCGGTACAAAAGAAAAATCATTTTTTTTGAGCACTCGAGCCCAAAGAAGGCATCAGGTGTCTCATCCACAAAAAAGAGGAACAAAACGATTTTTCGCCCGCGACATCCACCGTGATCACTTCGAATTGCAACTATTTTGTTGTTCATTTTGTTTTGACATAATCTTGCAAATTGTGTGAAAGCTGGAAAAGTTTGATCCTTACTAGGTAGAAAGATTGTCCAACAAAATCTAGAGTAATCATTGACAATGACAAAACCATAGGTGTTTCCACCTATGCTTTTAGTCCTTGAAGGGCCAAAGAGATCCATGTGAAGTAGTTCAAGAGGGCGTGATGTTGAAACCACGTTCTTTGATTTAAAAGAGATTTTTGTTTGCTTTCCCTTTTGAAAAGCATCACATAGATGATCTTTTGAAAACTTCATTTTAGGTAAGCCGATTACTAAATCTTTTGTGACAACTTTATTAAGTAAGTCAAAATTTATGTGGGCGAGACGTCTATGCCAAAGCCATGAGTCTTCGCCTAGAGCAATTAGACACTTGGTACTAGACTTAGATACCTCATCCAAGTTTAGCATGTAGATGTTGTTTACTCTTAAGCCCTTAAACATAATGTCTCTTTTCTTAGTATGTTCTATTGTGCAGCCAGAATTCGTAAACATTACTTTAAAATCTTTGTCACACTTGACTTATACTTAAAAGATTATGTTTAAGGCCTTCTATTAGCAGCACATCAGTTATAGTAGTGGTAGAAGGGTTACCTACACTTCCTTTACCAAGTATGGCTCCCCGATTGTTATCTCCATAGGTGACATACCCCTTTTTCTTTGCTTGAAACTCAACAAAAAGAGATAGGTCTCCCGTCATGTGTCTTGAACATCCGCTATCAAGGAACCACAACCTTTCGGCAATGTCAAGACACTTTTCCTGCAGGATTAATTTAGAGAGGGAGGTCCCCAATTTTCATTGGGTCCTTGGTAGTGAGTACACATTTTGTTGCACTTAGGCAACCATTGAAATACTCCTTTAGGAACTAAAATTCTCCTAAATTTGCATTTTTCAATGGTATGTCCCTTTTTGCAACAATAATAACAGGTAATATGATGAGAATATGCTGTTTTGCTAGTTGATGCTTTTGGTACAAAAGTGTATTTACTATATAAAGGAGTATACGATCTTTTGAACTTATTTGGATCAACCGCAAAGGTCACTTTTGGTTGTAGAGCCTTGTCTAACTTGGCTTTTAGATCTCTTACTTCTTTTTGCCAAATGTGACATGTCTCACAACCAAACCATGATGTAGGATCTATTTCAACTTTATCCTTTTGAATGTCTAGCATAGATTGTTTTAAAGCTTCCATATCCTTTTCGGTTTTCTCAACTTTTGATTCAAGATATGAAAAGATTTTCTTATTTGAGGCCAAAAGTTTGAAAGCTTCAATTGCATCTCTATGTAATTCTTCAAAAGCAAGTTTTAGTTGAGAATGAGATACCTTATCTATGAGTTCAGGTTTAAGATGACTTACAGCTTTCTTTTTCTTGTGTTGATGAGCCATAAGGCATAAGTTTGCTGATTCTTCTTCATCGCTTGATGAGCTTTCACTAGATGAATCACTTTCCCATGCTATGTAGGCTCTCTTAGATTTGTTATGACCTTTGCTTTGGTTCTTCTCTTTTTCCTTCTTAAGGTATGGACAATCCGGTTTGTAGTGACCGGCTTTCCCACACTTAAAGCAAGGGCCTTTGATTTTTCCTTTGTTGTCGTCATCTTGTTTGAACTTGTTTGATTGCTTTCTATAGTTGATCAAGCCTTTGTCAGAATGTTTTGCTCCATTTTTCTTTAGATATTTGTTGTATCTTCGCACAAACAGTCCCATTTCCTCATCATCGGAGTCTTCGTCATAACTTGTATCACTATCCTCTAGCTCTTGTCTTGAGGTCTTGGAGCTTGAAGCTTTTAGAGCTATTGACTTCTTCTCTACCTCTTTCTCCATGTTCTTTTCTTTCTTTGCCTTTTTCTCATGCATGTCAAGGAATTTAAGGTGTTGTTCATGTTCCTCTAGTTTACCAAAGAGAGTGGTAATGTCTAAGGTGTTTAGATCATTTGCTTCCTTTATTGCTGTAACCTTGGGTTGCCATTCCCTGTTCAAGCATCTTAAGATTTTGTTAGTAGCAACTGCATTGGAAACAGGTCTATCAAGAGAATTTAACCGATTTTTCAGTTGAACGAATCTCTTCTGCATGTTTTCGATGGATTCACCATCTTCCATGTGGAAGAGTTCGAACTCTTGAGTTAACGTATTGATCCTAGCTAGTTTGACATCATCCGTTCCCTCGTGGGCAACTTGCAATGTGTCCCACATAGCTTTAGCGGTTCTACAATGGGAAACGCGATAGTATTCATCAACTCCTAGAGCTGAGATTAGAATGTTTCTCGCTTTCCAATCGTATGCATATCTCTTTTCATCTTCAGCATCCCAAGTATTTTCTGGTTTTGGAACAACTGCACCAGCTGCATTTGTCATGGTGATCTGAAACGGACCATTGACAATAGCTGTCCAGATGTTCCTATCAATTTCATTGATGTGGACACACATACATTTCCCTTCCTTTGGAATATCAATACTAAACCAACATTATCACTTGGGGATCCAGATGAACTTATTGTCTTAGCACCACTTTGCATTAAGCACATTAAAATTCTGACGAAAATCGGGCAGAGTAACGGCTGTTTTCGGGTAAAATCCTTATCTCAATGCCTTGGAATTAACCATCAAGGGCTTTCAAGGAAATACCTGCACATACAAACAGACAACAATCCAATGCCAGACAGACAGAATAACAGCAGAGTAATAACAGGATAAGAGTCCAGAGGCACTAGGTCCATAAGTCCGAATCTCCAAAATGCTAGGGATAGTAACCAATAGTCCAAAGAGAGCCTTATGTGTTTTTTAGATTTTGGTTGTTTATTAGTGTTTTAGCATAAAAGTAAAGTATGGTCCAAGTGGACAAAAGGAAAATAGCGGAAGCATAAACATATGTCCATGTGGACAAAGAGAAAATAGCGGAATTATAAACGTCCAAATGGACAAAGAGAAAAATGGCGGAATGTAAATATGATGAAATGATAAAATAAAGCGATAAAGCGAGAAATATAAAGAGCGGTATAATAAATGGCGGAAATTAAAGTTAGTGGTTAGATGTTAAAGATAACCATCTTGAAACTTGTCAAGTATGTTATCAAAGTTAGTAATGAAGATCGATGGTGAGTGAATGATGTACTCAGATTTAAATTCAATGGAGGTTTATCAGAAGCTTGATAAAAATCATAGCGACGACACGATAAATACCTCCACAAGTCTTAAATCACCGCATACAATTCTCTTCCATATTTGATCTTTTATCGAGTCGGGACAAATGTAGGAGAACTCTCCATGTATCAAGATTGTCAATCAAAAGAAATAAGAAGGAGAAGAAGAAATGATCTAGCCTTTATCAAGAATCCATAGAATTCTCAAGATATCAAGACTTTCATCGATCAAGAGAAAATAAGATGAAAAAAAGATAAGAATGAAAACAAATTGATCTAGTCTTCATCAAGAATCCATAGAATTCTCAAGATGTCAATACTTTCATCGATCAAAAGAAAGTAAGATGAAAAGATAAGAATGAAAACAAATTGATCTAGTCTTCATTAAGAATCCATAGAATTCTCAAGATGTCAAGACTTTCATCGATCAAAAGAAAGTAAGATGAAAATAAGAATGAAAACAAATTGATCTAGTCTTCATCAAGAATCCATAGAATTCTCAAGATGTCAAGACTTTCATCGATCAAAAGAAAGTAAGATGAAAATAAGAATGAAAACACAAAAGATAATCAACTCACACTATCATTAATATCATTAATCCATTTTGGTGGATTAGGTCATTTCAAACCTATCAACACCCTAGATCCAATGATATTAATGAAGTGTAGGAAGAAGGAAGCCAAAACAAGCACAAAAAAGGCAAAAAAACCACATTCTGCCTGCTGGAAATCGATTTCATGCAAGGGGAAATCGATTTCCATAGTGCAGTTTTCGAAAAAAAACAAGTTACGTTCAGCAGGAAATCGATTTCAGCCTTAAGGAAATCGATTTCCTCAGTGTAAATTTCAGCAAAAACAGCATTTAAAGGCATGAAACTTGACTTGAACAAATATACAAACACCTTATGATCACACATCAATTAGAGCACGAATTTTCCATCAAATCACCAACAAATAGCACCAATATAGCATCAAAGATGCATTGAACACAAACAACAAAGAATCACATTGTGATATACAAAAAGGATGAAGAAAATTACCAAATCTTGAACAAAACTTAGATCTACTTCAAGAATCACCAACACAAATCTTGATCTCTCAACAATTGAAGAAAAAAGAGTGAAATAGATGGTGGTTTAGCTCAAAGTTTGTGAGGTTCAAGATGTGACTCACAAACTTTATGAAAGAACAAAGAGCTTTGGTGAATTTGGTAGGGATGAGGAGAGAAATTGCAAGGGGTTTTTTGGCTCTCCAAGCTTCAGAAATGAGAGAGTAGTGGGCTCTATTTATAGGATGAGAGCAAGAGTAGTGGTAGTTTGGTCTTTTTGCATTTGGTAATTAGCTTGTGTTTAATTGGTGATTAAAGTGGCAATTAAATGGTAAAAAGTGGTAAAATGAGGTTTAAGTGGGATTAATGAAAGGGTTAATTTTGATGAGGTGGAAAATTGATAAAATGATCAAATAAAAGGTGCCAAAATGATGTCAAGCTTCCCTCCTTATATTTTTTTGAATTTCGCCCCAAGGAAATCGATTTCCCCAGGAGTGAAATCGATTTCACTCTGTTCCAGAAGAGAATTTGGCGCAAAATACACTAGGGAAATCGATTTACCCAGGAGGGAAATCGATTTCATGATGTCCAGAATGCGATTTTGTTGAAGATTGCTGCAGGGAAATCGATTTACCCAGTAGGGAAATCGATTTCATCAGTCCAAAATGTGAAAAATGCCCTGTTTATTGCATGTCTTGGCTTGGTACCTACAAAACAAAAGCCTACAAAGAAACAAAGCAATATTTTTGGTATTTGGGTTAGTACAGTATGCATACAAGACAAACAATCATTGGTGATTGATGGTCCCTCTTATTGATGAGGTGAGTGCAACACCACAAACAAAACTTCCAAGTGAAGCTCTTGATTAATGATTGGGATATGAATGATACAGGATCTTAGGGTCAAAATTTGGGGTATGACAGATGCCCCTATTTAAGTTTCTTCGATTTTGGAGATACGATGATTGGAAATCTTCGTTTTGACAAGATCGAAGAGACTTAAATATATAAAACACAATTTTTGATCCTAAGATGCAATGCAATGTTAATGAATGCCTATGATGATGATGAAACATGACAACATTGGGGAGTAAAAGGAACTCCACTGGGGAAAACAAATGTCTTGCTATAACTCCGCTGGGGAAAACAAATGTCTTGCTGGCATAAATCCACTGGGGAAGGCAAGACTTTGTTGGAGAGACGAAACTTTGGTGGGAAAAGAAACTTTTCAGGGGAAAACATTTCGCACCAGAGAGGTTAAAGCATCACCTTTCGCTGGAGGTGAGAAAATGGGGTATCCTCTTTCACTAGGGATGAGAAAGTACGCATCCTGAATCAGAATTCCAATCTTCCGTCAACAGAAAACACACCATCGTACCACTGATGATATGAAGAGATGTACCGCCGTACCACTGACGATAAGATTTTGATTCGTGGACCATCCTCTTACTCAATAGTTGAAGGTAGAAGAAAATCGAATCACCGTCTCAATAGTTGACGATAAGCTACCAACTCAATGGTTGAAGGTAGAAGAAGATCGAATTACCGCCTCAATGGTTGACGATAAGCTACCAACTCAATAGTTGAAGGTAGAAGAAAATTGAATTACCGCCTCAATGGTTAACGATAAGCTGCTGAGAACAATGAGTTGCCGCTGAGAATAGGGATCAACTTCTTCTTTAATCAAGGACATGGCTTGAGAAAAGGAACTGGATGCAAACTGTCACTTACACTGAAGCGACTTACCATTTGCTGACTTTGCTGAGGAATCTTTAAGCAAAAACGAACTGTCTTCGTGAAGAAGGCTGCCATTTGTTATCTCAAAGGGAACAAACTGTCTTCTGCTGAAAGAGATTGCCATTTGCCGACCCTGTCGAGAAATCCTTAAGCGGAACGAACTGTCTTCTGCTGAAAGAGACTGCCATTCGTTGACCCATCTTAGGAAAAAGTGAGCAAACTGTCTTCTAATGGAGGAGACTGCCATTTGCTGACTTTAAAATTAGAATTCTTAAACGAAATGTCTTCATGAAGAAGACTGCCATCCGTTATCTCAAAGGGAACAACCTGTCTTCTGCTGAAAGAGACTGCCATTTGCCGACCCTGTCGAGAAATCCTTAAGCGGAACGAACTGTCTTCTGCTGAAAGAGACTGCCATTCGTTGACCCATCTTAGGAAAAAGTGAGCAAACTGTCTTCTAATGGAGGAGACCGCCATTTGCTGACTTTAAAATAAGAATTCTTAAACGAACTGTCTTCATGAAGAAGACTGCCATCCGTTATCTCAAAGGGAACAAACTGTCTTCTGCTGAAAGAGACTGCCATTTGCCGACCCTATCGAGAAATCCTTAAGCGGAACGAACTGTCTTCTGCTGAAAGAGACTGCCATTCGTTGAGCTTCTTCCATTTGGAATCAAGAAGTTCATAAAGTATGAGAGATTATCACTTGATTTGAAGATAAGATTGATATGTGGAGACGCACAAACTTGCTCAAATAAAGAGGCTTCAATTTGTTGTCAACCAAAACATGATGGGGATAACACAAGTTGCTCAAAGTCAAAACCTGCCCCTTGCTTTCAAGCACAAATTCCAAGGGAGTGCAATAACATCACTGCCGGAGAATAAATCTTTCGATATCTGATAGGAACATCAATCACAAACAAGTTCTCCATTATAGAGGAAAGCATAATCCTCAAGAGGTGCAAAATAAATGCCTTCTCAATCTAGGTTTCCCAGCCTAGAGAGGTTCAAAATAGTATTGTAAGAGACCAAAGTTCAACTCCAAGAACAAGCTGGATAGAAACAGTCAAACAAAGCTTTGCCCCTTGAGGAATAAACTCAACTGGGGATTAATTCCATCCTGACAAATGAGCTGAGGAGGAACACTGAAGAAAAATTCTTCCACGAAGAACAAACTCAGTGGGGATTATCAATTTCTGCAAGGAATTTACAGATAATCTTCTTCTTATCAAAAAGGTTGGACAACACATCAAGCTCTATTAGGGGGAATCAGAGAAAATTTCTTTGGAGAAAATCTCCATTCTGAACTTGCAGAGGAAATAAGAAGTTAACATCAAAGCAAACAAGTTAACATGCGGGGGATTTTAGTTCAAAACTCAACACAAGGTGAGAAAGAAAACCCAACAGTCAACCGTTGTCTCAAAACTTCTTGGTAGAGAGTGACATACTCTGGACTAATCATGGCAACAACCTTTGTACTTCAAGCTAATGAGGTGATCAAGGTAACTTCTGATTTACAACTTGCCCCAGACTACATGGTCTATGAAAGAAAACTACGTCAAAAAGGTTCATAGAGATCCTTGGCATCATGAAAACTTGGAATAATCTGCCCCAGATCAACAGATTCTTGGAGAGATTTGTCAAATCTCAACGTAGCTGCCCCAGATTGACTAAACTTGGCACATTCTTTTACTCGACAGAGTCTTCAAGATTTTCCCTATGATGGTAATCAAACTTGCAAAAGCATGCCCCTGGCAAAACAACATGCCCCTGGCAATGTTTTAGTTTTCTACTGATGATCAGATGTAAACTTCCTGGATGTCAAACAAATGTTTACAAGTAGAAAAATGTTTATTCTGAGAATGATAATGAAAATGCAACAATTATGTAAGTCTTGAAGTTTTATTGAAAAGATGTCACAAAACCTTGTGAATGAATCACTGGTTAAGGAATGACATTGATTTTTGTATGCATATGATACCAACACAAGTTTTCAGCATAACCGATAGGAGTCAGGAACGCTTTCTTATTTAAGTATGCTTTCGAAATAAACCCTGCTTCAATTAGGACTTTTGAGGGTTGTAACGTGGCCTGGTTCACGGTTTTCAAAAAAAAAAAGATTTTTAGGCTCAAAGTTTATTTAGACCACCCCAACTTCGTGATGTTCTCCAGTCCTATGTTCAGTTAACTCAACATGAGTATTCATCTCTCAAAAGGATTTTGTGCCATTAAGAATCCTATGAAGCTTTCTTGGAGATAGCAGTCACCCTTTTTGTCTTCGTTTTCGTATTCACACAGATTTGTTCATTTTTGAGGACTTTTGCTTTGTAGTCCTTTCTTTTCACTTTTCACTTTTTTTTTTATTTTCCCTAACTTTTGCCTGGACTAATTCTTTTGAATTGGTCGTCCAGCGGGATGCTCTAACTTTTGCCTAAGTCATTTATTTTCAAGTTTCTGACTTAGCGAGCTTTTTCCTTCTTCTTTCTCTTCTTTCTTCTTTTATTTATTTATTTTGATTTGAACAAATCGTGTGACATTGACTTTGTCTTGACTTGTTGGGAGGGTTGTGACTGCCTCATTCTTTGGCGGATGGAGGATAACCATTGTGGTTTCACATTTCCATGCCTTTTGATACGCGGTGGATAACCATTGTGGTTTCTCATTTTCCCGCCTTTTGATGCGCGAGGGATAACCGATTATGGTTTCCCATGATCCAACCTTTGATGTGGATATGACATGATTGACACTTGGATGCACAATCCTTTTTGAAATATGAACACTCGGTAAAATTAACTGAAAACTACCCTGCCCCAGGTTAAAAATTAGGGTTTTTTTTGTTTAGAAAAGAAACTCCTACTTCAAGGCTCAAAAGGGGTTAACAAGGGATTATCTTCCTTATATCTCCGGTGTTTGGGAATTTGAAACAATGCCTGTACATCATCAGCAGGGTTTTATTCAAAAGCATACAACCAGAAATTTTGCGTTTTTCAGATCATCATCCTCCCTCCAATCTTTGCATAAGCAAGAGTTTGGCAAAAGCAATTGGTATCATAATGCATAAAAACAAATAAACATGAGTGAAACGAATGAATTACTTCAAGACAAACATTATCATTGTGTTAGCATTATCATTTAAAAATAAACAAGTTTCTACATGCAAACAATGCATTGAAAAACAAGAAATATTACAAATGGAAATCAATAAGAATACTAAAAACTGAGAAAAACTCTCTCCATCTGGGTTTGTGCTGAAGGAAACATCTTTCAAGCTTCAGGCTACCATCAATAGTGATTCATTCATGTTTTGGCAAAGAATTGGCTTGAACATCAGAACCAACATCTTGGAAAGTCAAAATACCAGCATGGATTAATCTTTGAACTTCATTTTTTAGAGGCCAACAATTCTCTAAGTCATGTCCAGGAGCATTTTGATGAAAAGCACAAGTGACATTAGCATTGTACCACCAAGGAATCTTCTCTGGAATTGGAGGTGGTGACCTTGTCTGAACCAAATTCTTATGAACTAGAGCAGGGAACAATTCTGCGTAAGTCATGGGGATAGGATCAAAATTCCCCTTTTGAGGTTGATTTTGCTCGTTCGGTGGAGAATCTTGTTGACGAGTACTCTGCTGATAATCTGGGATTGCATGAACTGAATTGGATATAGGAATGACATAGGAAACATGCTGATGTTGGTGATGATTGTTTCCTCCCCTGATTCTCTTCTTTGAAAAGTCATTACCAAACTTCTTCACACTACCAGCTGAGTTACCTTCTTCAAACAAACATTCCTTTCGGACATCCTTTTCTTGAAGCGCTTTCATATCCACCTCCCTGTGGAAGTCAGCAGGTGTACTGACTACCGTCCCCTTGGGAAAGAACGAGTTCAGAGTTTCAAGAAAGACCTTTGCCATCCTTTCTTCCATCATAGGAGGATTGACTTGGGCAGCAACTAGAGCCTCAACCAGAGTAGTTAGATGCTTCATACCAGCCTTCAGAGTAACCACCTCTTCACGGAGCTCGAGAATCTCTTGTTTGATACTTTCCATTTCTTCTTAGCACGAGCGTTGTACTGATGATACCAGGAGAAAGGAAATAAGGCTCTGGAAAACTTCTTTAGAAAGTAGGACCAAATGCAGAATGATGCATGAAATGCAATGATTTGTTTTTTTTATTATTTGAGTTTCAAGGAACTTAAGATATTAACTTGTAAACACTCAACATTGGACTAAAGCTTCGATTAAGTTATCATCAAAATCAATCATCCATTTTGGTGGATTAGAGTTTTCACCCCATCAATACCCAAGATCCATTGAGTTTGATGAAACTTATGATGTTTACAAGGAAAGACGTCTAAGTTCCTTGAAAATCAAAAGAAAAAGAGTTTTCATGGATGCATGAATGCATGGTTTATGCATCAACCACAACCAAGAGCACACAAGGTCACATAAGATCATAGTTCAAAGGTTCGACGTCACGAGCATGGAGCCATGGGTCTAACCATCCCAAAAGGTATGATCTAAGGAATTTTGTACCTGCCGATCGGGTTCTACAAAGGTTCCCAGAGTTTTCAATCTTCTATTGGATATTACCGGCACGCACAATTGCTCATGGGCGCCAATAATATGCCTAAAAAGACCTCGTCTGAGCGTAGTATCGCATGACAACAAGCTCAAATTGGTACTTGATCTTGTTTCTGCACTACATCCTAAAAAGGCTTAGATGTGTTAAAAGGGTTCTAGGTCATTCAGCTTCTACGGACACTCACTATTGAAAGTAATAGCGTTCTTACGATAGTTTGTAACAACATCTACTACCTTCCATGAGGCCTCCACTGATTGGGGTTCCACCATATGACGCTCATGCTAAGGATTGCTCCTGACATGCGACTATTGGTCTTACCACCTCCTATCTCAAGTTACTCACCAAAGTCCGGGTTAGGACTTTATCTCATCACAGAGGAACCATCGAGCACCAAAAAGAAAAAAGAAAATAAACATACAAAGCACACAACAATATATACAGATAAAACACACAGATAAACAAAAATAGGCTTAACACACTTAAAACTGGGTCCCTAGTGAAGTCGCCATTTTTCTGTAGCGGGGAAAATCTGATATCGAAGCCATGGGATTGACTCGAATCAATATTCCGTTTGAAATTGCCACCGCGCTTTATTTTTTCAAAGGAAAAGGGAAAAGAACGTAAAACCCAAAGTTTTGTTTTTAAAACAAGAAAGAGATCTCAGGTACGGGTGTTGATTATATGAGGGGAAGGTTTTAAGCACCCCTCATATCTATGGTATCCCACAGGAACCTTTTTGAAAATCTGTGTGTGTGTGTGCTAAAAAAGGGTTTGTTTTATTTTTAAAATAAGCTCGGCAAAGCGTTTAGCTTTGGGCCTACATACCTCCTCGGTGCAATGGAGAAGTCAGAGCTAATGTAGTTCCGCTTAAAAGGAAAACGGTTTTAAAAACGAATAAACACTTTATCGTCGTCGGAGAGAAATACTCAGCCATTGATCTTGAGCATGAGAACAAACGAGTTCTTTGCATCGCAAATGAAAGAAGGGCTCCAACTCGGATAAAATCGACGAGTATGCCACTAGCTCTCTCACGCGGAAAAGATCTCATTATATCAATCAATTTCAAAATCGTGGGGTATAACCACTCGTTTCGACAATTAATGGTGTCTAAACTTTTGAAGAAAAGCCACTAAGGGCGAAAGATATTTTTTGAGAAAAGGTTTTGAAAAGGTTGCAAACATAAGAAGATTTTGGAAAAAGGGAGAAGATTTTGAAAATCTAAGAAGTAGGAGGAGATGAAGAGGCTATCCTATTGCGTAAAATAAAAGCTAAGGAAAGAAACGGTCTAACCAAATTAAGAAGCCAACACTTGACATCTTGAGTCAAGGTAGATTTCCCTTCCTTTGGAATATCAATACTAAACCAACATTATCACTTGGGGATCCAGATGAACTTATTGTCTTAGCACCACTTTGCATTAAGCACATTAAAATTCTGACGAAAATCGGGCAGAGTAACGGCTGTTTTCGGGTAAAATCCTTATCTCAATGCCTTGGAATTAACCATCAAGGGCTTTCAAGGAAATACCTGCACATACAAACAGACAACAATCCAATGCCAGACAGACAGAATAACAGCAGAGTAATAACAGGATAAGAGTCCAGAGGCACTAGGTCCATAAGTCCGAATCTCCAAAATGCTAGGGATAGTAACCAATAGTCCAAAGAGAGCCTTATGTGTTTTTTAGATTTTGGTTGTTTATTAGTGTTTTAGCATAAAAGTAAAGTATGGTCCAAGTGGACAAAAGGAAAATAGCGGAAGCATAAACATATGTCCAAGTGGACAAAGAGAAAATAGCGGAATTATAAACGTCCAAATGGACAAAGAGAAAAATGGCGGAATGTAAATATGATGAAATGATAAAATAAAGCGATAAAGCGAGAAATATAAAGAGCGGTATAATAAATGGCGGAAATTAAAGTTAGTGGTTAGATGTTAAAGATAACCATCTTGAAACTTGTCAAGTATGTTATCAAAGTTAGTAATGAAGATCGATGGTGAGTGAATGATGTACTCAGATTTAAATTCAATGGAGGTTTATCAGAAGCTTGATAAAAATCATAGCGACGACACGATAAATACCTCCACAAGTCTTAAATCACCGCATACAATTCTCTTCCATATTTGATCTTTTATCGAGTCGGGACAAATGTAGGAGAACTCTCCATGTATCAAGATTGTCAATCAAAAGAAATAAGAAGGAGAAGAAGAAATGATCTAGCCTTTATCAAGAATCCATAGAATTCTCAAGATATCAAGACTTTCATCGATCAAGAGAAAATAAGATGAAAAAAAGATAAGAATGAAAACAAATTGATCTAGTCTTCATCAAGAATCCATAGAATTCTCAAGATGTCAATACTTTCATCGATCAAAAGAAAGTAAGATGAAAAGATAAGAATGAAAACAAATTGATCTAGTCTTCATTAAGAATCCATAGAATTCTCAAGATGTCAAGACTTTCATCGATCAAAAGAAAGTAAGATGAAAATAAGAATGAAAACAAATTGATCTAGTCTTCATCAAGAATCCATAGAATTCTCAAGATGTCAAGACTTTCATCGATCAAAAGAAAGTAAGATGAAAATAAGAATGAAAACACAAAAGATAATCAACTCACACTATCATTAATATCATTAATCCATTTTGGTGGATTAGGTCATTTCAAACCTATCAACACCCTAGATCCAATGATATTAATGAAGTGTAGGAAGAAGGAAGCCAAAACAAGCACAAAAAAGGCAAAAAAACCACATTCTGCCTGCTGGAAATCGATTTCATGCAAGGGGAAATCGATTTCCATAGTGCAGTTTTCGAAAAAAAACAAGTTACGTTCAGCAGGAAATCGATTTCAGCCTTAAGGAAATCGATTTCCTCAGTGTAAATTTCAGCAAAAACAGCATTTAAAGGCATGAAACTTGACTTGAACAAATATACAAACACCTTATGATCACACATCAATTAGAGCACGAATTTTCCATCAAATCACCAACAAATAGCACCAATATAGCATCAAAGATGCATTGAACACAAACAACAAAGAATCACATTGTGATATACAAAAAGGATGAAGAAAATTACCAAATCTTGAACAAAACTTAGATCTACTTCAAGAATCACCAACACAAATCTTGATCTCTCAACAATTGAAGAAAAAAGAGTGAAATAGATGGTGGTTTAGCTCAAAGTTTGTGAGGTTCAAGATGTGACTCACAAACTTTATGAAAGAACAAAGAGCTTTGGTGAATTTGGTAGGGATGAGGAGAGAAATTGCAAGGGGTTTTTTGGCTCTCCAAGCTTCAGAAATGAGAGAGTAGTGGGCTCTATTTATAGGATGAGAGCAAGAGTAGTGGTAGTTTGGTCTTTTTGCATTTGGTAATTAGCTTGTGTTTAATTGGTGATTAAAGTGGCAATTAAATGGTAAAAAGTGGTAAAATGAGGTTTAAGTGGGATTAATGAAAGGGTTAATTTTGATGAGGTGGAAAATTGATAAAATGATCAAATAAAAGGTGCCAAAATGATGTCAAGCTTCCCTCCTTATATTTTTTTGAATTTCGCCCCAAGGAAATCGATTTCCCCAGGAGTGAAATCGATTTCACTCTGTTCCAGAAGAGAATTTGGCGCAAAATACACTAGGGAAATCGATTTACCCAGGAGGGAAATCGATTTCATGATGTCCAGAATGCGATTTTGTTGAAGATTGCTGCAGGGAAATCGATTTACCCAGTAGGGAAATCGATTTCATCAGTCCAAAATGTGAAAAATGCCTTGTTTATTGCATGTCTTGGCTTGGTACCTACAAAACAAAAGCCTACAAAGAAACAAAGCAATATTTTTGGTATTTGGGTTAGTACACTATGCATACAAGACAAACAATCATTGGTGATTGATGGTCCCTCTTATTGATGAGGTGAGTGCAACACCACAAACAAAACTTCCAAGTGAAGCTCTTGATTAATGATTGGGATATGAATGATACAGGATCTTAGGGTCAAAATTTGGGGTATGACACACTGGTGCTTTTTCTATCGGATTTGCAGCCAGCAAAATCTGAATCGGAGAATCCTACCAAATGGCACTCATTTCCCTTTGGATACCATAGGCCATATGTAGTAGTTCCACGTAAGTATCGCAGAATTCTTTTGACAGCTTTTAAGTGAGATTCTTTTGGACAAGATTGATATCTTGCACACATACACACACTAAACATAATGTCTGGTCTTGAGGCAGTAAGATACAATAGTGAACCTATCATACCTCGGTACAATTTCACGTCAACCTCTTTACCTTTCTCATCTTTGTCTAGATTAGTATTTGTTGCCATAGGTGTGTCAATTTCCTTCGCTTCACTCATTCCAAATCTTTTGAGCAGCTCCGTACAGTATTTAGTTTGATTCACAAACATTCCATGACTGAGTTGCTTGATTTGTAGACCAAGGAAGAAATTTAGCTCACCCATGAGACTCATCTCAAATTCACTCTGCATAAGCTTAGAAAAATCTTTGACAAGTTTTGCATTAGTCGACCCAAATATAATATCATCTACATAAACTTGGACTAAGAGAACATCTTTATCTTTTCTTTTAATAAAGAGAGTAGTGTCAACTTTACCCCTAGAATACCCTTGACTAAGAAGAAATTTGCTCAAACGTTCGTACCAAGCCCGAGGGGCTTGTTTAAGACCGTATAGAGCACGTTTCAGCTTATAAACATGAGTTGGGTACATGTAATTCTCAAAGCCGGGTGGCTGAGCAACATAGACTTCTTCATTTATATAGCCATTTAGAAAAGCACTTTTAACATCCATTTGGAATAGTTTGAAGTCTTTAGAACACGCATAAGCAAGTAAGAGACGAATAGCTTCGAGACGTGCTACAGGAGCGTATGTCTCTTCATAGTCAATACCTTCCTCTTGATTATAACCTTGGGCAACTAATCTCGCTTTGTTTCTAGTAATAACGCCGTTTTCATCAAGTTTGTTACGAAAAACCCATCTAGTGCCTATTACTTGATGGTCTCCCGGATGAGGGACTAAGTCCCAAACATCATTCCGTTTAAATTGGTTTAATTCTTCTTGCATGGCCATTAGCCAATGCTCATCAAGTAATGCATCCTTAGCGTTTTTCGGCTCAACTTGTGAAACAAAAGCAAAATGATGACAGAAGTTACTTATCTTTGAGCGTGTTGTAACGCCCCTTGAGATGTCTCCTATTATATTGTCAATTGGATGGTCTTTCACATTTGTCCAGGCCTTAGGAAGTTCTTCATTGTTTGAGATGCTTTCTTTTTCATTTTCATCATGA
Source organism: Vicia villosa (assembly GCF_029867415.1). Taxonomy (NCBI): domain Eukaryota; kingdom Viridiplantae; phylum Streptophyta; class Magnoliopsida; order Fabales; family Fabaceae; genus Vicia; species Vicia villosa. The sequence continues at coordinate 36,389,889 of NC_081184.1, read as the reverse complement.
GACTCATCTTTCTCTCTCTCAGCATCTTTCTTTACAATACTTTCATTCTCGTCTTCCTTATCTTTGACAATGTCTTCAGTGGATGGACCTGCACCATTAAACGAAAGACCTTTCTCGACATATTTTGTATAAGATTCATCAAAAGACACGTGTACTGACTCTTCTACTATAAGTAATCTCTTATTATATACTCGATATGCTTTGCTAGATTGTGAGTAACCAAGGAATATGCCCTCATCAGCTTTAGCATCGAATTTACCAAGATTATCCTTACCATTGTTCAAGACAAAACACTTGCAACCGAATACATGGAGATGAGATACATTTGGTTTTCTACCTTTTAGTAATTCATAGGGAGTTTTGTTCAGTATAGGACGTATTGTTATCCTATTCAAAACATAACATGCGGTACTAATCGCGTCAGCCCAGAAATACTTGGGTAGATTACCCTCATTCAGCATTGTTCTTGCCAGCTCCTCTAGAACCCGATTTTTACGTTCAACTACTCCGTTTTGTTGAGGTGTTCTAGGAGCTGAAAAGTTATGCTCAATTCCATGTTTATCATAGTATTTTTCAAAAAGATAGTTTTCAAACTCTCCACTGTCATACCCCAATTTTTGACCTAAGATACCACCTCATATCATTGCATATGCATCATTTGCATCTCTAACAAATTGCATAGCTTGTGTTTGCTACTTGTGCTCAGCAGGGTTTAATCAAGAAATCACTCATCAGTACAAGTAACAAATCAATTAGGGTTTTGTTCTCCCTTCATCTCAAATGAATCATCTTCATCAACAATCAACATTTGGTCCTCAGAGATTCATTTCAACAAGCTCAACAGCTCTGAGTCAACCAGATTAGGGTTTTGACTGAAGATAGCATACTCCTGACTTTTGCTCAGAATTTGACCTAATAGCTTGGGGAATGATATCAAGACTTCAAGTGCATCATTTTGACCTAATCCATTGGCTCATAACATCTCCTACACAAAGATTGATCAGACAAATCCTCAGATTAGGGTTTTGAACTATCAGGGACTGAAATCAGGGATCACATTTGGGAAACCCTAAAAACCCCCAGGGAGTCAATCAAAAGTTTCAATCATCTTCAAATAATCCCTATGACAACATCCAATGGAAATTACATCTCAATTCAAGATCCACAGTCATCAATTTCATCAGGTCGACAATTAGGGTTTTTGACCTAATTCACTGAACAACTGACTTTTTAATCAGAACATGGTGCCACAACTCAAACCATGGCTCAATATCCTCTAATGCTTCAATATGATCCATTCATACCATTCATATGGTGAGGATAGCCTGTTTCATTTGAAATCTCCAGAAACGCGATTCGTCTGAAAAAGTCAACTGTACAAGATCACCATTGACTTTTGGGGAATTTTGGTCAACCATGACTTTTGAAGTTTTAAATCATCAATATATGATATGAGAAGTCATTTGATCAAGAAAAATCAAGAAAATCAATCAAGAATCAAAAAGTCAAAAGTTTGACTTTCATACTTAGAAAATTTTTCTAAGTGTTTTTCATGGTTTTTTCCAAACTTTGAAAGGGAATAACTCAAAATTTCACCTACAAACTGAAAAAAACTTCCAACATGAAAGTTGTAGATTTTGATCCAATAAACAACTTTGACACATATAAATTTTTTCCATAAGATCAACCATTTAAGAGAAATGGAGGTTCAAAGTTGGTATCTTTTGAAAATTTCACTTAAAACTTCATTTTCTTCAAAGTTCATGGATCTTTTTCACCCACTTCCTTAAGGATCTTGAAGAAACTTTCAACTAGGGTTTTGAAGTGTGTAATATGAGCTTTCCAAAATGTCTAAGAGCATGAAAAAATATGGAGTGTAGCCATGGTTTTGAATTTTGTCATTAGAGGTCATTATGCATGAAATTTCAAGCCATTTTCACTAAGTTATGAACCATTTTTTCCAAATAATGCAAGTAATGATGCATCAAGACAATAATTGAAGATATTTTCTGATTTGAAGATCAGAATGGAAGAGGATAAGAAGCTTGGAGTTTAACCATGGTTTAGTCACTTTTAACCATTATGCATTAAATGTAAAGATTCCATTTTATCTCCAAATGCCAAATCACCATTCTTTGATCAACTTGCAAAGCTTGGAGTTCAGAATCCTTGGCCTATAAATAGAGGTTCAAATCACTCTTCAATTCACACCAAAACCTCACAATCATAGGTTTTCTCTCTTCTTTCTTAAGTTGCAAGTTTCATGAGTTTCAAAGAGGGAGAATTGCAATTTCCATCTCTTGCAATTTCTGAGCAAAGTGAGGGTTCTAACATCTCATAAACATCAAATGTGATGTGTTTGATCCATCCACACACCCCAAAAACACCTAAAACTCAGAATCATCATCTCACCTCCAAATATGCATAACACTAGCCTTATCATGCCAAAATGAAATCCAGGCCAATTCTGTCCAAGTTAATCATCCAAACACATCCTATATACCATATATGAGCTGTCCCAATCATCATCCATGACCTGTAACTCCAAAATCACATAGCATGATTCTCACTTGAGCCATACTGCAGATCGGGTTCCATAGCTTTGCACAGATGAATCCAAACAGTTCCAAGCATTCAAACATGTTCCATAAGGTCCATTGAAGCTGTCCAGATCAAGAAACAACATCTGTAACACCTGTATTGAAGAATTCAATTTCCAGATTGGCCGTTTTTGAAGGTAAGTAATATGAACTTCAAACTCATACATACATGCATCATAAATGGAAAATTGAGTTGCTATCTTGTTTCTGCACTATCACTGATCATTAACCCTCAATCAATTTCATAATTCATCAATCATACACGATTTCATGTTCAAATTCAGAATTAGGGTTCTTCACGATTTCCAGAAAATTAATGATCTTAGAGTGAAAATAAATAAAATTAAATGATACCATCATGTTCCTCGTCCAAAATCGAGCAAGATAGGCTATTCACTTGATCAAAATGATTCAGTTTTCAGATTTTTCAAATTCAAGTTAGGGTTGTGTTCTTGGCGCCAGATTTTGAAACTGAAATTAGGAATTGATTCAAAAATATAATTCATTCATTGCAAATGTTAAACAGACCACGCGCGTGGTCCAGTTGGTAGTGTTTTTGAGTGGTAACCCTCAGGTCACGAGTTCAACACCTCTAGGGGCCAAAACATATTTTTTATCACTATTTTTCTTCCATTTTTTACACAACTTCATCAATTAATTTAACCAATCAAAATTCAATATTTTCACTTCATTTTTTACACACTTCTTATTTAATATACCTATTTTGACAATATCAAAAAAAATCACAAAAAAAGATTTATTTAATATGCTTTTAATTAGGTTTAAAATGATGCATTTTTAAGTGTTTTTAAATACTTTAAATATTGTTTTTCATTTAATTTTTAACCTAATCACTTGTAAATATTTTTTGTGACCAAACCCTAATCATTTAGGTCTTAATTGAGTATTAAAACTTGTTTTAACTTAATTAAGTTTGTCTTCTTTCAAATTCAAATCGTTTTAAGACGAGCGATCACGATTCTTTTTCAAAACGATAAACCACTTCTTTTTTTAAATCCTTTTTGATTAATCAATCGATTTTCAAAACAAAGTGGGGCCTCTCGAATATTAGAGAGTGTAAGTCCCATTTCTTTTCTTTTTGTACAGTTTTTTTAACAAAACAATAAAACTTCTTCAAAACAAAATCTTTTCAAAACAATTTTCAAATCATTTTCAAATCATTTTCAAAAAAACAAAACTTCAAACTTTTCAATATACCATGGGCCTCCATGTAGGTATAAGTCCCGAGCCCTTTTGTACATACCCATTCAAGTACATGAAATTCGGTATTTCATTGTACGCCTTTTGTACATATCTCGATCATTAAAACTCCAAAAAATAACAAACCAAAAATGAAGGTTTCTTTAAATCTTCCCAAAAATACCATGGGCCTCCACGTAGGTATAAGTCCCAAGCCCTTTTGTAAATACCTGTTTACATAGCTTTGAATAAACTCAAGTGGACCTCTCCCCGAGTATGAGTCCCGAGCCCCTGTGTATACAAATGGATCATGCTTACAGGTATATTTCCTTCATAAACTCCATTATATACACACACTTTGTCATATATGTATAACTGTTCATATTTGTTCATGTACTTGTTCATGTTTGTTCGTACTTGTTCATACTTGTGATTGTTATATGCTTGTTCAACTTAGTACAACACTAGGTTCCCCATAGCCTCCTATTGGGCTTCGTGCAAAGAATTTCCACTAGTTTAGGTTAGGACATAGAGTATGGTTTCCCGGTGAAATCGCTCTAAGAGCTCAAACCAACTATACCACGCCTCTCCTTGGGCTTTGTACAAACGAGTGACCCTCCCATAGCCTCCTCTTGGGCTTACAATGCAAGGACCCTGGATTGTCCCTCCCATAGCCTCCTCTTGGGCTTACAATGCAAGGACCCTCGGATAGCCTCCTCTTGGGCTTCGTACAAGGACCCACGGGCTTCTTATAAGCATCCCCAATATCCAAATCAAATACCCTAGGAGATTAGACATTTTTCATCTCTATGCTAGGAGTATCTCTTATATATCATCACAAACAATCAATCAATCAAACTTTTTTTTGCCACAAGTCTGGCTAATCAATCAATCTTCTTTTGCCACAAGGCTGGCTAATCAATCAAACTGTTTTACCACCGTACTGGATGATTAATCAAAGTTTTTGTCACAAGGCTGACTTCATTGAAACTTTTGCCACAAGGCTGGCTGATTAATCAAAGTTTTTGTCACAAGGCTGACTTCATTGAAACTTTTGCCACAAGGCTGGTTAAACAACAAAAACATCTTTATCATTCTAAGCACCCTAAGTGGCATGGCCCCGGGCTTATAATGAAAAGATTTTCAAACAAAAAACAAACAGATGTATGTGATGATATAGATTAGATACATCTAGCATTTAGACGACATTTGTCTATTTTCCTTTGCTTCCACTAGCATAATTGGGAACTACGATTGCTCTGACTTTCTCAACATCCCTTTGAGAATACGTAGGCACAAGGTCGATCCTTGGCGAGCAAAACAAAACAAAAAAAACCACTCAAACCTTAGCACCCGTAGACCCGAGCTACAGATGCTCTGATTCCCTCTAGGGGATATGTATGCAGAGGATCGCGATGATCTTTGCGAGCATAATCAAACAAACACCTTAGGTCCCACCTATTTCACAAGAACCTCCACCACAACAAGAATGGAATAAAACAAAACAAAGAAACCTATAGAGTACTATAGATACGTTGGGTGGTAATACCTTCCCTTCGTATAACCAACCCTCTTACCCGGAATCTCTCCCCCACTTTTAAGGTTATTGCAGCTTTTTTCCTTTTCCTACTTTGGAAACAATAAAAAGTTTGGTCGGTACAAAAGAAAAATCATTTTTTTTGAGCACTCGAGCCCAAAGAAGGCATCAGGTGTCTCATCCACAAAAAAAAGGAACAAAACGATTTTTCGCCCGCGACAGAAAAATGGCGACTTCACTGGGGACAAAACTTTTTATTGTTTCCAAAGAAAGGGTTATTTCTATTTGTTTTGTTTTTATTTTTGTTACATGTGTGGTTCCTTGGTTCTGTTACTTGTGTGGTTCTGTTACAAGTGATACATTATGGACAAAATCCTAACCCGGATTAAGTACACATAAGAATTAGGTGGAGGGTATAGTCATGTATGGCATACAAGGAGTTCAGTCCTTAAAAAGTCAGCATGAGAATCCTTCCGCTCAGTGGAGGTTCCTTGTTTGTAGTATATGTTTAGCAAGTTCAGTTGCGAAGACATTATTGCTTTCATTGAACTGTAGAAGCTGAGTTGGCTGTAGAACCCCAACCCATCCTGGCCTTATTAGGTTGTGGTGCAGAAACTATTCAGGTGTAGACTTGGATTAGTTGTCATGCGGAGAACCACACTCAGACGAGTTTTTCTTGAGAATATTGCTGGCTCACAAGTTCAGTTGTGCAAGCCGGTAATATCCGAAAGAAAAATGTGGACTCTGACGTATCAGTAGAACATGTTTTGCAGGTGATAAACCCTAGTACTATCCCATGTTTGGTTCTCTGACCTCATGCTCGTGACGCTGGACCTTTGAACCTGTGTGTAGTATGTTTGAATTACCATGTTTGTAGAACTATGTTTGAATTACCATGTTTGCGCTACCATGTTTGTCGCACCATGTTTGCTTTACCATGTTTGAATATGTGGCATCCATGCATCCATGCATTCATACATCCATTAAAAAATCCATCTTTTTCCATAAAAACATGATTTTTCCAAAAAAAATTTTAGAAATTTTCCTTGCAAACATTATAGGATTAAGTTATGGAGTGGGTAAAAAGGCATACCAAGAAGTACGGTTTCAAAGCACCTAATATGGAAAGACTGAAAGAGTTAGCATCTTTTGTACAAGATCCTTCTGATTTTAGGAAAAGTCATGGAAAGCTTTTGCCTATCTTGAACACTCATGTTGATGAAGGACTTCTCAAAACTCTGGTTCAGTTCTATGATCCCGTCTACCGGTGTTTCACCTTTCCAGACTATCAGTTGGTACCAACCTTGGAAGAATATGCCAATCTTTTGGGTATTCCTGTGTCTGACAAAATACCTTTCAATGGTTTGGAAGCCATTCCTAAGTCACCAGCCATTGCAGCAGGTATCCACTTGAAGAAATCTGAGGTAGAAAGTAATTGGACTACCAAAGGAAACCTTCCGGGTTTAACTTCGCAGTTTCTAATAAAGAAAGCCTTTGATTTCATTGAAACTGGTAGCATGATAGCTTTTGAAGCTGTATTAGCCTTGCTCATCTATGGGTTGGTTCTGTTTCCCAACATCAACGACTTTGTTGATATCAACGCCATAAAGATCTTTCTGAATGGAAATCCTGTTCCGACTTTGCTTGGTGACATGTATTTCTCTATTCATCACAAAAATCGCCAAGGTGGTGGAATCATTGTATGTTGTGCACCTCTTTTGTACAAATGGATTGTTTCACACTTACCTAAGTCTCCTATTTTCACGGAAAACCGAGAAGGTTTGCATTGGCCTCGAAGACTTATGTCCCTTACTAATAATGATATTCATTGGTATACTCTGGCTCGCTGCGGTACAGAAACCATTGATAGTTGTGGAGAATTCGCCAATGTACCCCTCATTGGTACACAAGGAGGAATTAACTACAATCCGGTCCTAGCCCGACGACAACTCGGGTATGCAAATTCAGTTAAACCTGTTGGTCTCGCAGTGGAAAGCTACTTCTACCAAGAAGGAGAGGATCCTCAAGGGTTGAAAACAAGAATGGTGAGAGCTTGGTACGACGTCCGATGGAAAGGAAAAGGTGAGATAAGGAACTGCATTGCTACAAACGCCTATACCTGCTGGGTGAAGAAAAGAGCAAAGGAGTTTCAAATGCCTTATGATTATGAAAAACCCATGTTCCCTGTAGTGTCTCAACTACCCAATGTTCCCATTAACAATGTGGAAGAGTACCAGGAAATTTTAGCCAAGATGAGGTTAGAAAAGGACTCTTGGGAAGAAAAGTTTCGTAAAACTGATGAGGAAAATAGAAAGTTGAAGAAAAGAGTGAAAGATCACGAAGAAACACTCTATTGTCAAGATGGATGGCTCATGAGTAAAGATGAGAAGATCCGTCGGAAAGACGCCGCAATCAGAAGATACATCAAAGAAAGCAAGAAGAATCCTGAAGCCTCGACAAGCAACGCTCCGATGCCTGACAATTGGAAGAATGTTGTTGACAAGCTGAAAGCTGAAAAGGCCGAGTTGAAAGCTTACTATGGGAAAGAAATCATGAAGCTCAAGCTGCACAATGCATTTGGTTCTTCGTCTGATGAAGATGTTTAGGATTTGTTTAGATTTTCATGTATCATTTAATTCTGTAAGGAGCTACGCTCCAATGTTGTAACATTTCCCATTATTTCAATAAAAGAATTGTTTGTGTTCAAATGTTTGCAAGGAAATAATCTTTAAAATGTTTGGAAAAATCATAAATTTCTTTTTGCATACATCATTCTGCATATCGAGTCTGTTGTATAGAGTCTTATCTTTTGGATCTTTCTCCAATAGATCGTCAAGCTGTCGCGTCTCAAAGTTTCTCGACCGCGCTCGCAATCAGATCACAGATACAATACTCGTTCAAGCAGAAGAAGAGTAATGGAACACTCTGAACAAGAGAATATTGAGCTCCGTGGTACAGTGACCACCCTTCAGGAAAAGTTGGAAAATCTCACTACTCTGGTTGACTCCTTAATGGCCGCACAGAATCAGCCGCCGCCACCCAACAGTCAAGCAACGGTAACATCTGAAGTCACTACTCCAGTTTCTACAGTTGCATTCGGTATTCCATCTTTCTCTATGCCAGAAGGTTGGGGCCCGCCTTTCAGTTTTGGTACAGGTTTCCGCCATAATTTCTCTGGGGTTCAAACAACTACAACTGAAGCGCCTGCTGCACAAGGTTCAGCATTTATTCCACATTCAGGGGTAACTTTTTCCCAAATCACTATGGCACTTTCTCAACCCACTATGACAGTTCCGACCCCTACGGTTCACACTGTTCCATATGATGGCAATGAGATTTATCATGATCAAGGTGATAACACAAATCCGCGTAATCTTGTGGAAGATCTCCAAGAACAATTCAACAAGATTCAATTGGAAGTCAAGGCTATTCGTGGGAAAGATTTGTTTGGAAAGAATGCCCAGGAACTATGTTTGGTTCCCAGTGTACAAATACCTGCTAAATTCAAGGTCCCAGACTTTGAGAAGTACAAAGGTAGTTCTTGTCCGCAAAGTCATCTCGTGATGTATGCCAGAAAGATGTCTACTTATGCAGATAATCATCAGTTGCTTATCCATTACTTTCAAGACAGTTTGACTGGTGCCGCACTGAAGTGGTACACAGGCTTGGATAGCACTAATATTCGAACATTCAATGACCTAGGTGAGGCCTTTGTCCGACAATACAAGTATAACTCGGATATGGCCCCAGACAGAGATCAGCTTCGATCCATGGCTCAGAAAGATCATGAAGCTTTCAAAGAGTATGCCCAACGATGGAGAGAAACTGCTGCTCAGATTAATCCACCATTAAAAGAGAAAGAGATGACAAAGACCTTCTTGAATACTCTCAGTCCGTTTTATTATGAACGCATGATTGCTAGTGCTCCAAGTGATTTCACCGAAATGGTAAACATGGGGATGCGTCTAGAAGAAGGAGTCCGAACCGGACGTCTAACTAAAGAAGGTGGATCTTCAAGTGGAACCAAAAAGTTCGGAAGTGGTTTCCCAAAGAAGAAAGAACAAAGTGTTGACATGGTGTCCCAAGGGAAGCCAAGAGGAAATGTCAGTCGTCAACAACAGGTTTCTGCTATTGCGCCAGTCGTTAATACAACACCGAATCCGGGATTCACTCCGCAGTTTCAACAACAACAGCCTCGACAACAGGCTCAACAACTTAACAACAATCAGAATCGTGTGCAAAGAGCTCCACAGTTTGATCCGATTCCAATGACCTATACAGAATTGTACCCTGCTTTGATTGAAAAAGGTCTCGTTCAAACTAGAGCACCACCACCAGTACCTGAGAGACTCCCATGGTGGTACAAAGCCGAGGTCTCATGCCCTTATCATCAAGGAGCACCTGGCCATGATCTTGAGCATTGCATAGCCTTGAAATATGAAGTTCAGAGGTTGGTTAGATCTAATCTTCTCTCTTTCAGAAATTTGAACCCTAATGTGCAAGCAAATCCGCTGCCCAATCATGGAGGGCATGTTGTAAACATGGTGTATGGATGTCCTGGCCAATACCGAGTCTATAATATCAACTTCTCAAGAGCAGATTTGGTACAAATGCACGCTACACTTTGTCGGGGGCAGAATTTTCGCCAGCATCAATACGGCTCCTGTAGAATATGTTGTGTGGATCCTCACGGATGTTCGATTGTAAGAAGAGATCTCCAAGTTTTGCTAGATAATGGTACTATTGAGATCTACAGAAATAGGGATGAAAATGAAGTTAACATGATAGGATGTTATCCGCATGAGCTTTTAGTCTCAGATATCAACTCGGAAATGCCTAAAGTTAACGTCATCGTTCCTCATTTCAACATGCCCGAACGCATAGAAGTTACTTACAACAAGCCGAAGGTTCCTATTGCTCCTTTGATCATTTGTTTACCTGGACCTGTTCCTTATGACTCTGACAAGGCAGTTCCATACAACTACAATGCAACAATGATAAAGGATGGACAAGAAGTTCCTTTACCAACTCTCTCATATGTCGAAAACATTGCTGATGTGAGTCGAGTAACAAGAAGTGGACGTGTGTATACTCCACTACCTCCAAAACAGCCTGTTGCTCCTGCAACCGGACAAAATCCTGTCAATACACCAGTGGGGAATCCTGTGGAAACTCCTATCAGTAATACAAACACTGATGTTGGCCAATCCAGTGGAACCAATGTCAATCCAGATTTTGATGAAATTCTGAAGCTCATCAAAAGAAGTGAATACAAGATTGTGGATCAGCTTATGCAGACTCCTTCAAAAATCTCAATACTTTCATTGCTGTTGAATTCAGAAGCCCACAGGGAAGCCCTGATGAGAGTTTTGGATCAGGCTTTTGTGGATCATGATGTGACTGTTGACCACTTTGATGGGATAATAGCCAACATAACAGCTTGCAACAATTTAAGCTTCTGTGATGAAGAACTCCCCGAGGAGGGTAAAAATCACAATCTTGCTTTGCACATTTCTATGAACTGTCAGTCAGACTCTTTGTCCAATGTGTTGGTAGACACCGGATCTTCCTTGAATGTGATGCCAAAAACGACTCTTGCTCGCTTGTCTTACCAAGGAATGCCTATGAAGTTCAGTGGTGTAGTAGTCAAAGCATTTGATGGATCGCGAAAATCTGTTATCGGCGAAGTCAACCTTCCCATGACAATTGGTCCACATACATTTCAAATCACCTTCCAGGTCATGGACATTCAAGCTGCTTATAGCTGTCTGTTAGGACGACCATGGATCCATGAAGCAGGGGCAGTAACTTCTACGCTCCATCAAAAGTTAAAGTTTGTAACAAATGGAAAATTAGTAACAATAAATGGAGAACAAGCCTTGATGGTGAGCCATTTGTCCAATTTCTCTTTCATTGGTGCCGATGATGTGGAAGGAACGCCGTTCCAAGGTCTCTCTTTAGAAGACGAATCTTCCAAGAAGAAAGCATCGATCTCTTCTTACAAAGAGGCAGTAAAAGTAGTGAGAGATGGAACTACCACTGGCTGGGGGCAAGTTGTGATCCCGACCAAGAATGAAACTAGAGCAGGTCTCGGATGCTCACCAACATTCTCAAACTACACCAAGAGGGATGAAACCCTTCGTCCGATCAAAGAAACGTTCCATAGTGGAGGATTCCTTAACCCAATTCCTCAAGAGGTTAATGTCCTTATCGAAGAATGCATCGAAGAAGGTTTACCTGATCCTGAAGAAGAATGGAAATGTTATCTCAATGACTCGGGATACATATCTCAGGAAGAACCATATCCTCTCTCAGAGAAAACAAGTGCTAAAGAAATTCCGCCTGTTCCTGCAGAAATCTGGGACACCTTGGGACAACCAAGTGGAAAATTTGATTACATGGTGAAATACACTGCACCTGAAAGTTACAAGATTACGATTGAAGATATCCAACCAACTGGATGGGGAGATTCCTTTGAATATGATAGTCAACCAGAAGAGGCTTATCAGCCCTGTCAATTTTCTCAGTAGCCTGAAATTACTGAAGATTTCGGCTTCAATGCATCTGCCAAGGTTCATAATCCTGAAGGTGGTTATTATCACATAAATGCCATTTTTGAAGATGAAGGGGAAGATGGTCCCGCAACTGACTCAGAAAGTGTCGCTGACAATGAGTCTCTTCATCCTGAAGACTGGGAAATACATCCTGAAAATTCTGAAGATTGTGACTCGTCTTATGCTCTTCAAGAAGTAGAAGAAGACCGTTTCAACTCTACAAAGCACAAGAGTGACAAACCAGGACCTTCAAATCCTGCCCGACCAGCGGTCAATGTCATTACTGAAGATAATTCTGGGGAGAATTTTCCTGAATACATAATACACAGAGGAGTTCGTTGCTACTGGAAGGCTGTCGACGTTCCGAATGTTGTTCGCCGCTCAAAGTAATCACCTCGCTGTTATTTTGACCTCCTGCCTTGCCCAAAGTAGAGAGATGTTTTATAGGGCTTTGCTTTTAAATATTCCGCCCAAATAACTTTGTGTATAGGGCTTTGTTTTGAAAGTTTCCCTCTTTGTCCTGCCCAAGACAAATGAGTTTGTGTTTAGGGCTTTGTTTCAAAAATGAATCATAAATAAAGTGTCATTTTGAATTCCCTACATTATATGTTTTATTTTTGCTTTTTTCTGGAAATGGTAATCCTAAAAAACCAAAATAAAAAAATAAAAAAAAAAACTTTTTCAAAAAAAATCTGCATACACTCCTGCATTCATAAATTTTCTGAAATAAATATAAATCACATGTGCAGATTTACTATTGATAAACCCATTGAATGCAATAACCCTATGCCCTCTCCCAACTTTGAGTTTCCTGTGTTCGAAGCCGAAGAAGAGGAAGAAGAGGAGATCCCGGACGAGATCTCTCGATTACTTAAGCACGAGGAAAGAGCCATTCTGCCTCACAAAGAGCCTTTAGAAAAGATCAACTTGGGTTCTGAAGAAGACAAAAGAGAAGTGACCATTGGATCGCTGCTTGATGCTGATGTCAAGAGTAAGTTGACAGACCTTCTCAAAGAATATGTTGACGTGTTTGCCTGGTCCTACCAAGACATGCCTGGGTTGGATACCAATATTGTTCAGCATTACTTGCCATTGAAGCCAGAATGTCTGCCAGTTAAGCAGAAATTGCGAAGGACTCACCCTGATATGGCTAACAAGATCAAAATGGAAGTTCAAAAGCAACTCGACGCAGGTTTTCTAGTCACCTCTGAGTATCCTCAATGGTTGGCTAACATAGTGCCAGTTCCGAAGAAAGATGGAAAAGTCCGAATGTGTGTTGACTACCGTGACTTGAATAAGGCCAGTCCAAAAGATGACTTTCCATTACCACATATTGACATGCTGGTTGATAACACCGCTAAGTTCAACGTCTTTTCCTTCATGGACGGGTTCTCCGGTTATAATCAGATCAAGATGGCTCCTGAAGACATGGAGAAGACATCTTTCATCACCCCATGGGGTACTTTTTGCTACAAAGTGATGCCGTTTGGATTGAAGAATGCAGGCGCAACTTACCAAAGGGCAATGACTACTCTCTTTCATGACATGATGCATAAAGAAATAGAAGTTTATGTGGACGACATGATAGCCAAGTCCAGCACAGAAGAAGAACATATTGAATACCTTTTGAAGTTGTTTCAACGGTTAAGGAAATATCAGCTTCGCTTGAATCCTAACAAATGTACTTTTGGGGTTAGATCTGGAAAACTCTTGGGTTTCATTGTCAGCCAAAGAGGTATTGAAGTAGATCCCGACAAAGTCAGAGCTATTCAAGAAATGCCTGCACCAAAAACTGAAAAGCAAGTAAGAGGATTTCTCGGACGATTAAACTACATCTCCAGATTTATCTCTCAAATGACTGCTACTTGTGGGCCAATTTTCAAGCTTCTCCGCAAAGATCAAGGGGTTGTATGGACTGAAGATTGCCAGAAAGCGTTCGACAGTATCAAAGAGTACCTGTTAGAACCACCGATATTGATTCCTCCAGTTGAAGGAAGACCGCTAATCATGTACCTTACCGTGTTGGAAGAATCCATGGGTTGTATGCTTGGACAACAAGATGAAACCGGTAGGAAGGAGCATGCCATCTATTACCTGAGTAAGAAATTCACAGATTGTGAGTCTCATTACTCCATGCTCGAAAAAACATGTTGTGCTTTGGCTTGGGCTTCAAAACGTCTCCGCCAATACATGATCAACAATACTACTTGGTTAATCTCCAAAATGGATCCGATCAAGTATGTCTTTGAAAAGCCTGCATTAACAGGAAGGATTGCCCGATGGCAAATGTTGTTATCTGAATATGACATTGAGTACCGTGCCCAAAAAGCGGTCAAAGGAAGCATTCTCGCCGATCATTTGGCGCATCAACCAATTAATGAATATCAATCTCTCAAGTTTGACTTTCCTGATGAAGATGTCTTGTACTTGAAGATGAAAGATTGTGACGAACCGTTACCTGAAGAAGGTCCTGAGCCTGGATCAAGATGGGGCCTGATTTTTGATGGAGCAGTAAACGCTTTTGGCAATGGAATTGGGGCAATCATCATCACTCCCAAGGGTACTCATATCCCGTTCTCCGCCAGATTGCTATTTGATTGCACCAACAACATCGCAGAATATGAAGCTTGTATCATGGGTCTCGAAGAAGCCATTGACTTAAGGATCAAAATCCTAGACATATATGGTGATTCAGCCCTTGTGATCAACCAAATCAAAGACAAGTGGGAAACTTACCACCCTGGCTTGATTCCTTACAGAGATTATGCAAGACGTCTGTTGACTTTCTTCAACAAGGTTGAATTGCATCATATACCTCGAGATCAGAATCGAATGGCAGACGCCTTGGCTACTCTATCTTCCATGTTCAAAGTCAGTCACTGGAATGATGTGCCTAAAGTCAGAATCACGCGCCTTGAAAGGCCCGCCTATGTGTTTGCAACTGAAGAAGTCATCGATGATAAACCGTGGTTCCACGACATCAAACGCTTCCTTCAAACTCAAGAGTACCCACTTGGGGCATCAAACAAAGATAAGAAAACTCTAAGGAGACTTTCTGGCAGTTTCTTCCTGAATGGAAATGTGCTATACAAAAGAAACTTCGACATGGTTTTGCTCAGATGCGTGGACAGACACGAAGCAGACATGTTAATGCATGAAGTGCATGAAGGGTCCTTTGGAACTCATTCAAACGGGCATGCAATGTCCAAGAAAATCTTAAGAGCAGGATACTATTGGTTGACAATGGAATCTGACTGTTACAAACACGTGAAGAGATGTCACAAGTGCCAGATCTACGCAGATAAGATCCATGTGCCACCGACTCTACTCAACGTTCTCTCATCTCCATGGCCTTTCTCCATGTGGGGTATCGACATGATTGGAATGATCGAACCAAAAGCTTCAAACGGTCATCGTTTCATCTTGGTAGCCATTGATTACTTCACCAAATGGGTCGAAGCAGCATCTTACGCCAATGTTACAAGACAAGTGGTTGTGAGGTTTATCAAGAATAACATCGTTTGCCGATATGGTATTCCCAGCAAGATCATTACTGACAATGGTTCGAACTTGAACAACAAGATGATGAAAGAATTATGTGAGGAATTCAAGATTGAGCATCATAACTCTTCTCCTTACAGACCAAAAATGAACGGCGCAGTTGAAGCTGCTAACAAGAACATTAAGAAGATCGTCCAGAAAATGGTCGTCACTTACAAAGACTGGCATGAAATGCTGCCATTTGCTTTACATGGGTACCGTACTTCAGTGCGTACTTCAACAGGGGCAACTCCCTTTTCTCTAGTATACGGCATGGAAGCTGTGCTCCCCGTAGAAGTGGAAATCCCATCAATGAGAGTCCTCATGGAGACTAAGTTATCAGAGGCTGAATGGTGTCAAAGCAGATACGATCAGTTGAACTTAATCGAAGAAAAACGTATGACTGCTCTATGCCATGGACAGTTATACCAAGCAAGGATGAAACAAGCCTTCAACAAAAAGGTTCGACCTCGTGAATTTCGAGAAGGTGACCTCGTGCTTAAAAAGATCTTGTCTTTTCAACCAGATTCTAGGGGCAAATGGTCTCCTAATTACGAAGGCCCGTATGTTGTCAAAAGAACATTTTCTGGCGGCGCCATGATTCTTACAACTATGGATGGTGATGAACTCCCACATCCTGTGAATGCTGATGCAGTCAAGAAATACTTTGTCTAAAAAATACAAAAGAACAGCTCGGTAAGTCGAAAACCCGCAAAGGGCGACTTAGGCAAAAATGAGCGTCTCGGTGGACTGAAAACCTGAAAGGGCGGTCCAGGCAAAAATTAGAGACAATAAACAGAAAAAAATTCATCCTGGTAGATTGAAAACCTGAAAGGGCAATCTAGGCAAAAATTAGGGATTTATGACAAAGTAACTGCATCAGTATGTACTTCGTCACCTAAGGAGTCTTTTTCATCAAAGGATCTTCGATCAAATCATCGCCAATCTGAAGCGACAAGCACAGTTGGAACTCAAAGTTGTTAGGGGAATAGTGGTTATTGCTTTCAATGTAGCCTTTTCCGCATAAATTACCATTTCCAACTTTTGTAAATACTCTATGGAATCACGTCTTTAGCTGATTACCATCCTATTAAATAAATTTGAGCCTTGTGCCCATTTGTTTGCAATCTTTAATTTCTTTCAGCTTGCAAAATGACGCTTTAATTGTGTTATTCACTTTTGAAACAAAAAAAAAAGAAGAAAAAAAAAAAAGGGTTTTAAATGAATTTACTTTTCTTTTTCAAAATAAAAGCGAAACTTTCCTTTGAGTTGTGAACAACAGAAGGAACATCAACAGCTATCTCCATAGGACGAATCAAGGATTATGATAGGAAAAGCTCTTCTATCCCCAGTGAAGAAGCTCTCCTATCTTCAGTGACGAAGATTTTCCATCTCCAGTGAAGAAGTCCTTCCATCTCAATGAGAAAAGATGTTGAAGAACATTTGCCAAGTATCTGGTTGTATTGCGACGTCGGTCCCTCTCCAGTATACTTCTTTGTCTGTCAGTATCGTCAACATGCATGCTACATTCATGACGTTCATCATTCATACATATTTGCATCATTTATGCATCATTGCATTTTTCAAATGTCTGTCTAAAATCACTTGTTCAGGATATATCTATCCCAAAAAAAAAAGGAGAAAAAGCAAAAAAAAGAAGAGAAAAAGAAACAGATATGGGCGTGTCATCTCTCCAAGTAGGTTGTCACCCATAAGCAGAAATAAAATCTTCTTTCTCCAGTTCCCCACTGAGATCATTCCTCGTGGAAGAAGGTTGCTTTAGTTTTCTCCTCTCAAAACGAAGGAGAAAATCCCCAGTCGAGTTCATTCCTCATTGGGTACAAAGTCTTGTTTGACTGTTCCTTTCCAATTCATTCATGGTTAGAACTTTGTCTTTATCAAAAATTCAAATTCCGATTCTCCAAATAGAGTCAAGAAAAAATTGAACCATAAACAATCGCCTCGTCATCTGAGCAGTTTATGTTTCTTTCAAAAATTTCCTCTCAAGGAAATCAATCATGAAGACCATTTGACGATCAGAGCCTTATTACTGTTCACAAGGCTGAATAACCAGTAATTTCCCTAGCAAAGTCTCCGAGATCATTTTATCACTCGGCTGATAATTGATCAAGTCTTCAAAACCACTATCACAAGGCTGGTAGTCGGTAACCTTTTGTTCTGGTTATATTATTAAACATGTCTATCACAAGGATGATAGTCGATAATATTAACCAAACCTTTGAAACTCTTTTTACCTTGTCAAGTCTATCGCCATGCTGATAGTCGGTAACACAGTTTCATACCTTTCACCTTCGCATTATTAAACAAGTCTATCCCTGTGCTGATAGTCGGTAATGTCGATAGGTAAGCTTTTCTTACAAAGCTATCATTCCCCGGTGAAGCATACACTTGCTTTCCCGAAAAGAAAAGAAAACGGATTCTCTTCCTAAAACGGATTGAGGTATCCTTCCCGATCTCTTTTCCCCAGTGGAGTCAGTTCTTGATATTCCCTCGGTAAAGACATCCTTGCATCATTCGCAATTTTGGTATCTTAGGTCCAAAATTCGCGTCTTCTGATATTTAAGTCTCTTCCACCCTATCAAAACGAAGATTTTCAATCTTCATGTCTCAGGTTGAAGAAACTTAAATAGGGGCATCTGTCATACCCCAATTTTTGACCTAAGATACCACCTCATATCATTGCATATGCATCATTTGCATCTCTAACAAATTGCATAGCTTGTGTTTGCTACTTGTGCTCAGTAGGGTTTAATCAAGAAATCACTCATCAGTACAAGTAACAAATCAATTAGGGTTTTGTTCTCCCTTCATCTCAAATGAATCATCTTCATCAACAATCAACATTTGGTCCTCAGAGATTCATTTCAACAAGCTCAACAGCTCTGAGTCAACCAGATTAGGGTTTTGACTGAAGATAGCATACTCCTGACTTTTGCTCAGAATTTGACCTAATAGCTTGGGGCATGATATCAAGACTTCAAGTGCATCATTTTGACCTAATCCATTGGCTCATAACATCTCCTACACAAAGATTGATCAGACAAATCCTCAGATTAGGGTTTTGAACTATTAGGGACTGAAATCAGGGATCACATTTGGGAAACCCTAAAAACCCCCAGGGAGTCAATCAAAAGTTTCAATCATCTTCAAATAATCCCTATGACAACATCCAATGGAAATTACATCTCAATTCAAGATCCACAGTCATCAATTTCATCAGGTCGACAATTAGGGTTTTTGACCTAATTCACTGAACAACTGACTTTTTAATCAGAACATGGTGCCACAACTCAAACCATGGCTCAATATCCTCTAATGCTTCAATATGATCCATTCATACCATTCATATGGTGAGGATAGCCTGTTTCATTTGAAATCTCCAGAAACGCGATTCGTCTGAAAAAGTCAACTGTACAAGATCACCATTGACTTTTGGGGAATTTTGGTCAACCATGACTTTTGAAGTTTTAAATCATCAATATATGATATGAGAAGTCATTTGATCAAGAAAAATCAAGAAAATCAATCAAGAATCAAAAAGTCAAAAGTTTGACTTTCATACTTAGAAAATTTTTCTAAGTGTTTTTCATGGTTTTTTCCAAACTTTGAAAGGGAATAACTCAAAATTTCACCTACAAACTGAAAAAAACTTCCAACATGAAAGTTGTAGATTTTGATCCAATAAACAACTTTGACACATATAAATTTTTTCCATAAGATCAACCATTTAAGAGAAATGGAGGTTCAAAGTTGGTATCTTTTGAAAATTTCACTTAAAACTTCATTTTCTTCAAAGTTCATGGATCTTTTTCACCCACTTCCTTAAGGATCTTGAAGAAACTTTCAACTAGGGTTTTGAAGTGTGTAATATGAGCTTTCCAAAATGTCTAAGAGCATGAAAAAATATGGAGTGTAGCCATGGTTTTGAATTTTGTCATTAGAGGTCATTATGCATGAAATTTCAAGCCATTTTCACTAAGTTATGAACCATTTTTTCCAAATAATGCAAGTAATGATGCATCAAGACAATAATTGAAGATATTTTCTGATTTGAAGATCAGAATGGAAGAGGATAAGAAGCTTGGAGTTTAACCATGGTTTAGTCACTTTTAACCATTATGCATTAAATGTAAAGATTCCATTTTATCTCCAAATGCCAAATCACCATTCTTTGATCAACTTGCAAAGCTTGGAGTTCAGAATCCTTGGCCTATAAATAGAGGTTCAAATCACTCTTCAATTCACACCAAAACCTCACAATCATAGGTTTTCTCTCTTCTTTCTTAAGTTGCAAGTTTCATGAGTTTCAAAGAGGGAGAATTGCAATTTCCATCTCTTGCAATTTCTGAGCAAAGTGAGGGTTCTAACATCTCATAAACATCAAATGTGATGTGTTTGATCCATCCACACACCCCAAAAACACCTAAAACTCAGAATCATCATCTCACCTCCAAATATGCATAACACTAGCCTTATCATGCCAAAATGAAATCCAGGCCAATTCTGTCCAAGTTAATCATCCAAACACATCCTATATACCATATATGAGCTGTCCCAATCATCATCCATGACCTGTAACTCCAAAATCACATAGCATGATTCTCACTTGAGCCATACTGCAGATCGGGTTCCATAGCTTTGCACAGATGAATCCAAACAGTTCCAAGCATTCAAACATGTTCCATAAGGTCCATTGAAGCTGTCCAGATCAAGAAACAACATCTGTAACACCTGTATTGAAGAATTCAATTTCCAGATTGGCCGTTTTTGAAGGTAAGTAATATGAACTTCAAACTCATACATACATGCATCATAAATGGAAAATTGAGTTGCTATCTTGTTTCTGCACTATCACTGATCATTAACCCTCAATCAATTTCATAATTCATCAATCATACACGATTTCATGTTCAAATTCAGAATTAGGGTTCTTCACGATTTCCAGAAAATTAATGATCTTAGAGTGAAAATAAATAAAATTAAATGATACCATCATGTTCCTCGTCCAAAATCGAGCAAGATAGGCTATTCACTTGATCAAAATGATTCAGTTTTCAGATTTTTCAAATTCAAGTTAGGGTTGTGTTCTTGGCGCCAGATTTTGAAACTGAAATTAGGAATTGATTCAAAAATATAATTCATTCATTGCAAATGTTAAACAGACCACGCGCGTGGTCCAGTTGGTAGTGTTTTTGAGTGGTAACCCTCAGGTCACGAGTTCAACACCTCTAGGGGCCAAAACATATTTTTTATCACTATTTTTCTTCCATTTTTTACACAACTTCATCAATTAATTTAACCAATCAAAATTCAATATTTTCACTTCATTTTTTACACACTTCTTATTTAATATACCTATTTTGACAATATCAAAAAAAATCACAAAAAAAGATTTATTTAATATGCTTTTAATTAGGTTTAAAATGATGCATTTTTAAGTGTTTTTAAATACTTTAAATATTGTTTTTCATTTAATTTTTAACCTAATCACTTGTAAATATTTTTTGTGACCAAACCCTAATCATTTAGGTCTTAATTGAGTATTAAAACTTGTTTTAACTTAATTAAGTTTGTCTTCTTTCAAATTCAAATCGTTTTAAGACGAGCGATCACGATTCTTTTTCAAAACGATAAACCACTTCTTTTTTTAAATCCTTTTTGATTAATCAATCGATTTTCAAAACAAAGTGGGGCCTCTCGAATATTAGAGAGTGTAAGTCCCATTTCTTTTCTTTTTGTACAGTTTTTTTAACAAAACAATAAAACTTCTTCAAAACAAAATCTTTTCAAAACAATTTTCAAATCATTTTCAAATCATTTTCAAAAAAACAAAACTTCAAACTTTTCAATATACCATGGGCCTCCATGTAGGTATAAGTCCCGAGCCCTTTTGTACATACCCATTCAAGTACATGAAATTCGGTATTTCATTGTACGCCTTTTGTACATATCTCGATCATTAAAACTCCAAAAAATAACAAACCAAAAATGAAGGTTTCTTTAAATCTTCCAAAAAATACCATGGGCCTCCACGTAGGTATAAGTCCCAAGCCCTTTTGTAAATACCTGTTTACATAGCTTTGAATAAACTCAAGTGGACCTCTCCCCGAGTATGAGTCCCGAGCCCCTGTGTATACAAATGGATCATGCTTACAGGTATATTTCCTTCATAAACTCCATTATATACACACACTTTGTCATATATGTATAACTGTTCATATTTGTTCATGTACTTGTTCATGTTTGTTCGTACTTGTTCATACTTGTGATTGTTATATGCTTGTTCAACTTAGTACAACACTAGGTTCCCCATAGCCTCCTATTGGGCTTCGTGCAAAGAATTTCCACTAGTTTAGGTTAGGACATAGAGTATGGTTTCCCGGTGAAATCGCTCTAAGAGCTCAAACCAACTATACCACGCCTCCCCTTGGGCTTTGTACAAACGAGTGACCCTCCCATAGCCTCCTCTTGGGCTTACAATGCAAGGACCCTGGATTGTCCCTCCCATAGCCTCCTCTTGGGCTTACAATGCAAGGACCCTCGGATAGCCTCCTCTTGGGCTTCGTACAAGGACCCACGGGCTTCTTATAAGCATCCCCAATATCCAAATCAAATACCCTAGGAGATTAGACATTTTTCATCTCTATGCTAGGAGTATCTCTTATATATCATCACAAACAATCAATCAATCAAACTTTTTTTTGCCACAAGTCTGGCTAATCAATCAATCTTCTTTTGCCACAAGGCTGGCTAATCAATCAAACTGTTTTACCACCGTACTGGATGATTAATCAAAGTTTTTGTCACAAGGCTGACTTCATTGAAACTTTTGCCACAAGGCTGGCTGATTAATCAAAGTTTTTGTCACAAGGCTGACTTCATTGAAACTTTTGCCACAAGGCTGGTTAAACAACAAAAACATCTTTATCATTCTAAGCACCCTAAGTGGCATGGCCCCGGGCTTATAATGAAAAGATTTTCAAACAAAAAACAAACAGATGTATGTGATGATATAGATTAGATACATCTAGCATTTAGACGACATTTGTCTATTTTCCTTTGCTTCCACTAGCATAATTGGGAACTACGATTGCTCTGACTTTCTCAACATCCCTTTGAGAATACGTAGGCACAAGGTCGATCCTTGGCGAGCAAAACAAAACAAAAAAAACCACTCAAACCTTAGCACCCGTAGATCCGAGCTACAGATGCTCTGATTCCCTCTAGGGGATATGTATGCAGAGGATCGCGATGATCTTTGCGAGCATAATCAAACAAACACCTTAGGTCCCACCTATTTCACAAGAACCTCCACCACAACAAGAATGGAATAAAACAAAACAAAGAAACCTATAGAGTACTATAGATACGTTGGGTGCTAATACCTTCCCTTCGTATAACCAACCCTCTTACCCGGAATCTCTCCCCCACTTTTAAGGTTATTGCAGCTTTTTTCCTTTTCCTACTTTGGAAACAATAAAAAGTTTGGTCGGTACAAAAGAAAAATCATTTTTTTTGAGCACTCGAGCCCAAAGAAGGCATCAGGTGTCTCATCCACAAAAAAGAGGAACAAAACGATTTTTCGCCCGCGACATCCACCGTGATCACTTCGAATTGCAACTATTTTGTTGTTCATTTTGTTTTGACATAATCTTGCAAATTGTGTGAAAGCTGGAAAAGTTTGATCCTTACTAGGTAGAAAGATTGTCCAACAAAATCTAGAGTAATCATTGACAATGACAAAACCATAGGTGTTTCCACCTATGCTTTTAGTCCTTGAAGGGCCAAAGAGATCCATGTGAAGTAGTTCAAGAGGGCGTGATGTTGAAACCACGTTCTTTGATTTAAAAGAGATTTTTGTTTGCTTTCCCTTTTGAAAAGCATCACATAGATGATCTTTTGAAAACTTCATTTTAGGTAAGCCGATTACTAAATCTTTTGTGACAACTTTATTAAGTAAGTCAAAATTTATGTGGGCGAGACGTCTATGCCAAAGCCATGAGTCTTCGCCTAGAGCAATTAGACACTTGGTACTAGACTTAGATACCTCATCCAAGTTTAGCATGTAGATGTTGTTTACTCTTAAGCCCTTAAACATAATGTCTCTTTTCTTAGTATGTTCTATTGTGCAGCCAGAATTCGTAAACATTACTTTAAAATCTTTGTCACACTTGACTTATACTTAAAAGATTATGTTTAAGGCCTTCTATTAGCAGCACATCAGTTATAGTAGTGGTAGAAGGGTTACCTACACTTCCTTTACCAAGTATGGCTCCCCGATTGTTATCTCCATAGGTGACATACCCCTTTTTCTTTGCTTGAAACTCAACAAAAAGAGATAGGTCTCCCGTCATGTGTCTTGAACATCCGCTATCAAGGAACCACAACCTTTCGGCAATGTCAAGACACTTTTCCTGCAGGATTAATTTAGAGAGGGAGGTCCCCAATTTTCATTGGGTCCTTGGTAGTGAGTACACATTTTGTTGCACTTAGGCAACCATTGAAATACTCCTTTAGGAACTAAAATTCTCCTAAATTTGCATTTTTCAATGGTATGTCCCTTTTTGCAACAATAATAACAGGTAATATGATGAGAATATGCTGTTTTGCTAGTTGATGCTTTTGGTACAAAAGTGTATTTACTATATAAAGGAGTATACGATCTTTTGAACTTATTTGGATCAACCGCAAAGGTCACTTTTGGTTGTAGAGCCTTGTCTAACTTGGCTTTTAGATCTCTTACTTCTTTTTGCCAAATGTGACATGTCTCACAACCAAACCATGATGTAGGATCTATTTCAACTTTATCCTTTTGAATGTCTAGCATAGATTGTTTTAAAGCTTCCATATCCTTTTCGGTTTTCTCAACTTTTGATTCAAGATATGAAAAGATTTTCTTATTTGAGGCCAAAAGTTTGAAAGCTTCAATTGCATCTCTATGTAATTCTTCAAAAGCAAGTTTTAGTTGAGAATGAGATACCTTATCTATGAGTTCAGGTTTAAGATGACTTACAGCTTTCTTTTTCTTGTGTTGATGAGCCATAAGGCATAAGTTTGCTGATTCTTCTTCATCGCTTGATGAGCTTTCACTAGATGAATCACTTTCCCATGCTATGTAGGCTCTCTTAGATTTGTTATGACCTTTGCTTTGGTTCTTCTCTTTTTCCTTCTTAAGGTATGGACAATCCGGTTTGTAGTGACCGGCTTTCCCACACTTAAAGCAAGGGCCTTTGATTTTTCCTTTGTTGTCGTCATCTTGTTTGAACTTGTTTGATTGCTTTCTATAGTTGATCAAGCCTTTGTCAGAATGTTTTGCTCCATTTTTCTTTAGATATTTGTTGTATCTTCGCACAAACAGTCCCATTTCCTCATCATCGGAGTCTTCGTCATAACTTGTATCACTATCCTCTAGCTCTTGTCTTGAGGTCTTGGAGCTTGAAGCTTTTAGAGCTATTGACTTCTTCTCTACCTCTTTCTCCATGTTCTTTTCTTTCTTTGCCTTTTTCTCATGCATGTCAAGGAATTTAAGGTGTTGTTCATGTTCCTCTAGTTTACCAAAGAGAGTGGTAATGTCTAAGGTGTTTAGATCATTTGCTTCCTTTATTGCTGTAACCTTGGGTTGCCATTCCCTGTTCAAGCATCTTAAGATTTTGTTAGTAGCAACTGCATTGGAAACAGGTCTATCAAGAGAATTTAACCGATTTTTCAGTTGAACGAATCTCTTCTGCATGTTTTCGATGGATTCACCATCTTCCATGTGGAAGAGTTCGAACTCTTGAGTTAACGTATTGATCCTAGCTAGTTTGACATCATCCGTTCCCTCGTGGGCAACTTGCAATGTGTCCCACATAGCTTTAGCGGTTCTACAATGGGAAACGCGATAGTATTCATCAACTCCTAGAGCTGAGATTAGAATGTTTCTCGCTTTCCAATCGTATGCATATCTCTTTTCATCTTCAGCATCCCAAGTATTTTCTGGTTTTGGAACAACTGCACCAGCTGCATTTGTCATGGTGATCTGAAACGGACCATTGACAATAGCTGTCCAGATGTTCCTATCAATTTCATTGATGTGGACACACATACATTTCCCTTCCTTTGGAATATCAATACTAAACCAACATTATCACTTGGGGATCCAGATGAACTTATTGTCTTAGCACCACTTTGCATTAAGCACATTAAAATTCTGACGAAAATCGGGCAGAGTAACGGCTGTTTTCGGGTAAAATCCTTATCTCAATGCCTTGGAATTAACCATCAAGGGCTTTCAAGGAAATACCTGCACATACAAACAGACAACAATCCAATGCCAGACAGACAGAATAACAGCAGAGTAATAACAGGATAAGAGTCCAGAGGCACTAGGTCCATAAGTCCGAATCTCCAAAATGCTAGGGATAGTAACCAATAGTCCAAAGAGAGCCTTATGTGTTTTTTAGATTTTGGTTGTTTATTAGTGTTTTAGCATAAAAGTAAAGTATGGTCCAAGTGGACAAAAGGAAAATAGCGGAAGCATAAACATATGTCCATGTGGACAAAGAGAAAATAGCGGAATTATAAACGTCCAAATGGACAAAGAGAAAAATGGCGGAATGTAAATATGATGAAATGATAAAATAAAGCGATAAAGCGAGAAATATAAAGAGCGGTATAATAAATGGCGGAAATTAAAGTTAGTGGTTAGATGTTAAAGATAACCATCTTGAAACTTGTCAAGTATGTTATCAAAGTTAGTAATGAAGATCGATGGTGAGTGAATGATGTACTCAGATTTAAATTCAATGGAGGTTTATCAGAAGCTTGATAAAAATCATAGCGACGACACGATAAATACCTCCACAAGTCTTAAATCACCGCATACAATTCTCTTCCATATTTGATCTTTTATCGAGTCGGGACAAATGTAGGAGAACTCTCCATGTATCAAGATTGTCAATCAAAAGAAATAAGAAGGAGAAGAAGAAATGATCTAGCCTTTATCAAGAATCCATAGAATTCTCAAGATATCAAGACTTTCATCGATCAAGAGAAAATAAGATGAAAAAAAGATAAGAATGAAAACAAATTGATCTAGTCTTCATCAAGAATCCATAGAATTCTCAAGATGTCAATACTTTCATCGATCAAAAGAAAGTAAGATGAAAAGATAAGAATGAAAACAAATTGATCTAGTCTTCATTAAGAATCCATAGAATTCTCAAGATGTCAAGACTTTCATCGATCAAAAGAAAGTAAGATGAAAATAAGAATGAAAACAAATTGATCTAGTCTTCATCAAGAATCCATAGAATTCTCAAGATGTCAAGACTTTCATCGATCAAAAGAAAGTAAGATGAAAATAAGAATGAAAACACAAAAGATAATCAACTCACACTATCATTAATATCATTAATCCATTTTGGTGGATTAGGTCATTTCAAACCTATCAACACCCTAGATCCAATGATATTAATGAAGTGTAGGAAGAAGGAAGCCAAAACAAGCACAAAAAAGGCAAAAAAACCACATTCTGCCTGCTGGAAATCGATTTCATGCAAGGGGAAATCGATTTCCATAGTGCAGTTTTCGAAAAAAAACAAGTTACGTTCAGCAGGAAATCGATTTCAGCCTTAAGGAAATCGATTTCCTCAGTGTAAATTTCAGCAAAAACAGCATTTAAAGGCATGAAACTTGACTTGAACAAATATACAAACACCTTATGATCACACATCAATTAGAGCACGAATTTTCCATCAAATCACCAACAAATAGCACCAATATAGCATCAAAGATGCATTGAACACAAACAACAAAGAATCACATTGTGATATACAAAAAGGATGAAGAAAATTACCAAATCTTGAACAAAACTTAGATCTACTTCAAGAATCACCAACACAAATCTTGATCTCTCAACAATTGAAGAAAAAAGAGTGAAATAGATGGTGGTTTAGCTCAAAGTTTGTGAGGTTCAAGATGTGACTCACAAACTTTATGAAAGAACAAAGAGCTTTGGTGAATTTGGTAGGGATGAGGAGAGAAATTGCAAGGGGTTTTTTGGCTCTCCAAGCTTCAGAAATGAGAGAGTAGTGGGCTCTATTTATAGGATGAGAGCAAGAGTAGTGGTAGTTTGGTCTTTTTGCATTTGGTAATTAGCTTGTGTTTAATTGGTGATTAAAGTGGCAATTAAATGGTAAAAAGTGGTAAAATGAGGTTTAAGTGGGATTAATGAAAGGGTTAATTTTGATGAGGTGGAAAATTGATAAAATGATCAAATAAAAGGTGCCAAAATGATGTCAAGCTTCCCTCCTTATATTTTTTTGAATTTCGCCCCAAGGAAATCGATTTCCCCAGGAGTGAAATCGATTTCACTCTGTTCCAGAAGAGAATTTGGCGCAAAATACACTAGGGAAATCGATTTACCCAGGAGGGAAATCGATTTCATGATGTCCAGAATGCGATTTTGTTGAAGATTGCTGCAGGGAAATCGATTTACCCAGTAGGGAAATCGATTTCATCAGTCCAAAATGTGAAAAATGCCCTGTTTATTGCATGTCTTGGCTTGGTACCTACAAAACAAAAGCCTACAAAGAAACAAAGCAATATTTTTGGTATTTGGGTTAGTACAGTATGCATACAAGACAAACAATCATTGGTGATTGATGGTCCCTCTTATTGATGAGGTGAGTGCAACACCACAAACAAAACTTCCAAGTGAAGCTCTTGATTAATGATTGGGATATGAATGATACAGGATCTTAGGGTCAAAATTTGGGGTATGACAGATGCCCCTATTTAAGTTTCTTCGATTTTGGAGATACGATGATTGGAAATCTTCGTTTTGACAAGATCGAAGAGACTTAAATATATAAAACACAATTTTTGATCCTAAGATGCAATGCAATGTTAATGAATGCCTATGATGATGATGAAACATGACAACATTGGGGAGTAAAAGGAACTCCACTGGGGAAAACAAATGTCTTGCTATAACTCCGCTGGGGAAAACAAATGTCTTGCTGGCATAAATCCACTGGGGAAGGCAAGACTTTGTTGGAGAGACGAAACTTTGGTGGGAAAAGAAACTTTTCAGGGGAAAACATTTCGCACCAGAGAGGTTAAAGCATCACCTTTCGCTGGAGGTGAGAAAATGGGGTATCCTCTTTCACTAGGGATGAGAAAGTACGCATCCTGAATCAGAATTCCAATCTTCCGTCAACAGAAAACACACCATCGTACCACTGATGATATGAAGAGATGTACCGCCGTACCACTGACGATAAGATTTTGATTCGTGGACCATCCTCTTACTCAATAGTTGAAGGTAGAAGAAAATCGAATCACCGTCTCAATAGTTGACGATAAGCTACCAACTCAATGGTTGAAGGTAGAAGAAGATCGAATTACCGCCTCAATGGTTGACGATAAGCTACCAACTCAATAGTTGAAGGTAGAAGAAAATTGAATTACCGCCTCAATGGTTAACGATAAGCTGCTGAGAACAATGAGTTGCCGCTGAGAATAGGGATCAACTTCTTCTTTAATCAAGGACATGGCTTGAGAAAAGGAACTGGATGCAAACTGTCACTTACACTGAAGCGACTTACCATTTGCTGACTTTGCTGAGGAATCTTTAAGCAAAAACGAACTGTCTTCGTGAAGAAGGCTGCCATTTGTTATCTCAAAGGGAACAAACTGTCTTCTGCTGAAAGAGATTGCCATTTGCCGACCCTGTCGAGAAATCCTTAAGCGGAACGAACTGTCTTCTGCTGAAAGAGACTGCCATTCGTTGACCCATCTTAGGAAAAAGTGAGCAAACTGTCTTCTAATGGAGGAGACTGCCATTTGCTGACTTTAAAATTAGAATTCTTAAACGAAATGTCTTCATGAAGAAGACTGCCATCCGTTATCTCAAAGGGAACAACCTGTCTTCTGCTGAAAGAGACTGCCATTTGCCGACCCTGTCGAGAAATCCTTAAGCGGAACGAACTGTCTTCTGCTGAAAGAGACTGCCATTCGTTGACCCATCTTAGGAAAAAGTGAGCAAACTGTCTTCTAATGGAGGAGACCGCCATTTGCTGACTTTAAAATAAGAATTCTTAAACGAACTGTCTTCATGAAGAAGACTGCCATCCGTTATCTCAAAGGGAACAAACTGTCTTCTGCTGAAAGAGACTGCCATTTGCCGACCCTATCGAGAAATCCTTAAGCGGAACGAACTGTCTTCTGCTGAAAGAGACTGCCATTCGTTGAGCTTCTTCCATTTGGAATCAAGAAGTTCATAAAGTATGAGAGATTATCACTTGATTTGAAGATAAGATTGATATGTGGAGACGCACAAACTTGCTCAAATAAAGAGGCTTCAATTTGTTGTCAACCAAAACATGATGGGGATAACACAAGTTGCTCAAAGTCAAAACCTGCCCCTTGCTTTCAAGCACAAATTCCAAGGGAGTGCAATAACATCACTGCCGGAGAATAAATCTTTCGATATCTGATAGGAACATCAATCACAAACAAGTTCTCCATTATAGAGGAAAGCATAATCCTCAAGAGGTGCAAAATAAATGCCTTCTCAATCTAGGTTTCCCAGCCTAGAGAGGTTCAAAATAGTATTGTAAGAGACCAAAGTTCAACTCCAAGAACAAGCTGGATAGAAACAGTCAAACAAAGCTTTGCCCCTTGAGGAATAAACTCAACTGGGGATTAATTCCATCCTGACAAATGAGCTGAGGAGGAACACTGAAGAAAAATTCTTCCACGAAGAACAAACTCAGTGGGGATTATCAATTTCTGCAAGGAATTTACAGATAATCTTCTTCTTATCAAAAAGGTTGGACAACACATCAAGCTCTATTAGGGGGAATCAGAGAAAATTTCTTTGGAGAAAATCTCCATTCTGAACTTGCAGAGGAAATAAGAAGTTAACATCAAAGCAAACAAGTTAACATGCGGGGGATTTTAGTTCAAAACTCAACACAAGGTGAGAAAGAAAACCCAACAGTCAACCGTTGTCTCAAAACTTCTTGGTAGAGAGTGACATACTCTGGACTAATCATGGCAACAACCTTTGTACTTCAAGCTAATGAGGTGATCAAGGTAACTTCTGATTTACAACTTGCCCCAGACTACATGGTCTATGAAAGAAAACTACGTCAAAAAGGTTCATAGAGATCCTTGGCATCATGAAAACTTGGAATAATCTGCCCCAGATCAACAGATTCTTGGAGAGATTTGTCAAATCTCAACGTAGCTGCCCCAGATTGACTAAACTTGGCACATTCTTTTACTCGACAGAGTCTTCAAGATTTTCCCTATGATGGTAATCAAACTTGCAAAAGCATGCCCCTGGCAAAACAACATGCCCCTGGCAATGTTTTAGTTTTCTACTGATGATCAGATGTAAACTTCCTGGATGTCAAACAAATGTTTACAAGTAGAAAAATGTTTATTCTGAGAATGATA
The DNA here is from genome assembly GCF_029867415.1 of Vicia villosa. Lineage (NCBI taxonomy): Eukaryota > Viridiplantae > Streptophyta > Magnoliopsida > Fabales > Fabaceae > Vicia > Vicia villosa. The sequence goes on along the minus strand of NC_081184.1, from coordinate 36,358,990 downwards.
ATGAAAATGCAACAATTATGTAAGTCTTGAAGTTTTATTGAAAAGATGTCACAAAACCTTGTGAATGAATCACTGGTTAAGGAATGACATTGATTTTTGTATGCATATGATACCAACACAAGTTTTCAGCATAACCGATAGGAGTCAGGAACGCTTTCTTATTTAAGTATGCTTTCGAAATAAACCCTGCTTCAATTAGGACTTTTGAGGGTTGTAACGTGGCCTGGTTCACGGTTTTCAAAAAAAAAAAGATTTTTAGGCTCAAAGTTTATTTAGACCACCCCAACTTCGTGATGTTCTCCAGTCCTATGTTCAGTTAACTCAACATGAGTATTCATCTCTCAAAAGGATTTTGTGCCATTAAGAATCCTATGAAGCTTTCTTGGAGATAGCAGTCACCCTTTTTGTCTTCGTTTTCGTATTCACACAGATTTGTTCATTTTTGAGGACTTTTGCTTTGTAGTCCTTTCTTTTCACTTTTCACTTTTTTTTTTATTTTCCCTAACTTTTGCCTGGACTAATTCTTTTGAATTGGTCGTCCAGCGGGATGCTCTAACTTTTGCCTAAGTCATTTATTTTCAAGTTTCTGACTTAGCGAGCTTTTTCCTTCTTCTTTCTCTTCTTTCTTCTTTTATTTATTTATTTTGATTTGAACAAATCGTGTGACATTGACTTTGTCTTGACTTGTTGGGAGGGTTGTGACTGCCTCATTCTTTGGCGGATGGAGGATAACCATTGTGGTTTCACATTTCCATGCCTTTTGATACGCGGTGGATAACCATTGTGGTTTCTCATTTTCCCGCCTTTTGATGCGCGAGGGATAACCGATTATGGTTTCCCATGATCCAACCTTTGATGTGGATATGACATGATTGACACTTGGATGCACAATCCTTTTTGAAATATGAACACTCGGTAAAATTAACTGAAAACTACCCTGCCCCAGGTTAAAAATTAGGGTTTTTTTTGTTTAGAAAAGAAACTCCTACTTCAAGGCTCAAAAGGGGTTAACAAGGGATTATCTTCCTTATATCTCCGGTGTTTGGGAATTTGAAACAATGCCTGTACATCATCAGCAGGGTTTTATTCAAAAGCATACAACCAGAAATTTTGCGTTTTTCAGATCATCATCCTCCCTCCAATCTTTGCATAAGCAAGAGTTTGGCAAAAGCAATTGGTATCATAATGCATAAAAACAAATAAACATGAGTGAAACGAATGAATTACTTCAAGACAAACATTATCATTGTGTTAGCATTATCATTTAAAAATAAACAAGTTTCTACATGCAAACAATGCATTGAAAAACAAGAAATATTACAAATGGAAATCAATAAGAATACTAAAAACTGAGAAAAACTCTCTCCATCTGGGTTTGTGCTGAAGGAAACATCTTTCAAGCTTCAGGCTACCATCAATAGTGATTCATTCATGTTTTGGCAAAGAATTGGCTTGAACATCAGAACCAACATCTTGGAAAGTCAAAATACCAGCATGGATTAATCTTTGAACTTCATTTTTTAGAGGCCAACAATTCTCTAAGTCATGTCCAGGAGCATTTTGATGAAAAGCACAAGTGACATTAGCATTGTACCACCAAGGAATCTTCTCTGGAATTGGAGGTGGTGACCTTGTCTGAACCAAATTCTTATGAACTAGAGCAGGGAACAATTCTGCGTAAGTCATGGGGATAGGATCAAAATTCCCCTTTTGAGGTTGATTTTGCTCGTTCGGTGGAGAATCTTGTTGACGAGTACTCTGCTGATAATCTGGGATTGCATGAACTGAATTGGATATAGGAATGACATAGGAAACATGCTGATGTTGGTGATGATTGTTTCCTCCCCTGATTCTCTTCTTTGAAAAGTCATTACCAAACTTCTTCACACTACCAGCTGAGTTACCTTCTTCAAACAAACATTCCTTTCGGACATCCTTTTCTTGAAGCGCTTTCATATCCACCTCCCTGTGGAAGTCAGCAGGTGTACTGACTACCGTCCCCTTGGGAAAGAACGAGTTCAGAGTTTCAAGAAAGACCTTTGCCATCCTTTCTTCCATCATAGGAGGATTGACTTGGGCAGCAACTAGAGCCTCAACCAGAGTAGTTAGATGCTTCATACCAGCCTTCAGAGTAACCACCTCTTCACGGAGCTCGAGAATCTCTTGTTTGATACTTTCCATTTCTTCTTAGCACGAGCGTTGTACTGATGATACCAGGAGAAAGGAAATAAGGCTCTGGAAAACTTCTTTAGAAAGTAGGACCAAATGCAGAATGATGCATGAAATGCAATGATTTGTTTTTTTTATTATTTGAGTTTCAAGGAACTTAAGATATTAACTTGTAAACACTCAACATTGGACTAAAGCTTCGATTAAGTTATCATCAAAATCAATCATCCATTTTGGTGGATTAGAGTTTTCACCCCATCAATACCCAAGATCCATTGAGTTTGATGAAACTTATGATGTTTACAAGGAAAGACGTCTAAGTTCCTTGAAAATCAAAAGAAAAAGAGTTTTCATGGATGCATGAATGCATGGTTTATGCATCAACCACAACCAAGAGCACACAAGGTCACATAAGATCATAGTTCAAAGGTTCGACGTCACGAGCATGGAGCCATGGGTCTAACCATCCCAAAAGGTATGATCTAAGGAATTTTGTACCTGCCGATCGGGTTCTACAAAGGTTCCCAGAGTTTTCAATCTTCTATTGGATATTACCGGCACGCACAATTGCTCATGGGCGCCAATAATATGCCTAAAAAGACCTCGTCTGAGCGTAGTATCGCATGACAACAAGCTCAAATTGGTACTTGATCTTGTTTCTGCACTACATCCTAAAAAGGCTTAGATGTGTTAAAAGGGTTCTAGGTCATTCAGCTTCTACGGACACTCACTATTGAAAGTAATAGCGTTCTTACGATAGTTTGTAACAACATCTACTACCTTCCATGAGGCCTCCACTGATTGGGGTTCCACCATATGACGCTCATGCTAAGGATTGCTCCTGACATGCGACTATTGGTCTTACCACCTCCTATCTCAAGTTACTCACCAAAGTCCGGGTTAGGACTTTATCTCATCACAGAGGAACCATCGAGCACCAAAAAGAAAAAAGAAAATAAACATACAAAGCACACAACAATATATACAGATAAAACACACAGATAAACAAAAATAGGCTTAACACACTTAAAACTGGGTCCCTAGTGAAGTCGCCATTTTTCTGTAGCGGGGAAAATCTGATATCGAAGCCATGGGATTGACTCGAATCAATATTCCGTTTGAAATTGCCACCGCGCTTTATTTTTTCAAAGGAAAAGGGAAAAGAACGTAAAACCCAAAGTTTTGTTTTTAAAACAAGAAAGAGATCTCAGGTACGGGTGTTGATTATATGAGGGGAAGGTTTTAAGCACCCCTCATATCTATGGTATCCCACAGGAACCTTTTTGAAAATCTGTGTGTGTGTGTGCTAAAAAAGGGTTTGTTTTATTTTTAAAATAAGCTCGGCAAAGCGTTTAGCTTTGGGCCTACATACCTCCTCGGTGCAATGGAGAAGTCAGAGCTAATGTAGTTCCGCTTAAAAGGAAAACGGTTTTAAAAACGAATAAACACTTTATCGTCGTCGGAGAGAAATACTCAGCCATTGATCTTGAGCATGAGAACAAACGAGTTCTTTGCATCGCAAATGAAAGAAGGGCTCCAACTCGGATAAAATCGACGAGTATGCCACTAGCTCTCTCACGCGGAAAAGATCTCATTATATCAATCAATTTCAAAATCGTGGGGTATAACCACTCGTTTCGACAATTAACGGTGTCTAAACTTTTGAAGAAAAGCCACTAAGGGCGAAAGATATTTTTTGAGAAAAGGTTTTGAAAAGGTTGCAAACATAAGAAGATTTTGGAAAAAGGGAGAAGATTTTGAAAATCTAAGAAGTAGGAGGAGATGAAGAGGCTATCCTATTGCGTAAAATAAAAGCTAAGGAAAGAAACGGTCTAACCAAATTAAGAAGCCAACACTTGACATCTTGAGTCAAGGTAGATTTCCCTTCCTTTGGAATATCAATACTAAACCAACATTATCACTTGGGGATCCAGATGAACTTATTGTCTTAGCACCACTTTGCATTAAGCACATTAAAATTCTGACGAAAATCGGGCAGAGTAACGGCTGTTTTCGGGTAAAATCCTTATCTCAATGCCTTGGAATTAACCATCAAGGGCTTTCAAGGAAATACCTGCACATACAAACAGACAACAATCCAATGCCAGACAGACAGAATAACAGCAGAGTAATAACAGGATAAGAGTCCAGAGGCACTAGGTCCATAAGTCCGAATCTCCAAAATGCTAGGGATAGTAACCAATAGTCCAAAGAGAGCCTTATGTGTTTTTTAGATTTTGGTTGTTTATTAGTGTTTTAGCATAAAAGTAAAGTATGGTCCAAGTGGACAAAAGGAAAATAGCGGAAGCATAAACATATGTCCAAGTGGACAAAGAGAAAATAGCGGAATTATAAACGTCCAAATGGACAAAGAGAAAAATGGCGGAATGTAAATATGATGAAATGATAAAATAAAGCGATAAAGCGAGAAATATAAAGAGCGGTATAATAAATGGCGGAAATTAAAGTTAGTGGTTAGATGTTAAAGATAACCATCTTGAAACTTGTCAAGTATGTTATCAAAGTTAGTAATGAAGATCGATGGTGAGTGAATGATGTACTCAGATTTAAATTCAATGGAGGTTTATCAGAAGCTTGATAAAAATCATAGCGACTACACGATAAATACATCCACAAGTCTTAAATTACCGCATACAATTCTCTTCCATATTTGATCTTTTATCGAGTCGGGACAAATGTAGGAGAACTCTCCATGTATCAAGATTGTCAATCAAAAGAAATAAGAAGGAGAAGAAGAAATGATCTAGCCTTTATCAAGAATCCATAGAATTCTCAAGATATCAAGACTTTCATCGATCAAGAGAAAATAAGATGAAAAAAAGATAAGAATGAAAACAAATTGATCTAGTCTTCATCAAGAATCCATAGAATTCTCAAGATGTCAATACTTTCATCGATCAAAAGAAAGTAAGATGAAAAGATAAGAATGAAAACAAATTGATCTAGTCTTCATCAAGAATCCATAGAATTCTCAAGATGTCAAGACTTTCATCGATCAAAAGAAAGTAAGATGAAAATAAGAATGAAAACAAATTGATCTAGTCTTCATCAAGAATCCATAGAATTCTCAAGATGTCAAGACTTTCATCGATCAAAAGAAAGTAAGATGAAAATAAGAATGAAAACACAAAAGATAATCAACTCACACTATCATTAATATCATTCATCCATTTTGGTGGATTAGGTCATTTCAAACCTATCAACACCCTAGATCCAATGATATTAATGAAGTGTAGGAAGAAGGAAGCCAAAACAAGCACAAAAAAGGCAAAAAACCACATTCTGCCTGCTGGAAATCGATTTCATGCAAGGGGAAATCGATTTCCATAGTGCAGTTTTCGAAAAAAACAAGTTACGTTCAGCAGGAAATCGATTTCAGCCTTAAGGAAATCGATTTCCTCAGTGTAAATTTCAGCAAAAACAGCATTTAAAGGCATGAAACTTGACTTGAACAAATATACAAACACCTTATGATCACACATCAATTAGAGCACGAATTTTCCATCAAATCACCAACAAATAGCACCAATATAGCATCAAAGATGCATTGAACACAAACAACAAAGAATCACATTGTGATATACAAAAAGGATGAAGAAAATTACCAAATCTTGAACAAAACTTAGATCTACTTCAAGAATCACCAACACAAATCTTGATCTCTCAACAATTGAAGAAAAAAGAGTGAAATAGATGGTGGTTTAGCTCAAAGTTTGTGAGGTTCAAGATGTGACTCACAAACTTTATGAAAGAACAAAGAGCTTTGGTGAATTTGGTAGGGATGAGGAGAGAAATTGCAAGGGGTTTTTTGGCTCTCCAAGCTTCAGAAATGAGAGAGTAGTGGGCTCTATTTATAGGATGAGAGCAAGAGTAGTGGTAGTTTGGTCTTTTTGCATTTGGTAATTAGCTTGTGTTTAATTGGTGATTAAAGTGCCAATTAAATGGTAAAAAGTGGTAAAATGAGGTTTAAGTGGGATTAATGAAAGGGTTAATTTTGATGAGGTGGAAAATTGATAAAATGATCAAATAAAAGGTGCCAAAATGATGTCAAGCTTCCCTCCTTATATTTTTTTGAATTTCGCCCCAAGGAAATCGATTTCCCCAGGAGTGAAATCGATTTCACTCTGTTCCAGAAGAGAATTTGGCGCAAAATACACTAGGGAAATCGATTTACCCAGGAGGGAAATCGATTTCATGATGTCCAGAATGCGATTTTGTTGAAGATTGCTGCAGGGAAATCGATTTACCCAGTAGGGAAATCGATTTCATCAGTCCAAAATGTGAAAAATGCCTTGTTTATTGCATGTCTTGGCTTGGTACCTACAAAACAAAAGCCTACAAAGAAACAAAGCAATATTTTTGGTATTTGGGTTAGTACACTATGCATACAAGACAAACAATCATTGGTGATTGATGGTCCCTCTTATTGATGAGGTGAGTGCAACACCACAAACAAAACTTCCAAGTGAAGCTCTTGATTAATGATTGGGATATGAATGATACAGGATCTTAGGGTCAAAATTTGGGGTATGACACACTGGTGCTTTTTCTATCGGATTTGCAGCCAGCAAAATCTGAATCGGAGAATCCTACCAAATGGCACTCATTTCCCTTTGGATACCATAGGCCATATGTAGTAGTTCCACGTAAGTATCGCAGAATTCTTTTGACAGCTTTTAAGTGAGATTCTTTTGGACAAGATTGATATCTTGCACACATACACACACTAAACATAATGTCTGGTCTTGAGGCAGTAAGATACAATAGTGAACCTATCATACCTCGGTACAATTTCACGTCAACCTCTTTACCTTTCTCATCTTTGTCTAGATTAGTATTTGTTGCCATAGGTGTGTCAATTTCCTTCGCTTCACTCATTCCAAATCTTTTGAGCAGCTCCGTACAGTATTTAGTTTGATTCACAAACATTCCATGACTGAGTTGCTTGATTTGTAGACCAAGGAAGAAATTTAGCTCACCCATGAGACTCATCTCAAATTCACTCTGCATAAGCTTAGAAAAATCTTTGACAAGTTTTGCATTAGTCGACCCAAATATAATATCATCTACATAAACTTGGACTAAGAGAACATCTTTATCTTTTCTTTTAATAAAGAGAGTAGTGTCAACTTTACCCCTAGAATACCCTTGACTAAGAAGAAATTTGCTCAAACGTTCGTACCAAGCCCGAGGGGCTTGTTTAAGACCGTATAGAGCACGTTTCAGCTTATAAACATGAGTTGGGTACATGTAATTCTCAAAGCCGGGTGGCTGAGCAACATAGACTTCTTCATTTATATAGCCATTTAGAAAAGCACTTTTAACATCCATTTGGAATAGTTTGAAGTCTTTAGAACACGCATAAGCAAGTAAGAGACGAATAGCTTCGAGACGTGCTACAGGAGCGTATGTCTCTTCATAGTCAATACCTTCCTCTTGATTATAACCTTGGGCAACTAATCTCGCTTTGTTTCTAGTAATAACGCCGTTTTCATCAAGTTTGTTACGAAAAACCCATCTAGTGCCTATTACTTGATGGTCTCCCGGATGAGGGACTAAGTCCCAAACATCATTCCGTTTAAATTGGTTTAATTCTTCTTGCATGGCCATTAGCCAATGCTCATCAAGTAATGCATCCTTAGCGTTTTTCGGCTCAACTTGTGAAACAAAAGCAAAATGATGACAGAAGTTACTTATCTTTGAGCGTGTTGTAACGCCCCTTGAGATGTCTCCTATTATATTGTCAATTGGATGGTCTTTCACATTTGTCCAGGCCTTAGGAAGTTCTTCATTGTTTGAGATGCTTTCTTTTTCATTTTCATCATGAGACTCATCTTTCTCTCTCTCAGCATCTTTCTTTACAATACTTTCATTCTCGTCTTCCTTATCTTTGACAATGTCTTCAGTGGATGGACCTGCACCATTAAACGAAAGACCTTTCTCGACATATTTTGTATAAGATTCATCAAAAGACACGTGTACTGACTCTTCTACTATAAGTAATCTCTTATTATATACTCGATATGCTTTGCTAGATTGTGAGTAACCAAGGAATATGCCCTCATCAGCTTTAGCATCGAATTTACCAAGATTATCCTTACCATTGTTCAAGACAAAACACTTGCAACCGAATACATGGAGATGAGATACATTTGGTTTTCTACCTTTTAGTAATTCATAGGGAGTTTTGTTCAGTATAGGACGTATTGTTATCCTATTCAAAACATAACATGCGGTACTAATCGCGTCAGCCCAGAAATACTTGGGTAGATTACCCTCATTCAGCATTGTTCTTGCCAGCTCCTCTAGAACCCGATTTTTACGTTCAACTACTCCGTTTTGTTGAGGTGTTCTAGGAGCTGAAAAGTTATGCTCAATTCCATGTTTATCATAGTATTTTTCAAAAATATAGTTTTCAAACTCTCCACCGTGATCACTTCGAATTGCAACTATTTTGTTGTTCATTTTGTTTTGACATAATCTTGCAAATTGTGTGAAAGCTGGAAAAGTTTGATCCTTACTAGGTAGAAAGATTGTCCAACAAAATCTAGAGTAATCATCGACAATGACAAAACCATAGGTGTTTCCACCTATGCTTTTAGTCCTTGAAGGGCCAAAGAGATCCATGTGAAGTAGTTCAAGAGGGCGTGATGTTGAAACCACGTTCTTTGATTTAAAAGAGATTTTTGTTTGCTTTCCCTTTTGACAAGCATCACATAGATGATCTTTTGAAAACTTCATTTTAGGTAAGCCGATTACTAAATCTTTTGTGACAACTTTATTAAGTAAGTCAAAATTTATGTGGGCGAGACGTCTATGCCAAAGCCATGAGTCTTCGCCTAGAGCAATTAGACACTTGGTACTAGACTTAGATACCTCATCCAAGTTTAGCATGTAGATGTTGTTTACTCTTAAGCCCTTAAACATAATGTCTCTTTTCTTAGTATGTTCTATTGTGCAGCCAGAATTCGTAAACATTACTTTAAAATCTTTGTCACACAATTGACTTATACTTAAAAGATTATGTTTAAGGCCTTCTATTAGCAGCACATCAGTTATAGTAGTGGTAGAAGGGTTACCTACACTTCCTTTACCAAGTATGGCTCCCCGATTGTTATCTCCATAGGTGACATACCCCTTTTTCTTTGCTTGAAACTCAACGAAAAGAGATAGGTCTCATGTCATGTGTCTTGAACATCCGCTATCAAGGAACCACAACCTTTCGGCAATGTCAAGACACTTTTCCTGCAGGATTAATTTAGAGAGGGAGGTCCCCAATTTTCATTGGGTCCTTGGTGGTGAGTACACATTTTGTTGCACTTAGGCAACCATTGAAATACTCCTTTAGGAACTAAAATTCTCCTAAATTTGCATTTTTCAATGGTATGTCCCTTTTTGCAACAATAATAACAGGTAATATGATGAGAATATGCTGTTTTGCTAGTTGATGCTTTTGGTACAAAAGTGTATTTACTATATAAAGGAGTATACGATCTTTTGAACTTATTTGGATCAACCGCAAAGGTCACTTTTGGTTGTAGAGCCTTGTCTAACTTGGCTTTTAGATCTCTTACTTCTTTTTGCCAAACGTGACATGTCTCACAACCAAACCATGATGTAGGATCTATTTCAACTTTATCCTTTTGAATGTCTAGCATAGATTGTTTTAAAGCTTCCATATCCTTTTCGGTTTTCTCAACTTTTGATTCAAGATATGAAAAGATTTTCTTATTTGAGGCCAAAAGTTTGAAAGCTTCAATTGCATCTCTATGTAATTCTTCAAAAGCAAGTTTTAGTTGAGAATGAGATACCTTATCTATGAGTTCAGGTTTAAGATGACTTACAGCTTTCTTTTTCTTGTGTTGATGAGCCATAAGGCATAAGTTTGCTGATTCTTCTTCATCGCTTGATGAGCTTTCACTAGATGAATCACTTTCCCATGCTATGTAGGCTCTCTTAGATTTGTTATGACCTTTGCTTTGGTTCTTCTCTTTTTCCTTCTTAAGGTATGGACAATCCGGTTTGTAGTGACCGGCTTTCCCACACTTAAAGCAAGGGCCTTTGATTTTTCCTTTGTTGTCGTCATCTTGTTTGAACTTGTTTGATTGCTTTCTATAGTTGATCAAGCCTTTGTCAGAATGTTTTGCTCCATTTTTCTTTAGATATTTGTTGTATCTTCGCACAAACAGTCCCATTTCCTCATCATCGGAGTCTTCGTCATCACTTGTATCACTATCCTCTAGCTCTTGTCTTGAGGTCTTGGAGCTTGAAGCTTTTAGAGCTATTGACTTCTTCTCTACCTCTTTCTCCATGTTCTTTTCTTTCTTTGCCCTTTTCTCATGCATGTCAAGGCATTTAAGGTGTTGTTCATGTTCCTCTAGTTTACCAAAGAGAGTGGTAATGAATAATGTGTTTAGATCATTTGCTTCCTTTATTGCTGTAACCTTGGGTTTCCATTCCCTGTTCAAGCATCTTAAGATTTTGTTAGTAGCAACTGCATTGGAAACAGGTCTATCAAGAGAATTTAACCGATTTTTCAGGTGAACGAATCTCTTCTGCATGTTTTCGATGGATTCACCATCTTCCATGTGGAAGAGTTCGAACTCTTGAGTTAACGTATTGATCCTAGCTAGTTTGACATCATCCGTTTCCTCGTGGGCAACTTGCAATGTGTCCCACATAGCTTTAGCGGATCTACAATGGGAAACGCGATAGTATTCATCAACTCCTAGAGCTGAGATTAGAATGTTTCTCGCTTTCCAATCGTATGCATATCTCTTTTCATCTTCAGCATCCCAAGTATTTTCTGGTTTTGGAACAACTGCACCAGCTGCATTTGTCATGGTGATCTGAAAGGGACCATTGACAATAGCTGTCCAGATGTTCCTATCAATTGCATTGATGTGGACACACATACAATCCTTCCAATATCCATAGTTTTCACCGTTGAAAACTGGAGCTCTATTGTGAGCCCCTTTAGGTCCGGAAGCCATCTTTCCAATAAGTGTTTCACGTAGCACGGAATAAACCAGAGCTCTTGATGCCACTTGTTAGACGCTGGCCTGAGGATCTAGAGGGGGGTGAATAGATCTCACAGAGTTTTTCGGAATTATTTCGAACTAAAGCGAAAGCGGTTCTGAATCGACTTGTGTCTATTCCGGACCGTTATTGCAAGGGTCGTATATGTGACAAAACCACAAGATAATTGAGATTAACAATGAAGTGATATGTTATCGAATCAATACGTTTCACAGCTGAAAATCAATCAACTTCTAAATTGACACACTTTGGTTTGCAATGCAGTAATAATGGATTAAGCAAAAAGACAAACACTTGGTGATAATGTTCAAATTGATGATGATTCAAGATGTGGTGAATTGTGATGTTTATGCAGAACCTTAATTAACAATTTTAACACTTGAATCGTTAATCAATTTAGCAATTATGACCAAATATGAACAGAACGTAAATGAAAAGATAAAAGCTACAAGAACACGATATTTGTTCAGGCAGTTCGTCGATCGTCCTCGCTACGACTACGTCTGCCCCCAATTCCAAACTGAAATTGGGAAATCTTTGTTGAAAGCAGTTTATACAAAGAAGATAACAAAGCGATAAACCATAAACCAATTATGTCGATCCTTTGAATCTTCTTCCCCCTTACTCTTGAGTCAGATCAAGGTGATCCAAGAGCTTCACTTGATCCCTTTTCTGCAGTGTCTTGAATTGCCTTGAACCCTTGTTCTTCAATCTTCACACTTAGATGGATCCTCGATGAAACCTCTTGATAAAAACCCCCAAGAAACACCTATCTTGGAGGACAAAACCCTCAGATTTTATTCACCAAAAACCCCACAAATCTTCACCCACTAGGAATCTTCAATTCCGTTCCATGGACGTTATCGAACTCGATCACTAACCCTCAACGCAAAAATGATTATGTGTAATTGTGTTGGAGATGACGAAGAACGAAGATGAGAAGCCTTTGTGTATCTTTCAGTCGTTGGTGTTGTATTCAATAATTGAACCTTGGACAATATATATGAGAGCTTTTCAGTTGATGCAGAGAAAACCAGAAATTTTGACAGTTTTGATCAGATAGGTCTGAAGGATAGAAAAACACTTAGAAAGGGGGGGTTTGAATAAGTGTAGCTTTAAAAACTTGACAGATAAAAATAAAATGCACAGTTATTTTTATCCTGGTTCGTTGTTAACTAAACTACTCCAGTCCACCCCCGCAGAGATGATTTACCTCAACTGAGGATTTAATCCACTAATCGCACGGATTACAATGGTTCTCCACTTAGTCAGCAACTAAGTCTTCCAGAGTCTTCTGATCACACACTGATCACTCCAGGAACAACTGCTTAGATACCCTCTAAGACTTTCTAGAGTATTCTGATCCACACGATCACTCTAGTTACAACCTGCTTAGATAACCTCTAAGACTTCCTAGAGTATTCTGATCCACACGATCACTCTAGTTCCTTACAACTTAATGTAATCAATTCTAAGAGTATTACAATTGCTTCTTAAAAGCTATAATCACAAACTGTGATATTTCTCTTAACGTTTAAGCTTAATCTCACTAATATATTACAACAGCAATGTAGTGAGCTTTGATGAAGATGAAGATTCTGAGCTTTGAATAGAACAGAGTTTCAGCAAGTTAATATGAGTTGTTTTGTTCAGAATCGTTAACCTTGCTTCTCATCAGAACTTCATATTTATAGGCGTTGGAGAAGATGACCGTTGAGTGCATTTAATGCTTTGCGTGTTCCGTACAGCATCGCATTTAATGTTATACGCTTTTGTCAACTACCTCGAGCCTTGTTCACGCTGTGTCTACTGACGTTGCCTTTAATAGCTTTTAACGTTCCTTTTGTCAGTCAGCGTAGCTTGCCACTTGTACTTCCTTCTGATCTGATGTTTGTGAATACAACGTTTGAATATCATCAGAGTCAAACAGCTTGGTGCAAAGCATCTTCTGATCTTCTGACCTTGAAGTGCTTCTGAGCGTGATACCATCAGAACTTCAGTGCTTCTGATCTCATGTTCTTCTGATGCTTCCATAGACCCATGTTCTGATTCTGCTTCGACCATCTTCTGATGTCTTGCCAGACCATGTTCTGATGTTGCATGCTGAACCCTTGAGACAAAGCTTCTGAGCGCTGAATTATGCATACTCTTTATATATTTCCTGAAAAGGAAATTGCATTGGATTAGAGTACCATATTATCTAAAGCAAAATTCATATTATTGTTATCATCAAAACTAAGATAATTGATCAGAACAAATCTTGTTCTAACAATCTCCCCCTTTTTGATGATGACAAAAACATATATAAATGATATGAATTTGCGATCAGAAAGAGCAGACGGCAAAAGACAAATTACACAGCTATAGCATAAGCATATGAATATGTCTCCCCCTGAGATTAACAATCTCCCTCTGAGATAAATAATCTCCCCCTGAAATAAATACTCGAAGAACTTTAATAAAAGACTTCCCTGATTATTTCGGTAGAGACGATCACATAAGCTTCTGTCTTCAGAGAATTCATAGCTTCTGACTTCTGCTTCCATTGGACAGCTTCAGAACTAGAATTTCTTTAGATCCCTAGAACACTCACAGCTTCTGATTCCTGCTTCCATCTAGGACAGCTTCAGAACTTGAATTTCTTTGATCTTCAGAACATTCACAGCTTCTGATTTCTGCTTCCATTTAGGACAGCTTCAGAACTTGAGATTTCTGGATCTTTAGAACATTCACAGCTTCTGATTTCTGCTTCCATTTAGGACAGTTTCAGAGCTTTGAATTTCTACCAACATCACTTCATGCTAGATTTGTATCAGAACATTGTTGAATGTACCAGAGCATCATCAGAGCATCTCTACATCCTGAAATGTTACAGAACAAAAACTAAACGACAAAAGTCAGCATGAACGAGTCAGAACATAAAATGTATATTAGAACACATGATATGTATCAGAGCCATATAGGCTAAAATAATGTATCAGAGCAAATAGAATTTTGTCAGAGCAAATAGACAAATATGGATCAAATTCTATTATCAGTGCTTCTGATTCATTCTTCTTTCTTGCTTCTGATTTCTGAAGCTTGACAGCACTTAGCTTGCTTCAGTTTCCATGAGCTTATTCTTTTTACAGAATAACACTTCTTATGGTTTTGCTTCTTGTGTTTGCTTTGAAGATTCTCTTCACTTCTTTATACCTGCAAAACACTTAAACCATATAGAACTTACAGTTCTTGTTAGTAAATGTAACTGATTAAATCAAATTAAATCAAATCATTTATCACATATTTCTCCCCCTTTTTGTCATATCATCAAAAAACAGAAAAGATTCAGAGACAAACAAAACGAAACACACGGAGGAAGAAGATGATTTCATTGAAGTTCAAACAGCAGGTACAGAAGTACATGAAGATAAGTAAGATCAGATGCACAAAAACAGATGCAACGAAAAAGAAACAACACAGACTCAATCTAAGATGGCCCTAGCCTTGACAAGATCTTGGCCAGCATCTCTTGAACCTCATTGTTGTGTCCATCTTGCCTCACCATGAAAGCTCTATACTCAGCATTGAGTGAGCTTTGCTCATCCTGTCTCTTCTGAATTTCTTCCAGAGTCCTTGCAAGACGAGAAGATTCATCAGAAGAAGCTTCACCGCTTTCAACCACAGGAATAGCAACTTGATCTGTAGCTTCCATGGATAGATCATTTGCAGGGATTTCCTCAACAGGATCTGATTCAGCAACATGATCTTCAGCATCTGCTTCTTGCATAGAAGCATCTCCATATTCTGCAGCAGGAATTTCCGAGTCTCCATTCTCAAGTGCCTGAAGAATGGCAGCTAGATTCCTGGGAGCAGAAGGACCTTCAATTTCTGGTGGGTTAACAACTTCTGGAATGACCAAGCTTGGGTCTTTCTCAGAAGGGTTTTCCCTCAGATAGTCAAAGAGAGTCTTGAAGTCTCCGAGCAGAACAGGATAATCAGGAATAAAGATAACAATATCCCTGCATGGATTTGCTTCCATTTCAGCAGCCAGTCTTAATTGTTCCATCTCATCCAAGAAGGGCTTCTCTTCCAACAGATGTCTTCCTTTGAGACTAGCAAACCAGAAGTCTTCATAATTCCTTAGAATTCCACGAGGTCGTGGGGCAGCAGCCACAAGTCTTTTCTGTACTCCCACTGCTTTTTCTTGAAACACCTTGCGAAATCTTTTCCAGATATTTCTTGTAGAAACATCATTCAGACCATTTAGGAAGGCTTCCTTCAGAAGGTCTAAGCCATTGATTACTTCATATCTGAAAAGTTCCAGGTAGGTAGAAGGTTCAGGTTCAGGCGGATTGAGGGTGAATTTGTAGTTCGGGTAGAGAGGACAAAAAGGTTTTGATTTTCTGGTAGGTAAGGGATTGGATACAGAAGGTGGAGGTGCGGTGGATGAGGAGGAGGGAATAGCTGAGAGAATGATTGATGAAGATGGATTATTTGTAAAGGGAATTGGTGAGAAAGTCTTATCAGAAGGAGTTGGGGGGAGAATATTTAGAGGAGTGGGATTTAGAATGGGAGAGGAGGAGGTTGATGGAGAAAGATTTGGTAAGGTGAAGTTTATTTTTGGTTCAGATGGAGGTGATTGGAAGGATGGTTTAGGGACAGAGGGAGGTGGAGTAAAAACCTGCCTGGAGATTTGCACAGAAGAAGAAGATCTGGTTCTGCGAAAGGAATCTCTAATCCTTTTCTCCCTTCGTTCTTCAGAGTCCACCTTGTCAGGATCAAAGGTGACTCTCAACTTCTTGGCTTTCTTAGCCTCATCTTCTCGGGCTTTTCTTTTAATCCTAGCCTTTTGTTCCTTCTGATCCTTCTTCAAAAGGTCAGCCTTGGACGGAAGTACTCTGCCACGGATCCAAGCAGGATCAATATCTGATTGCTTCCTAACACAATCCTCCAGGTAAGACTTGACAACCTGATGCAGTTCTTCTTGAAACAAGGAGGCAAAACCTTCAACAGCAACTCTTCTTGAGAGAATGTCAGGAAAGCTTGGGCACACAGAAGGTACATTTTGAATGAGTTCTAATCTGAACAAATCCACACCATTAAAAATGGGACCTTGAACTACTCCAAGCAAATGGGATGCATTGAGTTTTCTGATGGAGTCCAGCACTTTGCTTTCAGTAAGAATGTCTGAAATCATTCTTCCAAACGGAATAGTCGTTCTTGAAAGATGAGGGTACTTCGCCCTTTCCTCTTCTCTTGACTCAAGGATTGAAGTCTTCAGATTCTCAAACAGAATGTGAGAAATGTTGATCTCAGTCTTTTTGCCAATGCAGAAAAGAGTGTGCTTGTGATCTGGACTGATGTAAGAAGAGGAGAGCATCCTTTTTCTGTGGTGAAGAGAACCCAGAATAATCTCAGCCCATACTCTATAAAATGGCCTCAAGGTGCCTGTGTTATTCGAGTCAATCCCAGAAGACTGAGAGATTTGTTTTTCAACTATCGACCAATCAACAGATGCATGTCGAAAACCAGACCAACCTTCTTCATCATTCAGATTGTATAGCTTCCTGATCAGTTTTTCAGAGATAACCACTTCATGCCCTAGCACGAATGAAATGATGGCCGTTGGGGTAACCGTTGCATGTACCCAGAAATCCTTCACAAGATCAGGATAAATTGGACCAACCAATCTATTAAGGTACTTGGACCATCCTTGCTCAAGGATTCTTGCATCACACTTAAAGCCATTCGCTTTAAGATTGTTTAAGTCCACAGCAGTTTCACATAAAACCTCCAAGTCCTTCGTGGGTATCAAGCAAGTTTTCAAAGGAGCATATTCATAATTTCGTAGAAGGATTTGTGAAGAAGTAAGTCTTTCTTTTGAGGAAGATGAACAAGAGGAAGAGTTCATGATGATTATGTCGAAAGATTAGAACAAAGACTAGGGTTTGAAAAAGAAAAACAGATGCAGCGAAAAAAAAATGTACAACAAAATAGAGAGAAGGAGAAAAGAATGAAGTTGAAGCGGGCTATTTAAAAGATTTGAAAATAATTTAAATCATTTTGCATTAAATGAGAAATGACATTAGGAGAGATAGCATGGTAAATGAAATGATTTAATACAGTTACCTAGGTCGGCGTCTTTTCAACTGCACGCTTCGTACTGACCGTAGAGACACGTGTTCATCATCAGATAATGGATGACAGGTGTGAAATATTCAATAGGCTTTACGCCTTCTGATTCCGATCACTGCTTCTGAATTGATCAAGTTTCTCTTCTGGAAACACTCCTTCTGAAGTGTGCTGATATAAATCTGAATGATCTTCTGATCCATTACTTCTGATATACACAGCTTCTGGAGATTCACTTCTTTGTTCTGCAGCTTCTGATTAGACAAAACTGTATCTGCAGAAATTCTTAAGCTGCTTTGTTTCATCAGAAACAAGTTTATCATCAAACCAGATATTTATTGATTCGTCCACAATCAATGTTTCAATATTGTATATTCTGTAGCATTTAGAGCATTCAGAATAATCAAGAACGAAACATCACTGCTTTAGAAACAAACAAAACAGATGGTTCCAAGACTAATAAACTTTCTTTTCTGATCTCCTACGAACATAGTTTCTTCAACAGATTTAAGTACCAGAACTTGGAAGACAGTCCTTTTTCCCTTCAAGTGTTGAGACCAACTTGAGTCCAGGTGACATGACATGTTGACTTTTATCTTCTTTGTCGCCAAGAGAATCTGCAAAAGAAATAGTCTTTTTCTTTGGTACCCACATCTTCTTGGGTCCTTTCTTGTTAGATTTTCTCAAGTTCTGATTGAACTTGGGTTTAACATTGTAAGCAATAGGAGAAACAGCATGATAATTTTTAATGTGAGTTTCATGATATTTCCTAGGTTGTGTCACATGCTTTTTGGTGTGTGTTATGTGAAAACTTTGAGCATGTGAAGTGTGCCTAATATCATGGGAGTGGCCATACTTGAACTGATCATACAATGGCTTGTATGTGAATTTCATTTCATCAACAGGTTCAAGTTTGTATGGGGTTTCACCCTCAAAACCAATGCCGACTCTTTTGTTTCCAGACACAGCATATATCATAGAAGCTAGCTGACTTCTGCCAATACTTCTAGATAAGAACTTCCTGAAACTTAAATCATATTCTTTCAGAATATGGTTTAGACTAGGAGTGGATTTTTCTGAATCAGAAGGAGATCCAACATTATTGGATAATTTTAAAAGTCTTTCTTTTAATTCAGAATTCTCCAACTCAAGCTTCTTTGTTTCAAATTCAAATAGCTTTTTCAGCTTTTTGTATTTGAGACTAATCTGAGACTTGAATTCCAGAAGTTATGTTAGACCGGAAACTAACTCATCTCTAGTAAGTTCAGAAAATACCTCTTCAGAATCTGATTCTGATGTAGATTCTGATCCGTCATCTTCTGTCGCCATCAGCGCACAGTTAGCCTGCTCATCTTCAGAGTCTGAATCATCTTCTGACTCATCCCAGGTTGCCATAAGACCTTTCTTCTTATGAAACTTCTTCTTGGGATTTTCCTTCTGAAGTTTTGGACATTCATTCTTGAAGTGTCCAGGCTCATTGCATTCATAGCACATGACCTTCTTCTTGTCAAATCTTCTGTCATCAGAAGATTCTCCACGTTCAAATTTCTTTGAACTTCTGACGCCTCTGAACTTCCTTTGCTTGTTCTTCCAGAGTTGATTTAGCCTTCTGGAGATCAAGGACAGTTCATTTTCTTCTTCAGATTCTGATTCTTCAGGATCTTCTTCTCTAGCCTGAAAAGCGTTAGTGCATTTCATGATATTGGATTTTAATGCAATAGACTTACCTTTCTTTTGAGGCTCGTTTGCATCCAGTTCAATTTCATGACTCCTCAGGGCACTGATCAGCTCTTCCAAAGAGACTTCATTTAGATTCTTCGCAATCTTAAATGCAGTTACCATAGGACCCCATCTTCTGGGTAAGCTTCTGATGATCTTCTTTACGTGATCAGCCTTGGTGTATCCCTTGTCAAGAACTCTCAATCCAGCAGTAAGAGTTTGAAATCTTGAAAACATCTTTTCAATGTCTTCATCATCCTCCATCTTGAAGGCTTCATACTTCTGAATTAAAGCGAGAGCTTTAGTCTCCTTGACTTGAGCATTTCCTTCATGAGTCATTTTCAAGGACTCATATATGTCATAGGCCGTTTCCCTGTTAGATATCTTCTCATACTCAGCATGAGAGATAGCATTCAGCAAAACAGTTCTGCATTTATGATGATTCCTGAAAAGCTTCTTCTGATCATCGCTCATTTCTTGCCTTGTCAGCTTTACGCCACTGGCATTTACCGGATGTTTGTAACCATCCATCAGAAGATCCCATAGATCACCATCTAGACCAAGAAAGTAACTTTCCAGTTTATCTTTCCAGTATTCAAAGTTTTCACCATCAAATACCGACGGTCTAGTATAACCATTGTTACCGTTGTGTTGCTCAGCAGAGCCAGATGTAGATGTAGACTTTGCAGTTTCATCAGCCATCTTTTACTGAAGCGTTTTTCTCTTCCTGAATCTTTTCTAAACATGGTTAAGTGCTTGCACCTTAGAACCGGCGCTCTGATGCCAATTGAAGGATAGAAAAACACTTAGAAAGGGGGGTTTGAATAAGTGTAGCTTTAAAAACTTGACAGATAAAAATAAAATGCACAGTTATTTTTATCCTGGTTCGTTGTTAACTAAACTACTCCAGTCCACCCCCGCAGAGATGATTTACCTCAACTGAGGATTTAATCCACTAATCGCACGGATTACAATGGTTCTCCACTTAGTCAGCAACTAAGTCTTCCAGAGTCTTCTGATCACACACTGATCACTCCAGGAACAACTGCTTAGATACCCTCTAAGACTTTCTAGAGTATTCTGATCCACACGATCACTCTAGTTACAACCTGCTTAGATAACCTCTAAGACTTCCTAGAGTATTCTGATCCACACGATCACTCTAGTTCCTTACAACTTAATGTAATCAATTCTAAGAGTATTACAATTGCTTCTTAAAAGCTATAATCACAAACTGTGATATTTCTCTTAACGTTTAAGCTTAATCTCACTAATATATTACAACAGCAATGTAGTGAGCTTTGATGAAGATGAAGATTCTGAGCTTTGAATAGAACAGAGTTTCAGCAAGTTAATATGAGTTGTTTTGTTCAGAATCGTTAACCTTGCTTCTCATCAGAACTTCATATTTATAGGCGTTGGAGAAGATGACCGTTGAGTGCATTTAATGCTTTGCGTGTTCCGTACAGCATCGCATTTAATGTTATACGCTTTTGTCAACTACCTCGAGCCTTGTTCACGCTGTGTCTACTGACGTTGCCTTTAATAGCTTTTAACGTTCCTTTTGTCAGTCAGCGTAGCTTGCCACTTGTACTTCCTTCTGATCTGATGTTTGTGAATACAACGTTTGAATATCATCAGAGTCAAACAGCTTGGTGCAAAGCATCTTCTGATCTTCTGACCTTGAAGTGCTTCTGAGCGTGATACCATCAGAACTTCAGTGCTTCTGATCTCATGTTCTTCTGATGCTTCCATAGACCCATGTTCTGATTCTGCTTCGACCATCTTCTGATGTCTTGCCAGACCATGTTCTGATGTTGCATGCTGAACCCTTGAGACAAAGCTTCTGAGCGCTGAATTATGCATACTCTTTATATATTTCCTGAAAAGGAAATTGCATTGGATTAGAGTACCATATTATCTTAAGCAAAATTCATATTATTGTTATCATCAAAACTAAGATAATTGATCAGAACAAATCTTGTTCTAACAAGGTCGACCTAATTTAGGGCTGGGTCGACCTAACAGAGCTGCATATCCTTTGGATGTCAGTTTTGATCAGATAGGTCGACCTAATTTAGGGCTGGGTCGACCTAACAGAGCTGCATATTCTTTTGGATGTCATTTGTTCCCAGTTAGGTCGACCTGTCAAAGAAGTAGGTCGACCAGAATCCACTTCAGATGCGTTTTGGGGATATTTTCTCAGATTAGGTCGACCTAGTTGTTGTGTAGGTCGACCTAGCAGAATGATATGTAAATT
This sequence comes from Vicia villosa, assembly GCF_029867415.1. NCBI lineage: Eukaryota > Viridiplantae > Streptophyta > Magnoliopsida > Fabales > Fabaceae > Vicia > Vicia villosa. Next base: position 36,337,668 of record NC_081184.1, on the reverse strand, counting down.
TCTTCATTTTAGGTCGACCTGTGTTGGGAGTAGGTCGACCTAACTGCTGATTTTCTGAGTTCCTCTTATTTTGCTTGTGTTGAGTCGACCTGTGTGCATAGTAGGTCGACCTGCTCTTTTATGAGAGACCAAAGCTTGCTTTTCTTTGAGTTCTTCTACTTGTACCTTGTTGCTTGAATGCTTGTTGAGTTTGTCAAGAATCAAAAACATCTTTGTTAGTGTGATCTTGTATTCACAATGATTCCTACTTTCCTAACAATTACCACAAAATGTACACAATAGATTCTCAAAAGGGAGATGCATACCTCGAATCTCCAAAAGGTCCTTTGTTGGTAGTCTATTAAGGAACAACCTCCAACCGAAAGCCTTTATCTTAAAAGGGACCTCCAACTTCCAAATTAAACCAAAAGCTCCTTCATGAATATTAGGGGGGCCATAAGGAGTTCTAAGGGAATCATAAAAAGAATAACACGAAGCCACCGAAAAATTATTTTCCGGATTACCGGTCCACAACACCTTATCTTTTCGTAATTCCACCCCCTAAAGTACTCTAAAATCATACACATAAAAATCATATTTTAACTAAGTCATAACACTTTCTTCATATATAAGTTTTCTTCTTCTTTTATTTTTGTTTTGGCAACATTTCTATGTCTTTATCCTCTTCAACCATTTGCATTTGATCTTGAAATCTTAACATCTCCATGTCACCAACATAACAAGCTGAATCAACAGTCGATATGCAACTCATCATCATACGATTATTATTGTTCATCTGATCCGTTGGAACTGTAATCGAAACACTGCATCCACCACCACCGGTAGTACCTTTTCCTCCTTGTTGTTGTATGCAAGGAGCCCATGTTAGCGCTAGTGGCAAATTGCGAGTCTTGCATACAGACGCCAACACCTCTACGATCTCATTCACCGCTGCTTCGTACAACTCCTCAAAAATCTAATTATTCATTATCATATGTAAAACAATTAGGTCAAGAATTGAATCTAGTATTGATTTGATGAATGATGGAATGCATCCTTACCTTTACTGCTGGTGGAATATTCATGTTGTGGCTACTTCTAAAATCAACAGCCTGCACCAAAGATAGATAGATCCATCTTTAAACTAGTACTAATGCAATTAATTGAGAAACTACAAACCTCGAGAGCATTGGAGAGATGATCGAGTTGTGGACGATAATTGATGAGGTTTTGATTGGCGATAACAAACTCAATGACACCTAGATATGTTCCACTTCCTCTTTCGAACACAGGAAATGCAAGAAGAGAACCATACTGTTGCTGCTGTTGCTGATGTCGCGGATACTCGTGGCTTCTAAAGAATCGAACATGAAAATTCATGTTTGGATTCACAGAAATCGGAACAGATGAACTGGAATCCTGCTGCAGATATTGAATTGATGATCTCCTCCTTAGAACCTTGGAAGACAGTAAGAGAAAACACCTGAAGCCCAAAAGCCCTTGGGCCGGAATCGAAGCACCAGAGATACCTTGTGTAAACACGCCTTATGTAAGTAACTGCAGTAGCAACAACCCTGAAAGATTGACCAACATATTAGGTGTGCCAGAATGAAAATAAAAGACAAAAGATATTCTCTTATTAAAAAAAAAATATATTTATATAAATAAAAGCATCTCTAAAAAACAAATGAACAAAATAACTAAAATAATCTAACAGAACTACAAAATAATAGGAAAAGGTATTAGTTAGGTACAAGGAATACCTTCCTAGGTCAAAACAACCGAAAACACAAAAAACCAAAAGTTACACCCATTCTTTCATGATTTCACGCTATGTTCCAATTTTCTAGACCCATAGACTCCATTCTGTTGCAAACATCAGCAGTCTTCTTCTTCAAATCAGCTAATAGACTGTCAGAACCATATATATGAGTGTTTTTTAAAATTGGGGCATTTTCTAATATAAACTTCAGGAATTGAATTTCAGCTTCATCTCCATCAAAATTAGCAAAGGAAAATAAATTGAGACAAGTTTTGAAACAATAAGGCACTGAATTCAATATCCACTCTCCACCTTCCATGCAAATGATTGGATCAAATCCCTGAATAAATACCAATAAACAAGTCAATGAACAAAAATAGTACTTCTTCTAACCTACCTTAAAAAACACGGCAAATGCAAGCATTGAAACAAGATATATAAACATACATTAGGAATCTCAAGTGCTTCAAGTTTTTGAGTCTTTTTCAGAAATTCCATTAGAAATGCATTTGTATAACCAATAACATATCCAAAACTCACATCAAGACGTTTTAAATCATTAAATGCAGGAAGGAGATGAAAATTATCTTCTGCAAAAAAAAGACACTATAAAATACAACAACAAAAAAATCAGTGTTAGATGATAAAGAATAAAACATACAATAAATATAAGAAACATTTAGTTAAAGGAAACAATGATAATTCACATTATCTTTTATATATATATATATATATATATATATATATATATATATATATATATATATATATATATATATATATATATATATATATATACTTTTCATTAGGTGTGCCAGAATGAAAATAAAAGACAAAAGATTAATTTTTGGTAAAATGATGAAAAACATCTATCACTTTTTTACCAGAATCTTCCTGCTAACCTGCATATTCAAACACCAAAAACCAGCCTATTTTGCATGAGTTAAAAGGCATGGAACCAAAACATATCACAAACCATACACAATAATAACCAACAGGTTCATATATCGCGACTATGCTCAATACCTCATACCTCCAATTAACACAAAAACACCTCATACCTCCAAGCCTCAACAACTAATGCTCAATAGCCAACTCCAAGCAACTATGCCACCATCACAAACCTGCCACCATTCATGCCAGCTACACAAACAACCATATACTTCATTCCAAAAGCCAATTCAATCAATGCATAAACCAAGCATGCACACTAAACAATTCAACATGAGTTTCGCTAAGCCATTCTCAATTGACAGTAACAATTAACTACTAAACTGTCTAACTAAATAACATCCTCCTCAAAACCATCCACTTCCTAATTTCAGCTACTGGACTAACGCAACAGAAAAGTCCAAACAGAAAGAACCATACATACATGAGATCAACTAAAAATAATCAAAGCATATAACCCACCTTCTCTAGCCGCAGGAATACAGCTAAAAATAATCAAAACTAAGTATCTTCTCTAGTCTCTACCTTTCTTAAGCTATAAACATGAGATCAATTATAAGTCTATAACCAAGTCTAAGTGCTCAGAACTCAGAAGAACACGTTACAAATTACTTTTAAGCTAATAACCTAAATCATTATCAGAGCAAAAAGACTAAAAGCAGGAAACTTACATTGTGAGTCTTCACAAGCAAAGAACTAGTATTAATGGGGTGCCTTTGAAAAGGGTGTCTCACTATTGTTTCGAAAAGCTCCTTGCTTTGTATCATCTTGTTTTGGAGAAGTGTTCCGTTGCCGTTGATGTCTGGGGCAAGAGTTAACTGATCGTAGTCACTGAGGGAAACGCAAAAGACGACAGCTCTAACATCTTCAAACATTTCAACCCACTTGCAACTTTCACTCATGCATTACAAAATATTTATTAGTTATTTCAGTAATTTTATAATTAGTATTCATGACTCAAGATTTCTTAGTTTTTTTAATGTGTATAACTAAACTTAAAGAGAAATGTCGCACCAATCCAGCCACATGCCGCATGCAAATCTGTTTCGAAACAGAGAAGATAAGAAAAGGTGCTCTATATCTTCATAGCGCGAAGAATTCCTCTTCTCAGTTAGGTGATAATTAAGGAAGCCTGGGTGTACAACTTTGGTTTATTTTCTTCTCATGTTTCATGCTATCTCCTAAAATATATTACAGCTGACCAACCTAATCTAACTTGACAAGAAGCACTGAACATCATTTTCTTCAAAATCTAATTCCTACTGGCTTGAATTTCTGTTAGAACCCATCATCATAATAACCAATAAGCTGAATTCAGATGACAATTAATTACTCATGCAATGTAGAACATGTCCATTGGATATGAAAATGACAGGACTTACGACTGTTGTTGTTTACTATCTAAAATTTAAAAACAATTCTATAAGAATCCTATACGAGATTAATAACTATTTCTGAGTACATAGTGTAAGACTGATTACATACTGAAGTGCCAGCAGGTTTATCCAAAACTACATATGATTCCTTCACAGTTATAATCCTTGATCTCCAGTCGATCTCATAGCACCTAAACAGAGCTTTCAAATGTCAAACATTATCATAATTTCATCTCATGCCTCTATAACAATATATTTTATTTATTTTAATCTAATATGATCACATAAATTTTTGAAAGTTCAAAATAGTAATAGTTTCAAAACAAAAGGATAGATAGCATTTGAATACTTACAAGTAAAAGAATCATGAAAGCTGAATTTTAATATAGAGACAAACATAATTATAACATTACTATCAATATTCATACCTACTAGAATAAAGTAAATAAGCTTTAGCCACCAAAACTTCAAATTACTCATCTAAGCAATTAAAACAAATACAAGTGATTCCTTTAAAGGGACAATTATGTCCAATATGACGATGGTTGCTAGTAAGCCACAGAAAGGGCCACTGGAAGGCTGCATAACGGATCTCTAGAAAGGTGCACATGGTGAGGAGATGAAGTTGTTTCAGAGTAGGAAAATAACAAGACAGAAGAGCTTAATCCGTTGTCCTATAGAATTTTATAGTGAAATGACCCAAAGTTCAGACAGAGGCAGAAGCAATAACCATAAGTACAATATTACAATACACAGAAAACAGCACAGGCATGGGGGAAATTAAAAAGGAAACAAAATTGATTGATCCAATTGGGACACTCACCGCATTTTGCTCCAAAGGAAGCATCTCAAGGAACAAATCAAGAATGTCAACATTAGAAGAGTCATTCACGAAACGTGAAAGTGCCCTAACCGCAAAAGTACGCACCAAATAGATCTTGTCTCGTACGCACCAAATAGATCTTGTCTCGTACCCTAACCTTCATGCCCTCTATCACCTCGTCCCATAGGTCATTGCTCACTTCTGCATCATCTGATAACCGCAATATTATCTACAAAATCACAACCAAAATAATCGAGGAAATTAAATGTTCATAAGTTATAACCGTAATATTTCTTTCAAACTCAACAATTCAATGACACATTAGTTGCAGAAATTAAATGTTCAAATGTAAAACCTAACACACTAAAATAACACAAAAAATGATTAAGTTGAACTTAGCTCAATCCGTTACCTCTGAGAAAATCTGGCAGGCTCTGAATCTAACAGTCTTATCAGCCGCCGCCATAGCAACAAGGAGGAAATGAAGGAAATGGTCGAGGAACTCGTCGCAATCAGCGGCATCGGAAGGATTACGAGCAGCGGTGAACAAGGCGACGAAGGAAACGACACGGTCAGCAGAGGCAATTCTTCGTAACATTTTAACTCACCTTGTAACATAAGGTGAGTTCCTAATCTATGTCATATAAGTAGACTTGTCATATAAGTAGACTTCAGAACCTGCATAATAATAGTATGAGAGTTAATCAATTTTTCTTTTGCATCAAAATATTAAAAGAGAAAAATTGAGTATATATTCATCACTGTACCCATTCTGAACTCCATGACTTGCAGCAGGCACAACGCTGTGATTAAGAGCATTACTTTTCCAAGACTCCCCAACACCTAACACCGCATTTATTCAGAGACTAGCTTTCCTTCTTCACAAGCTCCTGCTCCAACCAAAAACCCACACTCAGTTATGAAGCACAAAACTATTATAAAAAATGAAGAAAACACACGGTGTACCTGGTCAACACCAAACTCTGGCGGTTGCGTGGATCCCTTCCTTGCGTCGGTAGCGATATGTCTTCCATCTTAATCTCGCCCATCGGAAAATAAAACAAAATGAAATATCTTAATCAATGGAAACATGGAAAAGAAAAGTTACACCGTCATCATTTGAACTAACTAAAACATAACTCGAAAATAAGCATCACAATTTCCATACGAAACTACCAAACAGCCTAACCTCAGTTCATCTGAGTATTTTCCCAAAAACACGACAAAGTCGGAAAAATATTATTCCAAATTTGTTTTCCTTTCTAGCACTTAACACTAGTTCATACCAATATCAAACAATGCCACATAGGAAACCCTAATTTGAAATCCCCAGTATTCTAAAAACTTACCTCCAGCCACATGGTAAACAGCGAATATACAAAAATTCGGAACAATCTAAATTCATACCTTCTTCTTCATCCTCACCATCCTTGTCGATATCTCCACCTCCCTCTTCCAATTCTTCTCCATCCTCTCTCTCATCCATATCAAGCTCAACTTCATCTATACCCATTGAATACCGAAAAAGTTAGGGTTCCGATTAGAACCAACAGAAACACTTAGAAGAGGAATACATTATGCTGAGAATGAAATAGGGGATTAGGGTTCACCTTCGTCAGCTATTACACCTTGGTGAATGACTGCTGAAAAAGTGGGTGAAGGAATGTGAAATCGAACAAGTTTCGGAGCAGAGGCAGAGAACAAGAGATCGAAGCTTTGGAGTAGAGAATGAGAATAGGTAAAAAAGAAGCAGAAACTGTCGAGGAGAAGGATTGAAAGGGGATAAGGAAAGGTGAATCGAGAGATGGGTTTTCTGAAGCAGCGCGAAATGCATGAGTGGAACAGAGTTAGATTGAAAAATGGGTTTTCTGTAAGAGTTTAAAATGAGTTTCATGAAAGAGTTGAATAGAAAATGAGAAAGTATTTTATTATGTTAATAAATTTAAAGAATTATGTTTAAAGATAATGTTTCACTTACTAAAGAGTTTTTGTATAATGTTTAAACTATTTTATTTACTTAATAAATTTAGACCCATTAATATTTATTCATTAATTTATTTATTAATATGTTATATAGGTTATATATTTTGAATTATAAATTTAAACAAAAAAATTTTTATATAAATTTACACCCGATTTTTTGTTTAAAAGGAGTAATTGAACTTTGATTATGATAATTTTTTAATTTAAACCCGTTTTTAGAAAATAGGGTGTATATTATCACCTGATAATGTTTAAAATGACATGTTATTTACAAAATTGCCACCGCATTTTTAATTTACACCCGTTTTTAGTATATTGGGTGTAAATTTTAAAATTATATTGATCTTTTTTTACTAGTGCAACCTCCCCCTCAAATTGCCCAATTCTTCCACAATAACGGGATTTGTCAAAAGAGACTCGGAGACTCCAAAATCATTCCAAATCCAAACACCTTCCGACCAATCTCCCATAGCCGCTACCGAAACTTTCTTCAACCAAGAAATATCATACAAAACCGGGAAAGCTTCTTTCAATGGGGTACCATTCAACCATTTTGATTCCCAAAACGGCGTAATAAATCCATTATGAATAGAAAAATTACTACATTCGATAATAGATCCGAAGAAGAAGAAGAACTAACCTTAATCAAGTCTTTCCACCAAAAAGAGCAAGAGGGAGGAACTTTAGAATCCTTGCCATCACAAAAAGCAATAACGGATATGTCTCCATACCGAGCTTTCAAAACGTCTAACCACAAACCGTCATGCCCTTGAAGAATCCGCCACCTCCACTTGTTTAGAAGAGCCAAATTGAACAATTCAATATTTTTTACTCCTAAACTCCTTTTCTCAAAAGGTAAAGTAACTTCCTCCCACTTCACCCAATGGATCCTCCTCTTTTCCTCCACTCCCCCCCTCCACAAAAACTTACTTTGCAAAGCCACTACAAAAAACGCGTCAGAATTGCGGAGGTTATTTTCCCATTTTGAGGGGGGTTTTTGACCTCCAAAAAATGTTTTGTGGAAGTTTCAAAAACTGCCGCTTATACAATTCCCACAATTTATTTGCGGGGTTTATGAGCGACTGCTGGTATCTTGGTTAATAAACTGGAGAGGTTGTTTTACGGAGGTTTTAAACCCCCGCAAAAAATATAAAATATGCAAAAAAAAATCTTAATAGTCAAACTTCTATTATATTTTCTAAAATGACAGAATAATTATATTAATAATAAAATAAGCAACAAAGATAAAATACAAAATTCTCCCATGCAAATATTACATAGCCTCAACAAAATCAACCAATTACAATAAGATTAAGATTAAAACTATACCCAATCCAAGAAAAAATAAAATTAACACTTAGTAAGCAGCCCCATTACTAAAGCAGCTCGCAAGACAGAAGAATAGAGACATCAAAGTAGCGAACAAAATAGGAGCAGAAAAATACAGAGTTGCTCACAAATTTTAAGTTTGTCGTCCGAGCTCAATACACTTGCATCTATAAAGTGTCATTGATGAGTATTACCAATGGCTGCATCTATCCTTGTTTCTTGTCTCCCCTAAGATCTCATCACAACATAATCTTCAAAATATATGTGAATGGAAGGTAATGTGGAGAGATTATCCGATCCTGCAAACAAATTCATAAATTTGAGCATTTAATTCCTAGTGGAAAAATGATTAAAATTTGTCTATGGGCTTGAGTTCATTTTATAAGGGCTAAGCAATTACCTGGAGTGTGTATTGGGAAATTCAGAAAAGTAATGGTGTATTTGGAATAGATCCAAAAAGTGTAGGATCCTTGTTCACATTTTGACCATTTTTCAATTACATTGGAGTTTCACAAGACTAGAATCACTTTTACTCTTGTTCAATCTCCTAATCAAAACCAACAACAAAAGCTGTTACCACGTCATGATCATTTAATGTTGGAGAACTAGACTAACTTGCAATGTCACTTTGCTGAAATTATAAAAAAAAATAATAAGTTAAAATATTTGATTAAGCATTCACAAGCAAAAGAATACAAATTAATATTATAGGAGCAACCAAGCCTAAAGTTATAACAATAAAACTAGAGCTACCAAAGACTAAGAGAAGCTGACAACCATATGTAATAAGGGAAAACTAGATCCAACTTTAACATATATGTCTGTTATAAAAGTCATTCATTTAAAGTTTAAGAATTACGTTGTGCTCTAAACAAAATTTGGCAATGAACATTAAGTTTTACCATCTAAATAGTTTAAGAAATAAACTAAGAAAAATATTGAGCAGTCATTAAATTCTTGAGGTAGCAAGACTAGGCGAAAAACTAGAAAAAATTATCAAGTGGAGAAGGATGTTTCTCATCTTTATGCTAAATTCAAAGAGAAACATGCCAAAGAACATTCTGCATTAGTCAATAATAATGATAATAAGGAGAAAAAGAACAATTTAGACAATTTTGTGAAGGCCATAGTTAGGGTATCTATTAGTAGTCAACCTGAAACTATAAAGGTTAACAAGGTCAAACAGAGGAGCTCAACAAGCACATGTGGAACTGAGATTCCATGCAGAGCATAATGACAATATACCTACATTAACAAAACTTTCCAATAAACACCAACACTAATAAAATCTAGGGTTAAATAAGTTTTTGGTCCCTATAAATATTCCAATTTTCATTTTTAGTCCCTCCCTGCTTTTAAGCAACGGTTTTTACAAGAAAACCGTTGCCAAAACCAGCTAAAATCGTTGCCTAAAGGTAGGGAAGGACTAAAAAATGAAACTGCAATATTTATAGGGACCAAAAACTTATTTAACCCTAAAATCTATATAGACAAAAGTTCCTTTACAAAATTCCAATAAACAAAAATACTCACCTACAAAGAAGACCCATAACACTTTTCCTTAGTAATCTTCGACAAAACCTACAGTTAAATCAAACTCAGACAGTAATTATGATTTTTCTCTCAAAATAGGATCTAAGATATTCCACAGTTAATATTATTTGTATCTGCTAAGTCTTTTATGAAATCAAAACTAAATCGAACTCATGTAACTAATAACCCTAAATTCCTAAATCAATCCTCTAATCTATTTCTCATTGAAATTGAATCCTCTTACTATTCCTTAATTCTTTAATTGAAATAGGGGAGAGAGATGAACAAATTTGTATGAGGTTTTGAAAGCAAGATTTTAAAGGCTGAGAGAAACCCTAAATATAACATAAAAGGGTAAAGAAGGATAAGCTAACCTTAATGAGAAAGAGGACCGGGGAGTAATAGACGACTTTGTTAGCAGCAGATGGTTGTGAAATATCGACGATGTTGAGCATAATCGCTACTCGTCTTCTGAGAAGCCGGTTGTGAGATGAAGGTCGTGTAATGAGAAGATGGAACTGGAACCGAAGCGTTTTTTCCTTAGTTTCTTTTCTTTTTAATTTCTTTCACATATGTTATATGTTATATAATAATGTTTATAAGTAAATTAATAATTAACATAATTTAAAAACAAAATCATTTTTTTTAAAAAAGTATCTTAATAAAAAAGTGCAGTAAAAATTTGAGAAAAACGTTCCTAGATTACGGGGGTTTCAAACCCCCGTAAATTACTCTAATATGTTTCCCATTACATAGAGAACATCAATTTTTATTCTATTTTGAAGGGGTTTTTGAAAAACCCCTCAAAAAAACCGCCGCAATCAAGTGCGTTTTTTGTAGAGCTTTAAACCTTTTCACGACTTTTTTAGGCATTCTATAAAAAGACATAGTGAAAATGGTCAAAGAACTAAGTACGGACTTTAGAAGGTAATCCTACCTCCCAAATTCAAGGAGCGGTTCATCCATCCTTTTAAACGATTCTTCATTTTTAACAAAAGAGGATTCCAAGTGGCTTCCTTCCTCGGGTTGAAACCTATAGGAATACCAAGAAAGTAAAAGTTAGGATCCTCCACCTTATAAGAAAGAAGGAAGGAGGCCGCCTCCAAAAAGCTCCTATTAGTATTAATGCCAATCAACTTGCTTTTGTGATAGTTGATACCAGGCCTGGATACTAATTCAAAAGCCCGAAGAACCTCTTTTATCGCCCACACATGTTTCCAATTTCCATCTCCTACTATTAGAGTGTCATCTGCAAATTGGAGAACATCCACACAACAAGATCCCTTAATAGCAAACCTTTGAAATTCTCCCACTTCGATAGATTTTCTAATTAAACCCGATAGGCCTTCCGCTACTATCACAAAAAGGAAAGGAGAGAGAGGGTCTCCTTGCCTCAAGCCTCTAGAAACACAAAACTCCTTCGTAGGACTCCCATTTACGAGCACCGACATATTACTTCTAAATATCAAAGCCTCCATCCATTTAATCCATTTTTCCCCAAATCCCATCCTTTTGAACATATAACACAAGAAACTCCAACTAACCTTATCATAAGCCTTTTTGAAGTCCACTTTAAAAAGAATACACTTACTTTCTTCTTTTCTAGCATAGTCCACCACTTCGTTTACTACTAACACTCCATCAAGCAATTGCCTACCGGGAACAAAGGCACTTTGACAAGAGGAAATAATCGAATTAAGGACACCTTTAAGCCTCCCAGCCAAGAGCTTCGCCACCACCTTATATAAACACCCCACCAAACAAATAGGCCTATAATCATCCAAACCAATAGGATTAGAGGACTTTGGAACTAAAGTCAAAAAAGAAGAAGTAATGACCTTGGATATGGATCTTCCAAATAAAAAGTAATTGAAATAGCGAATGAAATCGTCTTTAAGGAAATGCCAACACTTCTTAAAAAAGAGAAAATAATAACCGTCCGGACCCGGACTTTTATTCCCACCGCACTCCCACACCGCCTCCTATATTTCCCTTTCAAGAAAAGGTCTCTCGAGACCGTCCGCCTCCTCCCTACTAATACAATTAAACGGGATACCTTCCAACAAAGGTCTCACTTCCTCCGTTTCAACAAATTTCTTCTCAAAGTGATTAAAAACCGCCTCTCTAACTCCTTCCACCGATTCTACCAAGTCTCCCGAAGAAAAGATTGGACCAATATGATTACGACTTCTTCTTTGTTTCATAACCTTATGAAAAAAACCACTATTTGCATCTCCCTCTTTAAGCAAAGAACATCTAGACTTTTAAAGAATCATATTCTCCTTAATTCTTAAATTCCTCCAAAATTTACTACAAGCTTCCTTTCTAAAAACGAGGTTTTCATCAAAAGAAGAAGAATTGAAACCGGATACTAACCTCTCATCAGCCTTGTTCATATCATGGACACGTTCCTCCATATCAAGATCAATCTTCCCAAATACTTCCTTATTCCAACTTCTAAGTTTTTCTTTTAGAAGTCTAAGTTTCTCTTTTAGAACAAAATCCCCTCTCCCTTCCACCTTCATGCTTTTCCATTCTTTCTCCACAAAAGGAACAAAAGAGCCAAAATAAAACCATTCGTTATTAAACCTAAAAGGCTTTGGACCCCAATTTGAATTATTCTTCATTAACCAAATCGGGCAATGATCCGAGATGTCTCTATCTCCAATAAGTTGCCCGGTAATATTCCACCTATCAATCACATTGCTCGACACAAGAAAACGGTCTATTCTACTCATAGATTTACCATCTCCATTAAACCAAGAAAACTTTTTTCCTTTGCAAGGAATATCCACCAACTCACTCTTGTTGATAAACTCCATAAAAGATCTGACTCTCTATGATTCACTACAACCCCCTTCCTTTTCTTTCTCTACAATTCTTTGTAGCATTAAAGTCTCCTCCCATAATCCACTCGCCATCTTTAAGCGATTCCTTACAAGCTAGAAAGTCGTTCAACAATATTTTTTTCCTACTCAAATCACAAGGAGAGTAAATGTTCACCACATAGTACAATAGATTTTTCCAACGAACATGAATCCCCAAAAAACCTTCTCCTTTAAAACTACTCAACACCTCCACAACCTCCTTCCTCCAAATTGTAATCAACCCCCCTGATCTCCCCATAGAGTTAGAAAAAGAAAAGTCTACCTCCGAAGTACTCCAAAAACTCTTCGCCCACGCTTCATTCATATTCGAAATTTTAGTTTCTTGCATAAGAAAAATATCCGCTTGACCTTTATTGATTAAAGAATTGATTCTTCTTCTTTTGAGTGCATTCACTCACCCTCTAATATTCAAGGTGCCAATAATCATTGCACCTCTTTGTTTGACTCCTTCCTAACCCTCCCTTCTTGAATTCCCCCTTATTCCAAACTTTCTATTCTACTAATTAATTTTCTTCGACCCTCCATGTCTACCACCCCCAAAGCCTCAATAGCCTCCCACAATTTTCCACCAAAATTCTTGTCCACAAGCTTCCATTGTCTCACATTACACCGGTGTATGTCTGATTCCTCCGATTGTTCTCTGTAGCGAGACGATGAATCTTCACTAAAAAGACAATCTGACGCCTCTACAACCTTCAAAGAATTCTTGTTACTCCAGAGACTTTTTTTACTTCCAACACCATAGCTTCTTTTCCCCAGAATATTTAGAGATTTACGTCTCAGTTTTTTTGTGGGAGCCTTAGAAACCTCATTCTCCACAGTACATTTAACAACAGAATGTTGCAGAGAGTCAATCCCCACAGCAGTAACAAAATTACTCTCATAATTATGAACACTCCTTGCAGCCAAAGCTTCCAGCACACCCCTATCGCTCTCATTGTTGTGATCCGGTTCTGCCCCAATTACGCTGCCAGCCACCATAACACTGCTGTCCGCCCACCGTTTCGAGCTCAGCTGAAACTGTTCAGCAATTCTACCTTCAGGAACAGCCAACAGTGAACCTGTTTTACCGGAAACAGTACCATTACGTAGCATGGATAAAGAGTTTTCGAACAAACCGTTCCCAACCGACGAGCTCTCCACTTCCTCTCCGTCCGCCTATGCTGCCACAGTGACATCTTTAGGAGCCGAGAAAGAAGCTCATTTCGATTTCACACCATTATGCACAAACCCAACAACCTTGCTATTAACTAGAGCAGCTTCCGTTATATCCTTACTCGAGAACTGTTCAATGGATTCCTCCGAACATTCAGTGCCGGCGAAATCTTCACACCAACCTCCTTTTGATCCAGAGAATTCGCTACTGGATGAGGCTACCGTTTGCTTATTAGAACTAAACAGAATCTGCCCCATAGCATCTTCCCTAAGGAAAATCGCAAAAGATTTCCCATCTATGTTCACAGTAACACTATCGGGTAATTTGAATGAGATTGGGACATTCACCATCATCCTTGCCATAGCAAACGCTGCTCCTTTTGACGTATTCTCATCGATACAAATAAATCTCCCCCACAATTCTGCTAAAGCCACGAAAAAATCAGAATGCCACACGAGCGCCGGAATACCGTAAATTCTAATCCACATATCTCTACTATCTTCCACCATCCCCTCCTCCCACTTCTTAATCTCCGAAAACCAACTTCGCCACCAACCTTCGCATTCGTTAATCAAATCCTCTATAAAACCCTCCTCATTTTCCTCGAGCAAACACAAGTTACCTCCCAATGGTGAAACTCTTATCGCAAAAACCCCCTCCATTTCTAGGTGAGTTTGAATATTAAACGCCGAGTCTGGAATACAAACTTTGCCAACAAAAGCTTTAGCAAATCTCTTCCTCCGCTCTTCGCACGAATTTAAGCTCAATGAATAGATAGTCTCCCCCTTCTTTCCATACACCTCTAAACCGGAACCCACCGCCGCTGCATACGATTTACCATTCCTTCTAGACTCATACCACAACTGTTCCTCACCCTTAGGAGCCCCCCAATTCTTCTCTCTAGAATTCACAGACCCTCCAAACCTACCAGCACCCCCAAAGACACCCCACTGAAATCTAGGTAAATTAACACGAATCTTCTTACCAGCTATAATAATGTTGTCCAGTCGCACTGCTAACAATCGCTCGTCACTCACCTCCACAAACCGAGCGAACCCAAACCTTTTACTGACTCTGTTCCTACGCGGAGAAATTGCGACCTCCACCATGCTGCCAATACACCCGAACAAATCAAACAAGTCTTTAGCAGAAGACTCCTCAGGAAACTCAGAAACAAACATTGAAGTGATCTCCTTCCTCAGAGTAGAGGGATTCTGGTTTCTGCCACCAAAAGGGAAGATATCCCATTGCAGCAAAGAACTCTTGCGATAAGTCACCCTAGTCCAGCCACCCTCCTGCATCTGGAGATATAGAGAGGAGAAGTTAACCCTAACAAGAGCCCCCTCAGAACCCTCCTGGAAACCTACAGTAATGCCATCAGACGGAGGCGCACCGGAGCTTCGCTGTTTTATGTAACTCAAAACTTTTTAATTTTCGACATATTGAATGCACGTGGTTCAAAAAAATATTTTTATAAAAAATTTATTAATTATGCCCAAAAAATACATGTTAGCTTTTTTCATATAATAAAAGCTTTATTACCGTGTACATTTTTACAAAGAGATGAGATGAATAATGAGACAGTGACTCAATCGTATTTTCACATAAAATATCTTCACATAAAAGAAAAGAGATTTCATTTAAATCTATAATCACTTCTCTTTTAAACAGATTATCTTTAGGAAGGAAACTAATAGTATTGTACAAGTTTGTTTTAAGTTATTTTAGGATCTGAAATTGTATATTTTTAAAGTTTCATATTAGGTAAGTTAATATACAACTAGTAGAAGACCCGTGCGTCCGCACGGGTAATTTAAATCTTAAGATGAATAATGTATTACAAACGCATAAAAATAAGCTTAAAAACTCGAATGAAAAATATTAAATTAAAATTCATAAAACATAATATAGATGTAATGAAGCTATATATAGTAGCTATTTAAAAAAATGGAAATGCAATAGGCAAAAGGGTATTATGGTGATAGTGACCCGTGAAAGTAGTGAGTTTCAGTGATAAAATTCACATAAGAAATATATTATGGTGATAGTGACACGTAAAAATAGTGAGTTTCAGTAATAAAATTCAGTATCTTAGATCAGCTTGGTTCAAAGATAGGCACAAGAATGTGTGAAAAATATTGTTAATCATACTTGATTTTGTCAAGGGGTAGTCATTACTATTTTGCTTACTGTTAATTAAGAACATTCTAGCCAGTCTATCAAAAAGCAATCATGAATCACTGGAAGCAAACATAAAGACAGGGAGATGCAACTTTATATGTTGTAAAAATAAAGTAGTGACTACAAGAAACTGAGAATGCATGATCACCAAAAAAATGCATAAGAAAATGTGATTGTGACCATAAAATAGAGGACCAAAAGGTTAAAACAACCCATGGATAACAGTATCTTATGACACATGAGTCGAATCTCGAATTAAAAGCAAACGTGAACCTATTCAATACAAATCGTCATGGACACATTTGCGAAATGAATATCAATTAATTCAGATGGATCACAACTCCCTCAACTTTCAGGTTTGCAGATATCTAGAGTTCTTCTTATATCACTTATTTTCTAATGAACCAACACTCACACATCCAACTAATAGACCCAAAAGGATAGAATTTGCGAGTTATAATGGCGGCTAGGACCTTTTAATGAAGATAGCGGTACACAAACTCTTTTCTTCAGTTTATTATATAATTAATAATGAGTGTGATACCAAAGACAATAACACAAAATAGAGAGAAATGTAAGCAGCCTTCATGTATGAATGAACTTAAATCGGTAGTAGGTTATCTTTTAACATTAGCCATAAAAATCTTTTGTTACCTCTTAGCTTCTTGAATAATTGTTCAATAGTTTGAGCAGTGTCTCAGCTCCAAGAAACCATTCAATTGAAAAGCATTACTTGGCTTGATTTTTTAAAATATTTTCATCCTAGGTTTGATCATTGTTGTTATTTATTGCACTTGAAAGCGACGATAGGTAATTCTTCTCGAAAGTACTTGAGCCACTTCTCGACAAATTCTCGAGGAACAATATCTAAATGAAAAGCACAAATGAGTATCAATTTAGACAAAAAATTATAAAAGGATAAAGGGGAGAAAAAGGTGATCAAGGAAGTTACCAATTTTATTTAAAAGCAACACAAGAAATCTATCAAGTCCTGCCTTCATCACTATTTTTTCTACATCAACACAATGAGTACCCAATGAATCTCAAACATCAAGGAACTTAAGTATGATATTAGAGGCTTCAATAAAATTTACCAAATACTTATAAAGGTCCTATATGAACTATCAACTGAAAATCAGAACTCTCTTACTCTTACTCTCTGCAAATCAAAACCTTCTTCTTTAATGAAACCCTCTTACTCTTACTCTCAAAAAATCAGAACCAGGCCTATGAAGTATCAATAGTTTGAAAATAAAAGGAAAAAAACCTAAATCTCAAAATCAAAATACACATAATCAATAAATGATTTCATGGGCATTAAAATGAATAAACCCTAAATCCCCGAATCGAAACAAAATCTTCAGAGAAATACAAAACATAAAAACGAGAGTAAAACATACATTCACTAAGTTTCGTTGTACATGAGATGTGCTAGAAGATGCATTCTGCAATTTTGAGATTCGATAGACCAAGAATGTTTTGCAATTTTAGGAAAATAGAATATTCTTTCAGTTTGGATGGAAAAAGGAAGCGAGTTTACGATTCTTAAAAAGATGAAAGCATAGCCGCGTGAATTAAAATATATATATATATATATATATATATATATATATATATATATATATATATATATATATATATATGAACGTGGCGGCTGGTGGAGGTCGGTTCTTGCAACCGTCGTAGTTTTGGCTAGGGTTGAGGGAGGGAAAGAGACAGACGAGAAGAGAGGAAGAGAGACACAAGTACATAGTTTTCAATATTCAAAATGAATGGAGGAAATTTTTTGCCTGGTTTAAAGACAAAAGTGTGAAATTCAATGGATATTAATAAGCCTCTAATAAAGAAAATTCAAGGACAGTGCCACTTGGAGGAATAGAGAAATGTGATTGGTAGGAGTAAAACTTTGATTTAGCAAATTATAATAAAGGGCTTTTGTAAGAGTAATTATTTTTTTCATTAAGGGTAAATTAGGGTGTTTGGTGGTATGTTGTATTATTAGTTAGGTAGTTGATTTTTATATCGGGTAAATTTATATACAATTTTACTATTGTTTTAGTTGAACCCACTAATAAACGGTAAAACTGATGATTCAAATCAATTTGTCATTTGTTTGAATATGGTGTGTTTAAATGATAATCTCATCATATCTTATTTAATTCATTACACCAAAAAAGATAATTAATAGTGTTTTTTGGGCCTGTTAAAGCCTCTGTTATTGTAGTTGCATTCATACAATAGTGTTTTTATGAGCTATTAAAACCTACTCCTTTAGTAGCATTTTATCAAAAAGCGGTATAATAGCCCTTTATAATATCCTAGTAATTTAATGATAGGCCTACAATAGCCCTTTATAAAAAAGCGCTATTAAGAACTTGCTTTAAGAAAATTTGAGCAAAAACAACACATCCACTCTCTCAAATGCCAATATCAACAAAATAGATAACAAAAGATATTGCATTTATTTTTTAATACCAAATATCAATTTAATTGCACATAAAACATAATCAATAGATTTGTATTGATCCAAAAATTAATAATAAATCAAATAAACAATATAATTTAAGAAAATTTCTTTACCCACCTCCCTATGGGGGGTCACCCCCAGCGAAATTCCCAAACTACCCCTGCTTCGGAAATGAACTTCCGAAGCGCTTTTTTTTTAAAAAAATTTCCTTGATTCGGAAGTTCATCTCCGAAAACACCTCATGGGGGGTGCGTTCGGAGATGAACATCCGAAAGCACCTCATGGGGGGTGAATTCGGAAGTTCATTTCCGAATTATGCAGAAACTGTGTTTTTTTTTATGTTTTTTCTTAAACGCAACCGCATTTTAATTAAACGTTACCGGCAAATAAAATAAACAATAGATAGACTGAAAACACTAATATGATAAATAAACAAAAAAAAATACTAATATGAAAATATTATATACAAACCGAAATAAATAAAAATAGTGTGCTAAATATACAATCCAAAATCAAAAAATGAATAAACCGCACCACTACTGGGTGTGCCTAACCCGCTCACCCTGGGCCCTCCTCTGCCGCCTGTACCCCGCCGCACGGCCCGCATCAGTGACGATGATCTCCATCACGGCGACTGCCTCTGGTCCGCCCTGATGAATGACACCTCGATCCAACGCGTCCCGCCCAAGCATCTCTATCCGCTGGCAGATCGGAAGGAGATCAATGGCGTGGTCATCCTCCGCCTGCCGGTTCTCCAGGATCTCCTCGTGTGCTGGCCTAGGAGCGCCGGGAACGTCGGGTCTCAAGAGAGGATGGGACACCCGGTAGAACCATGTGACGTACCCCTCCACACTGTGCCAGTCCTGGGTGACCCGCATGCGACGGTACTCCTCCGGTACCACATGATGCTGCCACTCCTCCCATATGGCAGTGAGCTGCACTCTGGTCACTGTGTCAGGAGCAGCCTCGAAGGGTGACCTGGGTATGATCTGCACGAACCCAAACTGCCGCATGCACCGCTCCGGGAGATACCGGACCATGATGCCGGTCCCGCATGCCAACCAGCCTGAATATAGAGCAACCCCGTCGAAGGGGACAACCTGAGCATAGTCGGCGAACGGCCTCCAGGTGACGTCGTCGTGCATCGTGCGGTCCAGGTACAGGCGGTATGGTCCCACCGCATCGTTCCCCCTCTGGAGGGTGTATCTGGCGGCCCTGGGCATGGCGTCAACGTACGCAGGATCGATGTGGAAGCCGTGGATGCGGGAGAAGTAGGAGATGATCCAGCTCTGAAACACAAATACGATAATGTATTAAAAATAAATACGAAACATAAATAAATAAATAAATACGAGAATGTGTTAAAATCAAACGTACCGTAAGCAGAGTGCAGGATCCGACCAGCTGCCTCGTCCTCTAGTTGGAGGCCTCATTCAGCTTCTGGTAGAGATATGCCAGAGTAGCTGCCCCCCAGTTCCACTAGTGAACGGTATCCAGGTCCATGAAATAGCGGAGGTAGGTCACGTCGACGTACCTGGCGCTCTTGTCCACAAAGCATGCAGCGCCTACCACATGCATGTACCAGCACCGAAGAGCGCAGCCGCGGTGATACTGTGTGAACAGCTCGTCACCCGCAGCCTCGGCCTCGGCAGCCGCGTCCAGATGGTGCTCAAAATAAGTCTTCAGTGTGGTGAACCGGATATGAGGCCCAGATGTCGTGGCGCACTCAAAGTGAGCAACCTCCTCCTCCATGCCCAGATAGAGCGTCATCCACTCGATGGCCTCGACCCTCTGGATCCGGGAGTGGTCCAACAGCGGCCCCCTAATCGGCAGGTGGAGAAGACACTGCACGTCGTGCAAGGTGATCGTCATCTCCCCAACCGGCAGGTGGAAAGATGACGTCTCCTTGTGCCAGCGCTCCACAAATGCCCCCTGCATGCCGGTGCTGATGGTGGTGTACCCGGTCATGCAGAGCCCGCTAAGCCCTGAACCTCGCACGTGGTCGTTAAACCACTGAGCTGCTGGTTTAAACAGACCGAAAATCTTCCTGGAGTGGTTCACCATTTTCAATGGCTCTCTCTCTTGTTAAAAAAAAAACAAATAAGCGAGAAATAAACGGTAAAATTATAAAAAATGGTGACTAATAAACGGCTAAGTTAAAAAAAATACCTCTCCCTCCCAGATCCGCCGAGCGACGTGATCCTGGTAGTGAATCAGCAGGGAAGTGTCAAAAGGCCCTCCCGGAAAGCTATCCACCTCCTGCTCCTCCTGCTCCTCCTCCTCCCCGACTGGAGGGTCAACATCCGGTATGACCTCCTCCTCCTCCTCCTCCTCATCCTCATCCTCCTCCTCTCGCTGGCGGGAAGAAGATACCCGAGCCAGCCTACTCCTAGAGCATGAAGCAGATGAACTCTCCACCAAGTCCTGTGGAACGCGGACACGGCGTCCCCGTCCCTGCCCCCGTCCCTGGGTCGACGCCAGATGCGCCGCCGCCCGCTCGCGTCTAGCCGACGCAGTCTGGGACTCTCTCCCCTGTCTGATGCGTGTTGGCTGGTCTGACATGATCCTGTAAACAATCGAAATCGATTAATATGTGAGACAAATGAAAAAACAAAAAAAAATGAACTTCTGGTACAGTTCGGAAGTTCATTTCCGAAAACTGGGATGGAGGTGTTTTCGGAAATGAACTTCCGAAACACCCCCACGCAGAGCTTCTCTGCAACCTCCAATGGCAGACCCAAAAACCTAAACCAAATCCATTTTTTTGCCTACTAAACATCCTAATATCAGTACTAAGCTATCTTAATGTCATTTTTTCAGATTCTAAACACCCTCATATAGTTTAATCAAATAGATCTAAAACTTGAAAAAACAATGATAAACTTACCAATTAGTGTTTAATGATGAGTTTGGTTGAGTTTGGAAGAAGAGTTTGGCTACTTCACACTTGCTTCTGCAGAAATTTCGCCTATGGAAGTGTTTGATGATGATTAGGGTAAATGATTTGGGGGAGGGGGAGAGTTCTGCTTAATCTGCAGAACGCGTTTTATTTCGGAAGTTCATTTCCGAAATTGTAGTTTCGGAAATGAACTTCCGAAATAAGACATTTTTTTCAAAAAAAAAGGCGCTTTCGGAGATGAACTTCCGAAAACACCTTTTTCATGCATTTCGGAAGTTCATTTCCGAAGTCAGGGGTATAATGGGGTTTTCACCAGAGGTGGACTAGAAGATAGGGAGGTGGCCAAAGAATTTCTCTAATTTAATCAATCATACATAAATGACAAGTATTACTATCATGCTTAAACTATGTTTCTTGAAATTGACTTTACAGTCGACGTGACTAAAACAACACTAACATCATTGTCAAAGTGAAAGAACCCTTTCCTTCCATAGCAATCATAACTTCTGTTCCTCTCCATCTCATGTCTTTTTTTATTAGTCTCAATGACACCGACCTCTAGAATGGCTGTAAGTGGTGCCTTTATAAGGAGAAAATAGTTAATAAATCACATAAATACCAAGAAAAGAAGCACTTGAAAGCCATAACACCATACATTATTAAAAGGTAACAATTAATGGAGCCTTAACTAATATATAAAGTATTCACCAAAAATGAAGACACGCTAAAAACAATGATTAAGACAAACTAACATGAGAAAGTTTTTACAATGAGTCGGAAAAATATTGTAGATAAAAATAATATGCATACACTAACAAAAAATATATAAATTAAACAGAATTAAAAAAGGGTAAAAAATCAGGAAGTGCCTTTAGAGACCTTTGAAATACTTTAATTGAAGCATCTACCGAACCTTCTTTAGCATTCCATGTAGCATAATTCTACCGTAAATCACGATAATGGTACATATAAATTCATACACTAAATACTAGAAAATCGGAATAAGGAGTTCTATAAATAATAAAATAAATATACTCGAATACGACGACATGTCTTTTCCATTAAAAACAATCAAAACAAACCCTTTTGTTATTGTTACAACGAACTATGGGGATTTGATAATGCATTCCACTTGGTTGATACGTAGGCATAAGACTTGAAGTCTTGTCAAACAAAAATCATAAAAATAACTTCTTTTTCATCTTCACAATCTTTTTGCAAACAACCCGTTTTTAAATTAACACAGATTTTCAAGAGGTTTCTATAGAGTACCATAGATGTGAGGGGTGCTAACACATTCCCTTTGCATAACTAGTCTTCGTACCTTGATCTTTCTTTTCATTAGTTTTGTTTTAAAATTTCTGTGAGTTTTATTCGTTCTTTTCCCCATTCCTTTGGAAACAATAAAAATTGGTGGCGACTCTTGCTTATTTCTGAGTAAAGTTAATTAATATCTTAATCTCAATTTTTCGCGCCACTACAATCATGCTAGGAAGAAGAAAATAAACTCAAATGGTAATTTTACCCTTAAATTCTAGATGATGAATATATAACAAAATGAACAAGTTAACTTTTTAGATTTTCTAAAGTTCTAGCTTTTTTACCATCAGTAGGTGAAAATCTTATATTAGAGATGGATGAGTTCTTCAGTAAACATGCTTAAGGGTATTAGAGAAAATCAACAGTTGTTGGTTGGTTTGTAAGTCATAATATTTTCTATGTTGTTTTCTTTATTGTTGTACCTATCATACAACGGGTATCTGTGCGTCTTCGTCGTGCTATTTTTGCTGCTGATTCTTGACGGTAAATCAATAACTCTCTTTAACAATGTTTTCTTTAACAATAGCGTTTCAAAATATACTGACTGATATGAGTTTCCTCTACAAGTGATACAGTTATTACTTGTTTTTGGTTGGCGTTTTTACCATTGATAGTAAGTGACTAGATTCTTTCAAAATGAGTAATTTTGTTAACATTACTATGTTAAGAATGAAATATTAGTGAGACTTATATGCAGCTCGGTGATGGAACAAATTTGGAAAACTGCGATCGTAGATATTACAATAAGTTGAAAGCTGATTCCCATAAGCTTGAAGTCTCCGAGTCAACATTTATGTGTCAATTCTGTATTATTATTATTTTTTAGGGGGATTTTGAGATATGCTTCAAGAATTCTTGGTTTTGGTGACTTGCATGTTGAAATTAAATTATGACAGAAATTGCCAAGTCTAGATTGTTAGAATCTAGAAAATAAGAACATCAAAGTTGGATTGTAAATATTTATTTGTAAGAAGTTCTAATTTACATAATATGAAATAAAACGTACTGTTTGAATTTAATAAAAATTTGCATAAATGTTTAATTTTAGTTATTTAGTTTTGTCATAGTTGAAAATGTATTGTAAAATATTTTTAATGAATAATTTTATTTTAGTAATAACAATATTAAAAAATAAAATTTTAAATTTAATGTATTTTAAAAAAATATATATATTTATAAAAAAATTATAAAAAAAATCATATTTATATAAGTTTTAATGACACCTACAAAATCGTTGGTATAAGTTTTACTACTTATAAAACTAGGATAACATATAATGACAATCATTGAAACCGTAGGTAAAATTTTGTCTGTTAGATACAACAAATGAGTGTCACGAAAAATCAATTTTCTTGTAATGACATTAGAAACCAAAATGAAACATTAAACCAATTAGGAAGTTTCTCCATTTCTCTATTGATTAAATTTGAGTCTCCACGATTTGACATGGGAGACTTTGGGTGAAGCAACTAAGTTCTATACTACGATTGATAAACATGGCTAAGAAGGATTGATGGTGCTTTAAAGAAAAAATTAACTTGAAACAATGTTTAAAGGATTAGATCGAATTAGCATAAGGAAAGGAATAGATTAAATAGTTTAACACTTAGACCATAAGGTATAGTATTCAACCTAGGTTAGAGTATCCAAAGTGGCCTTTCTACTTCCGAAATTGAGTCTCGATTTTCTTAAAATAATTCATAGAGATCACATAGACACGTGAAAATTTGAATCAAAATAAATGGAAATTTCTTTACCCACCTCCTAACCTTCTTGGTCACCTTTGGTGAAAAACTCAGAATACTCCTGACTTCGGAAATGAACTTCCGAAATGCAAGAAAAAGGTGTTTTCGGAGATGCATCTCCGAAAGCGCCTTTTTTTTTAAAAAAATTTGACTTATTTCGGAAATGCACTTCCGAAAACACCATTTCGGAAGTTCATTTCCGAAATACTGCGCGTTTTGCAGATTAAGCAAAACAGCCCCCTCCCCCTAATCATTTACCCTAATCTTCTTCCAAACTCACACCCCAAGAGATTTTTGTGCAAACCAGTTCCAAGCTACCTCAAAGGCTCCAACTACTTGCTCTATTACATTCAAAAGTCCTCAAATCCATTCAATCGGTAAGCATTTTGATTTTAAGATCTATGATTAAAATGTATATTAGGGTGTTTACAAATAGCAAAAAATGTATTAGGTTAGGTTTATACTGATATTTAGGATGTTTAGAATGTGTAGACATAGGTTTGATGTTTGGTTTTGGGGTCTGCCATGGGAGTTGCAGAAAACTCCATCGCAGGGGTGTTTCGGAAGTTCATTTCCGAAAACACCTCCATCCCAGTTTTCGGAAATGAACTTCCGAACTGTATCAGAATTTCAATTATTTTTGTTTCTTCTTTTGTCTCGCATATTAATCGATTTCAATTGTTTACAGGAACATGTCAGGCAACCAACCAGCACGCATCAGACAGGGGAGAGAGTCTCAGACTGCGTCGGCTAGACGCGAGCGGGCGGCGGCGCAGCTGGCGTCGACCCAGGGACAGGGGCAGGGCCGGGGACGCCGTGTGCGAGTTCCCGTGGACGTGGGAGAGGGTACATCTGCTTCAGGATCTAGGAGTCGGCTGGCTCGGGTATCTTCTTCCCGCCAGCGAGAGGAGGAGGAGGAGGAGGAGGAGGTGCCAGTGCCATACCACGAGTCGGAGGGTATACCGGATGTTGACCCTCCAGCCGGGGAGGAGGATGAGCAGGAGGATGGCTATCCGGGAGGGCCCTTTGACACTTCCGTGCTGATTCACTACCACGATCACGTCGCTCGGCGGATCTGGGAGGGAGAGGTATTTTTTTAATTTAACCGTTTAT
Source organism: Vicia villosa (assembly GCF_029867415.1). Lineage (NCBI taxonomy): Eukaryota > Viridiplantae > Streptophyta > Magnoliopsida > Fabales > Fabaceae > Vicia > Vicia villosa. The sequence continues at coordinate 36,312,163 of NC_081184.1, read as the reverse complement.
TTGTCACCATTTTTTATAATCTAACCGTTTATTTGTCGCTTATTTAATATATGTCCGCTTATTTAATATATGTCGCTTATTTGTTTTTTTTTGTAACAGGAGAGAGAGCCGCTGAAAATGGTCAACCATGTAACACCCCAAATCTATCCAACGAATATTTAATAAAATCAGAGTGCGGAAATTCAACATACAATTGGGATGTCACATTCAACGTAAAACAACAAACAACTTAATCACATATATCATAGATACATAGCACATAACTCGGATGAACCGATAAAACCTGTTTACTCTTTTAAAAAAATAAAACAACTTTTATTAATAATAATAATAATATCAATTATTCAACTTCACTTCGCATAATATTTTTATTAAACTAAAACAACTTCACCAACATCATATTACTTCATAAATTTCACTTAAAAGTTAACAACTTATAGTTATAACAACAATTAAAAGACAATTGTTCATCTCCCCGAGTGCTACGTATCAGAGCAAGACCCAACTCGAATTAACAGTAACTAAAGACTTCATAAAATCACTTCAAACTTCCACCGCTATCTTGAGTACCTGTCCATTTCCCATGGTAGGGAAACATCATTCAGAAGGGGTGAGATATCCAACAATATAAACAAGCGTATGATAAATAATATATTAAGATTAGATCATACAATTTCACCACTTCATACTTATTCAAACAACAGTTATAATTACAAATAGCAACAACAGTTATAATAATTATTTACCAACAACAAGTATAATAACAATTATCAGCAACAAGTATAACAACAACAACTTATAACAACAACAACGTAATAACAACAACAACGTAATAACAACAACAGTGCAAATGCATGTGGTACCATTTGGAGTAAAACTCCCAACTTAAACATATGCCAGGTTATTGAGGCATTTCAACAAGGCGTAAGCCTTCAACGTGGTGCCATTAAGGCCAAGGCATAAGCCTTCAACTTTTCAACGTGGTGCCATCAAGGCCAACTTAAACAATGCAAATGTATGCATGCAACAACAACCACAACGTCACAACAACAACAATGCAACAACGACAACAATTCAACACTGTACCAACATTAGAGGTACTCAACGTCGCTTCAACCCTGGCCATAGGCCTACAACTTAGTCAACATATCGACAACAACTTATATCAACAAATTGTATGAAGCAACAACTTATAGCAATAACAACAACACAACAGAAGTAACAACATGCAATTCAATCATACAAGTTCATACAACATGCAATTCAATCACACAAGTTCATACAACATGCACACGATTAATACTTAATAGCGTACACCCGGTTCGACAATTACACAACATTACACACGGAAATGTATATCAATTCAACAAAATTCATCTACTGTGTTTGAAAATATTTTATAAGATAGAACATAATTTTATCTTTTCAACGGTCCAAACGGCACGTCAAATGGACACCCGAGTCAAAAGTTATGAATTTTCTAAGTTTCCGGAAAGCGCAAACACCGGTATCATACACTGAAACAACAAAACTTCATTACACACCAATTAAATTTTATTTCCAGAACATGTAACTATTTTTATAAGAAAATACACATTATTATCTTTCTAGCGCTTCGAACGGGGACTCAAACGGACTTACGGATCAAAAGATATGAATTTTTGAAGTTTTCTCCAAAACTAGATTTTTGCCCAGGAACAGCTACGGGTTTTATGCATTTTTCCATTAAAATCCAACCAATTCAATTATTTTTCATAAAACAAACACATATTCATTCATACATAACATATAGTAGTGAATTGGAATCATAAAACATGAATTTTAACACATTGATTTTGATCCCAAATCTCAAACCCCATCATACCAAATCCCTATAACTCAACCCAAAAACTCAATTTTCCTCCTTCAATTCAGTTGCAAATCAATTTCGACCAACACAGAGACATAGCACTATAATAGTTATACTCAACCAACATTAATCCGTTTTTCTGCACTTAATTCCTCAATAATAATAATTATAAATCCTAGGTTAATTTCCCACAACAATTGATTGAACTTTTATAACCTTATTCACAGACATCAATCAATTTCAACATCAACAAAATTCAATCTCAAAGATACAAACAACCACACAAAACAGAGACAATCCATACAATCATAACCCCCACATATCATTCATCATAATCCCGTTTATAGAGCTAGAACCTCACCCTTAACTTGGATATGAGATTGCTTTACTCTCCCGGTTGCCATAGCTTATGCCGCCGCTTCCAACTTTTCTCTGAAAATCTTTTCTAACAACGTGCAGAGACGCACCAAAAACTTGTTCGGAAATCGCTTTGTCAGACGAACTTAAAATCATAAAAACGAAAATCGCTCCGGTCAGAAGTTACTTCTACGTGTCTGGAACGTTGTGTCCAAGAACCACGACGATCCAACGGTTGGATTGGGAGAAACGTCTGTTTTACTAAGGTGTCTCACTGCAGAAACTTGCTGCGAAAATTGGATTTCCTCTAGCTTTTCTCTTCCTTCATGGCTCTCTTCTTATTTCCTTTATTTTATTATAATTATTATTATAATTATAATCTTCATTTGGGCTTACTAATTAACACCCCCATGATTACTATCACCAACGCAACGTCTAAGCCCACTTAAATAAAACACTCTCATAATCCATAATATTAATTCTATTATTATTTCTCTCCACCAATTGACTAACTACCGACTATAAAATAAATCGTCCGAACCACCAACTCAACATATTCAATATCATTCTCTACGGCTTAAATCAACTTAAATTAATAATAGTCCATTATAGTAATATTATCTCTAATATTATTCTCCGATTAAACCGACTAATTTCTCGATCATTAATTTATCCGCCCAACACAACGTATAATTCCAATTACGCCTTTTATAATAATGTCAATAATTCTAACTTCGACTAATTCCAACAAATAATTTCCTTATACAATTTAATTAAATAAATAATTAAATTCCGGGTGTTACAACTCTCCCCCACTTAGAATATTTTCGTCCTCGAAAATTCTATCCACCAACTCCTACCTCAACTTCATTCCACATCATCATTTTGTCAGGTCACTCCCATAATAACCCCAAAGTAACCAATTTAATCAACTTCGTGATATCTCAGGATATCACTCGCCACCTACGGTAACCAACAACAACATTACTGCAACAACGACTAAATTATTATAATACTAATCTGACAACATAACTTGACCGATAACCACTCAACTCATCATTGACCAATGACTTACAAGAAATCCTATTTCAATCAGCACTATTTACAAGGAAACACAACACTTTGTCACATCACGCTTCAGCTGCGCAACTCTGATCATCCATCTTAATTCACTGTCCTCATTAGGGTTTCTATCAACTTATAATTTAAAAGCTTTACCCGAGCCTCAATTTTTTTGCTCAACATTAAACGCTTTCTGCATCATCGAGATAGTAAAATAAGTCTATAACATCCAATACAATTCCGTCTACTATCAACAAGAGATTAAGAGTGATCAAGTCCTCAATTTGTCAATAGATATCTGACAATCATAATGGAGTATAACCATTATTACAAACTACAAAATGTTCCTTCAGAAATTGCACTCACACCACCAAAAGCATCATAGATCAACATCTGCAAAACCATCTGAATCCGCTAACACCGACGTCTTAAAACTTCATACTACCACACGCCTTGTGAGCTCAAGTGGTAGCAGGAATTGCTATGAATATGTACTTAACCCCTAGGTACATGGTTCGATTCCTACGGGAGGCAAAAACAATATTTCCTGGGCAGCCAATAAGCGGACCTAGGGGGGATTATTGATTAAGCTGGTGACATGCTTGGTAGGCCTGAAGCCCTGCGGGGTAAGCGGAAATCCAGGGTGTTACAAACCACGCCCGCAAGATTTTCGGTCTGTTTAAACCAGTAGCTGAGTGGTTTAACGACCATGTGCGAGGTTCAGGGCTCAGCGGGCTCTGCATGACGGGGTACACCACGATCAGCACCGGCATGCAGGGGGCATTTGTGGAGCTCTGGCACAAGGAGACGTCCTCTTTCCACTTGCCGGTTGGGGAGATGACGATCACCTTGCACGACGTGCAGTGTCTTCTCCACCTGCCGATTAGGGGGCCGCTGTTGACCCACTCCAAGATCCAGAGGGTGGAGGCCATTGTGTGGATGATGCTCTACTTGGGAATGGAGCACGAGGTTGCTCACTATGAGTGCGTCACGACTTCTGGGCCTCATGTCCGGTTCACCACACTGAGCACTTATTTTGACCACCATCTGGACGCGGCTGCCGATGCTGAAGGTGAGGGTAACCAGCTGTTCACAGAGTATCACCGCGGCTGCGCTCTCCGGTGCTGGTACATGCATGTGGTAGGCGCTGCATGCTTTGTGGACAAGAGTGTCAGGTACGTCGACGTGACCTACCTCCGCTACTTCATGGACCTGGATACCGTTCACCAGTGGAATTGGGGGGCAGCTACTCTGGCATACCTCTACCAGAAGCTGAATGAGGCCTCCAACTGGAGGACGAGGCAGTTGGTCGGATCCTGCACACTGCTTACGGTACGTTTTATTTTAACACATTATTGTATTTATTTATTTATTTATGTTTCGTATTTATTTTTAATATATTATCGTGTTTCTGTTTCAGAGCTGGATCATCTCCTACTTCTCCCGCATCCACGGCTTTCACATCGATCCTGCGTACGTGGACGCCATGCCCAGGGCCGCCAGATACGCTCTCCAGAGGGGGAACGATGCGGTGGGACCATACCGTCTGTACTTGGACCGCACGATGCACGACCACGTCACCTGGAGGCCGTTCGTCGACTACGCTCAGATTGTCCCCTTTGACGGCATTGCTCTATATTCAGGCTGGTTGGCATGCGGGACCGACATCATGGTCCGGTATCTCCCTGAGCGGTGCATGCGTCAGTTCGGATTCGTGCAGCGGATACCCAGGTCACCCTTTGAGGCAGCTCCCGACACAGTGACCCGAGTGCAGCTCACTGCCATATGGGAGGACTGGCAGCATCATGTGGTACCGCAGGAGTACCGTCTCACTCGGGTCACACAGGACTGGCACAGTGAGGAGGGGTACGTCACATGGTTCTACCGGGTGTCCCATCCTCTACTGAGACCCGACGTTCCCGGCGCTCCTAGGCCAGCACATGAGGAGATCCTGGAGAACCAGCAGGCCGAGGATGACCACGCCATTGATCTCCTGCCGATCTGCCAGCGGATAGAGATGCTTGGGCGGGACGCCTTGGATCGGGGTGTCGTTCTTCAGGGCGGTCCAGATGCAGTCGCCGTGATGGAGGCGATCGTCACTGATGTGGGCTGTGCGGCGGGGTACAGGCGGCAGAGGAGGGCTCAGGGTGAGAGGGTTAGGCACACCCAGTAGTGGTCGGGTTTATTTATTTTTTGTTTTCGGATTGTATATTGCGCACACTATTACAATTTGGTTCGGCTTGTATATATTATTTGGATTTTATTTATCGTATTAGTATTTTCTGTTTATCTGTTGCTTATTTTATTTGGCGTTTGCGTTTAATTAAAATGCGAGACTGTTTAAGAAATAACATAAAAAAAAACACAGTTTCTGCATAATTCGGAAATAAACTTCCGAATTCACCCCCCATGAGGTGTTTTCGGAAGTTCATCTCCGAAGACACCCCCCATGAGGTGTTTTCGGAGATGAACTTCCGAATTATGGAAATTTTTTTAAAAAAAAAAAGCGATTCGGAAGTTCATTTCTGAAGCAGGGGTATTTTGGGATTTTCGCTGGGGGTGACCCCCATAGGGAGGTGGCTAAAGAAATTTTCAAATAAATTTACTCAAATTAAAGACTTTCTCCTAAGAGGAGTCTAGAAAAGAGAAGAAGAACTTTCCCTTTAGAAATGGATTTTGAACAAAATACGAAATTATGAAGTAATAATAAAAGAAATGGAATGTGATCCTTATCATATTTTTCACCATGTCATTATTTTGTATGGATTGAATGTATGTAGAGAGAGAGAAAATAGGTTTAAGGCTTGAAACATCATCAGAAATTAAAATCCTACTTATGGGTTTAAGTATCGATATGACAACTATATCTAATAGGGTAACAATCATCATGACATAAGGGATATTGAACATGAAACTTGAATGGTTTCAGAATTAAATAATGATTAAAAGATGGGAGAAATAGTACCTGAGGTTACTCTTGCTAAGCTTGATTAGGTTATAGATGCACATATTCTTGCAAAACAAGACTAGTATTTTGCAACATGATAAAACCACTAAACATTCAATGTTTTGACAAAGGGATTTTTAGTGCTAGATTTTAATGGATTGAAAAAACCAAACATATGCCTAAAAATATTATATTGATGATGATCGTTAGATGTTAAAGGGAATAAAAAAGTCAAGCCCATAGACTTTAAGAGAAATGGGATCTACATATGGCTTTCTTAGCCTTACCACATTCAAGCTTAGGACATAATTAATGGACATATTTAATCTATCCTTTCATAAGTAGTTTCATGGCATATAAGGTCATGAAATGAGAAACATGAGTATTGTTGTGATATAATCTAATTTTAGGTTGTTATGTTAATTACTTGGGATACAAGTAGTCACTTGTCTATAAATACATGTATGTAGTTAGTTTCATATAACAATAATACAATTTACTTTTCATTCTCCATATTCTCTCTCTAACGCTCTCATTCCTCTTCTCAACTAAGTGCTTCTGCACTAACAAAATAGTATCTAGAGCCTGGTTTGTTCTTCTTTTTTATTCAAGATTTGAACGTTGGTGGTCGTGTTTTCATGGATCGTGAATCGAATTTGATGTAGAGATGAATGAAAGGAATGGAGTTCCCAATTCTCTTGCAGTTCTTGACGAAAAAAATTTGAACCGGTCAATTAAGAAAATGAAATCCTTGTTTAGTTTTCAAGAAACCCTAGAAGTGGTTACTAATGGCGTCCCTAAACTTGCTCACAATGCAATAATGCTCATAGGATTAATCACAATGATGCAAAGAAGAAAGATTGAAGGATGCATTGTGTATTCAATCTCCAGTGGATGCTGCGAATTTTGATCAAATATCTCATGCTGAATCTGCAAAGGAGACATGGAATATTCTTGTCAAGTATTACGAAGGTGGTGAGATGGTTAAAGGTGTCAAGTTTTAGGCACTACAAAGGCAGTATGAGTTACTGCATATAAGAGAAGATGAAAAGATTGCACGCTATGTATTGAAGGTGCATATTCTTATCCATCTAATAAAAGGTTGTGGTGAAGCCCTAACTGATAAGATATTAGTTAAGAAGATAATGCGAACCTTGACCTCTCATTTTGATCATGTTATCACAGATATTTAAGAATCCAACAATCTTGAAACTTTGAAATTGAAGGATTTGGTTGGTTCCTTGGAGGCACATGAGTTAAGGATGGTTGAGAGGAAAAGATTTTAAGATTTGATAGAAGCATTGCATGTCCAAACATGGAATAAACATGGAGGCTCCAAGTTCAAAGGAAAATGTGATAAGTCCCTGAGCAAGAAAGGTTCTTGGTTGGATTGTCACAAGAAAAATAATGGTGAGAGGGATTTTGAATCCTCCAAAAGAGGAGAAGGAACCTCGAATCATAAAGAAAAACTTGAGAAGAAGAGTGTGCAGTGTTTCAAATGTTAAAAGCGGGGTCCTTTGGCCAAGAATTGCTGGTATCAGAAAGGGAACAAAGGTTCTTCAAAAGAGAAGAATGTCGAAGGAGCACACTTTACAGGTGAAGATTCAAATGATTCTGAGACCATAGTGTTTATGGCTACTGTATCAGATAAGCATGTCGACTCCAAGATCTGGTTTCTCAACACAAGCTGCTTAAACCATATGACTGGTCAAAGAGTTTGATTAGCAGATTTTGATGAGTTGAAGAATAGCAAAGTCAGGCTTACAGATAGCAGCTAATTGCATGTAGAAGGTACATGAAACATGGTTATTCAAAGGAGTAATAAAGCAAAAGTCATAATCAAAGATGCGCTCTATATACCTGGAATGAATTGTAATTTGCTAAGTATTGGACAACAGGTCAAAAAAGTTTTCTACATGGTTATGAAAGATGGAGCCGTTGAATTATTCGGCATTCAGAATAATTTGCTCTTAAAATCTCCCCTGTCAAATAATAAGACATTTAAGACCATGATTTGTGTGACTGAGGTACAATGCCTAAAAATAGTTGTCAACCACAGGCATAGTTGATTGTGGCACTTAAGGTTTGACCATTTGAACTTTAAGTCTCTAAATCAATTGATAAATCAAGATATGGTAGCTGGTATATCAGTTCTTGTCATGCCTGACGAGCTCTATGAAAGTTGCTTGGTAAGGAAGCACTTTTGAAAGTTTTTCATTTCGACTACGCCAATGAGGTCCTCCTGCATACTAGAAGTAGTACATTAAAATGTATGTGGCCCTTTTAAGGGTCATGCCATTGATGGAAACAAATTCTTTGTCTCATGTGTTAATGAGTATAGTCAAAAACTATGGATCTATGTGATAAAGTTCAAAGATGAAGTATTTGCAATCCTTAAGAGATTCAAAATACTTTTCAAAAACCAGAGTGAAAAGAAGATTAAGGTTATGAGGACAAATGATGGTGGTGAATACACATCCAACTCTTTTGAGGAATTATGTGCAGAAAATGGTATTGATCATGAGGTAACTCCTCCATACATGCCTCAATATAATTGAATAGCAGAAAGAAGAAATAGGACCATATTGGATATGGCTAGATGCATGTTGAGGCAAAAGAATCTACCAAAATATCTATGGGGTGAAGCAGTCACCACTCCTGAATATATACTGAACATGTGGCCTATCGAGATATTAAAGAACAAGGTTCCTAAAGAAGTATAGAGTGGAAAGAGATCATCATTGACTCATCTGAAAGTGTTTGGCTTTATCTGCTACAAGCTGGTTCCTGATGCAAGGAGAAGAAAGCTTAATAATAAGAGTGAACCTATGATTCAGGTAGGATATCACAAGACTAGAGCATACAGGTTATTCAATCAAATCAATGATGTGATTTTGGTGAGTCGAGACATTGTGATTGATGAGAACTCTATTTGGAATTGGGACTTAAATGATGCAACCAACAAGCCATTGATGAGTTATGGCTTTTATGAAGAAAGTAGTGATCATGATGAGGTTCCAGTTAATGACCTCCCAGTAGTTACTGAAGTTCCAACTATCAAAGTAGAAAATAATGAGGGTGTGGAAGACACAAGACAAAGACCTCAAAGAATCAGAGTTTTCCCAGCAAGACTTAAAGACTGTGAAGTGGTTGGTGATGATGAAGTCTCACCAGATGGAGACTTGGTTCCTTTCATTTTTCTTGCAGGTGTTGAACCAATTAACCATCGTGAGGCCTTAAAGAATAAAAAATATAAGGAAATTATGGTTGAAGAGATATAAGCCATTGAAAGAAACGCTACGTGGGAGCTAGTCTAATTTCCAACACACACAAAAGCTATCAAAGTGAAATGGGTGTTCAAACTGAAGCAAAATCTTGATGGGTCGATTGTAAGACATAAGTCCAGGTTAGTAGCACGAGGATTTTTTCCAAGGGAAGGACTGGATTACTCTGAAGTATATGCACCGGTTGCAATATTGGAGACAGTCAAAATAGTGGTAGCCTTGGCATGTAAGCAAGGCTGGTCGACATGTCACTTAGATGTAAAATCAGTTTTTTAGTGGTTCCCTAGATGAAGTTGTCTATGTGACACAACCGTCTGATTTTATAATACAAGAGGAAGCAAGGAAAGTGTACAATTTTTAAGAAACAAGAAAATTGACTCATACCTAGGAAGCAAGGAGACAGTCAAAGCCCTCTATGGCGTCAAACATGTACCTAGGGCATGAAACAAGAAACTTGACTCGTACCTAGTCAAGTTGGGATTCATCAAATCTAGGTATGAGTATGGTGTCTATGTAAAGACCATGTCACAAGACATAACCATCATCTGCTTATATGTTAATGACTTACTAGTAACTAGAAATAGCACTGAAAACTTGTCGAAGTTCAAAGAGATAATGATATAGGAGTTTGAAATGCCAAAACTAAGAAACTTGTCTTATTTCCTAGGCATGGAGTTTCAAAGAACCAAAAATGGCATTGTGTTATATCATAGGAAGTATGTGAAAAAAATTCTCAAGAGATTCGGAATGGCGGACTTAAATGCTGCATCTTCGCCTATTGAACAAAATCTGAAACTTCATAAGCATAGAGATGAGGACAAGGTTGACATCACTTTGTTCAAACAAATTGTAGGATCTCTAAGGTATGTGTGTAACAGCAGACCTGATATAGGTTTCTCAGTTGGATTAGTGAGCACGTACATGGATGAACCAAGGGTGTCACACATGAAGGCTACAAGAAGAATCCTGAGGTACCTGAAAGGATCAAAAAGTTATGGAATCTTGTTTTCACAAGATTCTGAAAGGCGAAGAAGCTGTGATTAATTGTTACTCAGTTGCTGATTGGCAATGAGATAAAGAGGATAAAAAAAGGACAACTGGCTATTTCTTTTCAGTGTTTGGTGCCCCAATCTCATGGTGCTCGAGAAAGCAACATGTGGTGGCATTATCGTCACGTGAGGTTGAGTATATAGAAGGATCATATGATGTCTGTCAACCAATCTGGATCAAATTTGTGTTGGATGAGATAAAGGTCGAAGTAAAGAGACAAATGGTATTGCAGATCAACAACAAGACAACCATTTATCTTGTAATAATTCCAATTCTGCATGGAAGGACTAAGCGCATTGAGGCTAGGTTTCAATTCTTGAGGGAGAAGGTAAATCGAGGTAAAATTGAGGTAAGACATTGCTCGAGTGAAGCACAAGTGGCCGACGTTTTCACCATAGAATTGAAGATCGACAAGTTCCGTATTTTTAAAAAGAAATTAGGAGTAGTTCAAATTAATTATGACTAGTTTGTGATTAACTACTTGAATTATAAGGGAATATGTTGTGATATAATTCAAGTCTAGGTTATTACCATTAATTAATTGGGGTACAAGTAATCACTTAAGTATTACATGTATGTAATTACTTGGGAACAAGCTTGCTAATAAATACATGTATGTAATTAGTTTCATATAACAATAATACAATTTACTTTGTCATTCTCCATATTCTCTCTCTAGCACTCTCATTCCTCTTCTCATCTAAGTGCTTTTGCACTAACAAGTATAAATAAAAGAACTTGAAGACATTAATCTCAATGATAAACTATCTTTGCTAGTTATCATTTTAGGGGGTCTGTCTGTGTTATAAGCAAAATTCGAAGTTTAATCAAGAGAACATCTCTAACAAGTTTCATTAATATAGTAGGAAAAGTCCATAGATGTTTTCTAATATAGTATTGGATGTAGTCAATATTCCAACCTCGAAGCACATGAATCAAAGAAGAGTTCTTGGAATCGTACATATGACCTGCTCGAAGAGCCATGATTTGAAGATTGATGACTTAACTAGTTTGTATTTAGAAATAACAACCATAAGAAAATTTCATATGAAAATTAAGAATAATTTAGACAATTTTTTATTTTATTTTACCGGTCTACTGGACTATTTAATCTGGTTAGAGGAGCAATTCTGACATCAAATAATTTCAACTTCATCTCGATCGGTTGCGAGAATTAAATCATAGTCCTCTCTACTAAGTCCAACATCAAATAACGGTTTCCAACACAATATTCAAGTTTTATACTTTTAGAATCCTAAAGAATCAAATTTGAACTAAAAATGTGCAAGTCAAATTCTCATACCTCAAAAGCCATTTCACAGAATACTTTACTTTTGGTATCTCATACTCATATATCGTTTGCTGATTTCAGTGACCAAAACCACTGTCAATTTTTTGTACCATCGAATGTCATCACAGTTCAGTAGCAGCCTAGCCTAAACTGTGAGTCTGTAATGATCTATGATTCTCTTCAAACTATTTCAAGCTAAACACAAGAGGACCGTCATGTCAGATTTCACGTCGTGTAAGGTAAAGTTAAACACTATTACAACTTTCACGTGAAACTATTGTCAAATAACAAAACAAAATTGCTAGGTAGTTTGTTTCAGTTGCTTTTTTCATTGGATATTTAAGTAAATAATTTTTTTTTTTTTGCAAATAATGAAGTTGAGATATAAAAAATGATGTCCAAAGGGTATTGACCACAATTGGTTAGGACAACATATGTGCCACATGTTCTTTGGGGGCTTTGGAAATTTTGCCACATGTTATTTCATTTATTTATTTTAGTAATTGAGTCCCCGCAATAAGTTGATTGCAAATCTCCTAGAAAATTATCTTTTTCATTTAAAATGTCTTTTGCATGCATTAAACATGTCTTTGACTAAAATCAATGAAAGATGATTTGAATAAAAAAATTTGTGATTATAATTAAGAAACTCTAGCATGTATGAAAGATGCATGTCTATGACTTGAATCAAGAAGTTTTTCATTTCTCAAAAGTTGGCTTCAGGAAAAATGACTCGAATCAAAAAAAGTTCTGACTTAAATCATGAGTAAGATTGATAATTTGCAATTTGGTGCTGGAAAAGTGACTTGAATCACGCCCTCACTTGAATCAAATCATTAGGTATTTTGATTCGAATCATGGTATGATTTGATTCTAATCATGAACGAAATTTTTATTTTTGAAAGGCTTTATGGAAATGTGACTCGAATCATGATTGAGTGTGATTCGAATCAAATGACTCAAATCAAGACTCAAATAAGACAAACAAAATATTGAGTTTTCTTATCTTGATTCAAATCATTCTCTTACTAGATTCGAGTCACAATATTTTTGGCTATGACTAGAATAAAATGGTCATTTTTATATTATTTTGTGTCTTAATTATTTTAAATCAAGTTCAAAGTCTCTTAGCAAAGATGATTCATAGATGTGATTCAAAAGGATTAATTTGATCAATCTATGACATTGGGATTTTAATCAAGTTAAGCTAAGGTACAATATGTTTTTATGAAATATACCTTAGATGCATAGAGAAAAAGATTCAAACTCATTCTATGCATTATTTATTAAATAGAAAAAAGTGGCATTTGTAACTTAGAAAATTTTCCAAGTTTTTCAATAGGATAATCGATTAACCTAAGCCATGTTAATCGATTAACTATCTCCCTTCCTCAAGCAAAACTTGAATTCTCAATAAGGCTAATTGATTAACTTCATAGTAAGGAGACCAAGTTATTCGATTAACCTTCCAATTTCCTGTTAATTTTGTATGTTAGAAGGAGGTCATCCGATTAACCCCTATTTTTTTATCAGTTTACCCTGGTTCGAAGTGGAAAAATAAGGAATCATTGCATTGTTTTTTCACCTCTCTTCATCTCTAAACTTTTTCCAAATCATGGAAATTTTTTTATAAGCATTTTCTAACAATTGTTTTTGAAAATCAAGAGGTGCATGATTCATTATAAATAGAGGAATTTTTAAATTCAAACTCACCTCTTTCCTTACATATTTTTACAACAACCACTTATAAACCATACACATTTGTCATTTAATAATAAGATCAAATATTCAAATAAAAATATTGGTAAACCATAAATCAGTGTTTATAAAATATAATGAACCGTAATAAAAAATATCAAAATGTTAATAAATACAAAGTAAAATACAACTATTGTATAAATCTGACGCCCATGTTCCTCATATGCCTCATGTAATAAACACATATTGTACCTCTACTAAAATGGTACGTAGAGTGGCCATAAGAGAAGTGCCTTCCTCGAACTCTCCCCTAGCTATGGTCTCTATACCAATAGCCATATTATAGTCACATATCGGCAACACATCAACGATATGGTCCTCCATTGCCTTCTTCTCTTCTAAGTTCTCCTGATGAGCTGGCCTCGAGGGATATCTTTTTGCATATGTTGTCAAGTAAGGATGTGACACTTTATAAAACCATTGGATGTAGTCGTGTACTGTTCTCCATTTACAAGGAGTTGGAAGAGACATATATCCTCTAGGAGTAGATGATCACAATACTCCGCAAATGTCTCATCAACATCCCCGCAGAAAATTGTTGTAGAAGCAGCAATGGTGGGGTCTGTGAATATACCATACATATACCCAAACTTCCGAATGACTTGCTCAAGAAAATGTGGGTACATAAGTCGAGATCCACATGCAATCCATCTTGAATAAAAGGTTATCACCTCCAAGAATCGTGTTTCACGGTGATTGTCGTATGACATAATGTAAATATCATCCATAATGATACGGTCAATAGCAACTCAGAATGACTCGGTTTCCTAATTTCCTCTGAGCCAGATGATTGAGCTTGCACGTGACAAAGGTTAAATGTAGTTTTCCATATATTCCCTGCCGGAGAGACATGGAAAATACAGGTGGATCCATGCCTCAAAATGGTTTAGAGAAAATATTAGTAAATGTGTAGCACAAGTATTATGAAATTAATATTAGTTACGAGAGAGAAAAATTAGTGTAAATAGACAGTTTTTCATGTCAACTGCCTCGTCTTCCGTAAACTACCTTCTCCTAACTTGAAGTAAAGGTACACCAAACAAGAAACCCCTACTTGTACTCGTGAATACTCTCTAAGTCAATGAAGTATCTAAGGTAGATAACATCGACATAGGCCATACTTTTGTCCATAAATATGGACGTTCCAACCAAAACCAAGAGGTGTGACCTTAATGCACATGCTTTATGATATGCAAACCGTGCATCACCACCATCATCATCCATCGCTGCAACTAGGTGGGTTTCTAATATATCCACAAGAATTAAAATCTAGCATGACATCCTCTTGTGTCATCTATCTCTAGTTGGGATTTTCCCAAAATAAGTCACCTTCAGATCTCGTGCCTCAAGTCTACTAGTTCTGGAGTACTTTAATAATTTTCCCTTGATCAGAAGATATAGAAAGCGTGATACATCATCATGTGTGATGGACATCTCAAATATCAAAAGATGAAATGACAACGTCTATGCGTTCCATCTCTCCACAAAATTAGACAATAAACCATGGTTAATATAACCATATCCAGTCTTGCATAAATCTTGCTCCCTAGATAGTTACATGACATCCTAAAACCATGGTTCACTAGGCCACACCTTCTTTACAACCTTCCTACCATGGTTGATACATCTTAACATATCACAGTACTGCAAAAACTAAATACATCATCGTCAAACAATTCACATATTATAGCACAAATGTTTAATTGAAGATTTATGCTACCTTTCCCTCGCGCACGTGCCTAGCAGCACTGTTTAGATACATATGAAGTATTGAAAGGTCTAAGGACCTCCCAAAAAACCATCAGGCACCATAACAATGATAATCAATTTCCAATGAAATATCAAACAAAAACTTGACTTGAGAAATTTTTCGAACATTTGGTGTGCTATGAATTCTATTCAGATTTTTATTTGATTTTGGTGAAATGGGAAACCATTTTCACTCCTATAGTTACAATAAACTCAACAAAAACAGTTTACAAAATTATTCATCAAAGAGATTATCTAAATGTATTGATTGCACAAACGATCGTTTCACAACTTACAATGAAAGTAAGAGGCTCAAGGCCTAAATTATATTGAAAGTCAACTAAAGTTTTTAGCACAAGGCTTAAGGTTGTATAACACGATTTTTTCAGCCGAATCTAGCATGCCTATGGACGCCTTACTTGAGAAAGACTCAATGGATAAAGAGATTATTCAGAAGATGAAGATCATTATTGTACCTACTCCAACATCTCTCTCTTAAAAACTGATTCTTCAGTAAAGATACTTGTACAAGCAAGATTCCAACGTCTCTTTTGTTCCCTCTATATAAGGAGCTGAAGATAGAAAAAGAAGTAACAAGAATACATATTCCTAGATAGAACATGAAATATTTTACTCTCTAAGATTTCGTATGTTGGATAAATATATCCAGCGTCACCCTTAGAGATTTAAATGGGCTTAACATCTCAACCCATGGCGCCTAGAGAGAGCTTACAAACCTCGCTTTAGGTGCAACCCCTGAGGGCTCATACTATAAGGAAATAAAGTTACGCCCTCACTAACAGCAATTGCTTTTAGCACAGTGGTAAGCGCTTGATCCTACAAGTGGTATCAGAGCATGGTCATGGGTTCGAATCCCCCCAGGTGACATTTGGGGAAGATTGTTGGATAAATATATCCAGCGTCACCCTTAGGGATTTGAATGGGCTTAACATCCCAACCCATGGCGCCTAGAGAGAGCTTACAAACCTCACTTTAGGTGCATCCCCTAAGGGCTCATACTAAAAGGAAATAAAGTTACGCCCTCACTACCAGCAATTACTTTTAGCGCAGTGGTAAGCGCTCGATCCTTCATCTTACATTTGTTGTATCACGCATAAACTTGAGATTTTCGTACACTTGTATATCTTAGAAATCTCAAGTAACAAGATCTTTGCTTGTGTTGTATTCTTTGTACCTCTGATTGTATATAAGGTACTTGTAATCCTAAATAGTTTGTTTAGAATTTGTAAAAGTCTCAAACATTGTGTTTGAGCAAGGAAGTCTCAAACTAAGTGTTTGAGCAAGGAAATCTCTTTTTGGTTAGATTAAGTAAGGAAGTCCTGATTTGTGAGTTTAGGCAAAGAAGTCTCTTTCAGGTTGATTGAGCAAGGAAGTCCTGAACGAGCATATTTAGGCAAGGAAGTCTCTTTCAGGTGTGATTGAGAAGGAAGTTTTGGACTGGTGTGTCTAAGCAAGTTGTAATTAGGTTTTGATTATAGTGAAAAACTCTTGTGTGACAAGGGAACTCGACAACTCCCGTAATAGAGGAACCAGGATAATTTATGTGTGTGATTTACTTATTGCTTGTGCACATTAAATTATTCCGTTGTTGCTTACTCTAGCTTAGAATCTGAACTTGGTCAGATTTAGAAGCTTTTGTTCTTGAAAAGAAAAATTCATCAGATACACGACTCACCTCCCCTTCTTGGGTATTTTTCTTACCTTCAACTACCAATTTGATCCTCTAGTTACTGCTACTCGTTCGACATAACCTCTTCTTCGAAGCTTTCACTCGCCTGAATCCAAATTGCGAACTATTGTGACCCAAGATTACCAAATGATCATCTGGTTCTCGTTACTCCATTGACATAAACCTCTTTTTTCAAATCTTTCACTTGACTGAATCTAAATTGCGAAATCTTGTGAAAAACCCCTAAATCTATCCCTGATATTGGAGGAAAATCCCAGTTTGATTTATCTTGAAACCCTCAAAGAATTTACAACACAATTTATTATAATAAACCTAATTGGACCTTATAAAGCTATCTCTTGATCATACAAAAAAAATGATTATGTGTAGTTGTTGTATGTATGCAATGAGAGGGAATGATGATGAAGAATTTTTTTTGTGTATTTTTGGGTTCAATCATCTGTAAATGATGTATGAAAATGTATATATGTGTGTGTGTGTTTGAGTAAAAGAGAAAATAGAAAAAAATAGGTTGGAAAAGTTATAAAATTGGACATTTTAAAGCAGGGGGAGTCGATCCATTCGCGTAGGGAGTCGACTAATATGAGTTGGGGAGTCGACCTATGTTGCTTGGGAGTCGACCCATGCTGCCTGGAAGTCGACTCCAAGTGGACAAAAAAGATTGAAGAAAAATAACTTCAGTGAGAGTTGACCCACAGCTCGGGGGAGTTGACCCATTCGTGATGTGTGTCGACTCCTTAGACTCTATGATTCGACCCATCAGAGGAAGAGAAAATCTTCAAAATGGCTTTCAATGGGAGTCGACCTGTTCCTACTGTGTGTTGACTCCAAAAGGCTATATCTCGACTCCTAAGTAACATAAAGTTTATATTTCATTTTTATTCAGATGTAGTTGACTCCTAACATGAATGCGTCGACTCCAAAGATAGTTTTTCACAAAAACTCATAATTTTGACTTGTTCTATAATTGTCCTAAGATGAAAATGCAATCTAGACATAAAAAGATAAGGTCCAATGTATAAATACTACATATTATCTAGTTTTGACATCATTTAAAACATCTAAGAGAGGATATTGTACTCACAACACTATGAAGAGATCATATACAAAACCAAATGCAAGTCAACAATATAGCAAATCTTCAAGACATCTTTACCTTTTTCAGTTTCCTATTTTCTTACATGACTACATTGAAGACATTGTCGATGTGTAACCTGATGGAAATTGTGGTTAGTGTGCTATTGCCACTTTACTTGGATGGGGTGAAGAGTCGTGGCCTTTGTTTCAAACACATTTAGATGCTGAAGTTTATTAACACCGTCTATTATATTCCAATGTGTTTTATGATACAGTCTCTGAAGTTAGGAGTTTGTTTCCAGTAACCAACTTAGGTGTCCAGGGTTGTGAGAAATGGACGACGATTCTTGATATGAGATACCATATTGCTTCTAAATACAATGTGATACTGGTCTCATTATCTAGGAACTTCAGCATCACTTTATTCCCACTAGGGGTATCTCCATATATGTCTGAGAGTAGACATGAGCTTATTACAATTGGTTTTGTTAACAACTATCATCGTGTACAGCTGAAGTTGAAACCTTGTTGTCCATTGCCTCCCGCCGCTGAACGCTAGAGATAGAATTATAGTAAAGGTGCGAGAGCATGTGAAACAACATATGCAGAACATATAAGGCATTAGGCAGAAGTTGGGAAGTCAACATAATTTATTTTATATTCATAATGTTAATATTATAGTACATTATCCAATATATGTATATATTGAAGGATAGAAAAACACTTAGAAAGGGGGGGATTGAATAAGTGTGACTTAAAATCTTGAGCGATAAAAATAAAATGCACAATTATTTTTATCCTGGTTCGCTGTTAACGAAGCTACTCCAGTCCACCCCCGCAGAGATGATTTACCTCAACTGAGGATTTAATCCACTAATCGCACGGATTACAATGGTTTTCCACTTAGCCGCAACTAAGTCTTCCAGAGTCTTCTGATCACAACCTGATCACTCCAGGAACAACTGCTTAGTTCACTCCTAAGACTTTTCTAGAGTCTACTGATCAACACGATCACTCTAGGCTTAGTTCACTCCTAAGACTTTCTGCTCAACCAACTGCCAAGACTTCCTGCTCAGCCAACTGCCAAGACTTCCTGCTCAGCCAACTGCCAAGACTTCCTGCTCAGCCAACTGCCAAGACTTCCTGCTCAGCTAACTGCTAAGACTTCCTAGAGTATACTGATCAACTGATCACTCTAGTTCCTTACAACTTAATGTAATCTATTCAAGAGTTTACAAATGCTTCTTAAAAGCGATAATCACAACTGTGATATTTCTCTTACAATTTAAGCTTAATCTCACTAAGATATTACAACAGCAATGTAGTGAGCTTTGATGAAGATGAAGATTCTGAGTTTTGATTTGAACAGAGTTTCAGCAAGTGAATTTGAATTGTATTGGTGCGAAAATCGTTCTTCTTGCTTCTCATCAGAACTTCATATTTATAGGCGTTGAGAAGATGACCGTTGAATGCATTTAATGCTTTGCGTGTTCCGTACAGCTTTGCATTTAATGTTATACGCTTTTGTCAACTACCTCGAGCCTTGTTCACGCTGTGTCTACTGACGTAGCCTTTAGTAGCTTTAACGTTCCTTTTGTCAGTCAGCGTAGTCTGCCACGTGTACTTCCTTCTGATCTGATGTTTGTGAATACGACGTTTGAATATCATCAGAGTCAAACAGCTTGGTGCACAGCATCTTCTGATCTTCTGACCTTGAAGTGCTTCTGAGCGTGATACCATCTTCTGATCTTCAGTGCTTCTGATCTCATGTTCTTCTGATGCTTCCATAGACCCATGTTCTGATTCTGCTTCGACCATCTTCTGATGTCTTGCCAGACCATGTTCTGATGTTGCATGCTGAACCATTTGAGACACATCTTCTGAGCGCTGAATTATGCGTACTCTTTATATATATTTCCTGAAAGGGAAATTGCATTGGATTAGAGTACCATATTATCTTAAGCAAAATTCATATTATTGTTATCATCAAAACTAAGATAATTGATAAGAACAAATCTTGTTCTAACAATCTCCCCCTTTTTGATGATGACAAAAACATATATAAATGATATGAATTTGCGATCAGAAAGAGTAGACGGCAAAAGACAAATTACACAGCTATAGCATAAGCATATGAATATGTCTCCCCCTGAGATTAACAATCTCCCCCTGAGATAAATAATCTCCCCCTGAAATAAATACTCGAAGAACTTTAATAAAAGACTTCCCTGATTATTTCGGTAGAGACGATCATATGAGCTTCTGCCTTCAGAGAATCCATAGCTTCTGACTTCTGCTTCCATTGGACAGCTTCAGAACTTGAATTTCTTTGATCTTCAGAACATTCACAGCTTCTGACTTCTGCTTCCATTCAGGACAGCTTCAGAACTTGAATTTCTGGATCTTTTAGAACATTCACATCTTCTGATTTCTGCTTCCCTCGGATAGCTTCAGAACTTTGAATGTCTACTAACATCACTTCATGCTAGATTTGTATCAGAACATTGTTGAATGTACCAGAGCATCATTTGAGCATCTCTACATCCTGAAATGTTACAGAACAAAAACTAAACGACAAAAGTCAGCATGAACGAGTTAGAACATAAAATGTATATTCAAATACATGATATGTATCAGAGCCAAATGTATCAGAGCATTTTAGGCTAAAAACATGTATCAGAGCAAATAATGTATCAAAGCCATAACATTATGTGTATCAGGGCAAATAGAATTTTGTCAGAACAGGAATGTTCAAATTCTATTATCAGTGCTTCTGATTCATTCTTCTTTCTTGCTTCTGATCTCTGAAGCTTGACAGCACTCAGCTTGCTTCAGTTTCAATGGTTTTGCTTCTAGTGTTTGCTTTGAAGATTCACTTCACTTCTTTGTACCTGCAAAACACTTAAACCATATAGAACTTGCAGTTCATGTTAGTGAATGTGTGGGAGCCTTTACCCAGCAACTGATAGATTTAATCAAATCATTTATCATTTATCTTTCTCCCCCTTTTTGTCATAACATCAAAAAGTATATATAAAAAGATTCAGATGTATAAAACGACAAAAGAAAACATTTACTGGAATGTAAAACACAAAGAAACTTTTTCATTGATAATCAAAAGATATTACAAAAGGTTCCTATGTTTAACAAGATGAAAAACATTCCTAGCAAATACAAAACAAGCAGAAGCAGCAAGGAAAAGAAAACTACAAAGTAGAATTTCCAAAGAGGAAATGACTACAAAAATTAAAAAATACACAAATCGGTCAAGAAACTCAACATAGAAGTTGAGTATATCTTCCCACAACTCAAGAAAGTCTTCTGTCTTTGGATGAAAGTTGATAACAACATCAAAGAAGGATCTGACTTGAGCGGTATTAGAAGAGCCATCCCGAGATGCACAGAGATCTGTCGCCTTTGAGTCATGGAGCTTCAACAGGCTTGAGGTGAATGCTAGGTTTTGAGAGAAGAAAAGAAAAACGAGAGAGAGAGAGAGAGAAAAAAAAATTTTAAGAGGAAAACAAAGAGATAGGAAACCGAAAACCATTTTGAAGAGTATTTAAAGGAAAATAAAATGAAACGAATGATGAAAAGCATTTAATGTTACGTGACGTGAGGAGAGATAATAAAGACAAATGAAGTGACTGGCACAGTTACCTATGGTCGGCGTCCCTTCAACTGCACGCGCGCTTATCCATGAATAGTAACGGCAGGTTTACCATCCCGAGATAAAGCGTAACAGCTGTTTTGCTTTACAAGATGTTCTGAATCAACTTAGACAATGAAACGTTAGTAATAACCGAATCATAATTTCTAAACGAATTCAATCAGAACTTCTGATTAAAAAAATGTTCCACATTCATTTCAGAAGATACTCATACATGAGAAATTCTCATCTTCTCATTCTGGGCATAAATCCATACTGATGTTCTTCAGAATGAACTTAAACCTATCTTCAGCCAGGGGTTTTGTAAAGATATCAGCCCATTGATGGTCTGTATCAACAAAGTTTAAAGATATAACACCCTTCTGAACATAGTCCCTTATGAAATGATGTTTTATCTCAATATGTTTAGCTTTTGAATGAAGAATAGGATTCTTAGATAAACATATAGCAGAAGTATTATCACAGAATATAGGAATGTTACTCTCAAATATCTGATAATCTTCTAACTGACTTTTCATCCAGAGCATCTGTGTACTACAACCAGCAGCTGCGACATATTCTGCTTCTGTGGTTGATAGAGCAATGGTTGCTTGCTTCTTGCTGTACCAGGAGATTAAGTGACTTCCAAGAAATTGGCAACTTCCTGAAGTACTTTTTCTTTCAATTCTGTCTCCAGCATAATCAGCATCGCAGAATCCTACTAAGTTGTATTCTTTAGATTTTCTGTAAACTAAACCAACATTAGTAGTACCTTTCAGATACCTTAGAATCCTCTTAACAGCAGTTAAATGAGATTCTCTAGGATCCGATTGGAATCTAGCACACAAACAAACACTGAACAGAATGTCAGGTCTAGAAGCAGTCAGATATAGAAGAGATCCAATCATACCTCTGTATAGCTTCTGATCTACCTTCTTACTTACCTCATCCTTACCTAGGATGCATGTTGGATGCATAGGAGTTTTGGCTTCTTTGCAGTCTAGAAGATTGAACTTCTTCAGAAGTTCCTTCACATACTTGGTTTGGTGAACATACGTTCCTTCTGATGTTTGATTTATTTGTATTCCAAGGAAATACTTGAGTTCTCCCATCATGCTCATTTCAAACTCAGCCTGCATAGACTTAGCAAACTCCTTTCCAAGTGTAGCATTAGATGTTCCAAAAATAATATCATCTACATATATTTGACAAATTAAAATATCCTTTTCAAAGGTTTTACAAAAGAGAGTAGTGTCCACTTTTCCTCTAGTGAAACCATTATCTAGAAGGAAAGAACTTAAGCGTTCATACCAAGCTCTGGGAGCCTGTTTCAATCCATACAATGATTTCTTAAGTTTAAAAACATGATTAGGAGACATAGAGTCTTCAAAACCAGGAGGTTGATGGACATAAACTTCTTCATCTATATAACCGTTTAAGAAGGCACTCTTAACATCCATCTGATAGAGAGTGATGTTATGTTGAGTGGCAAAAGAAATTAATAGACGAATAGACTCTAACCTGGCCACTGGTGCAAAGGTTTCTGTGTAGTCAATCCCTTCTTGCTGACTATAACCCTGAGCCACCAGACTGGCTTTGTTCCTTACCACTTCACCTTTCTCACTAAGCTTGTTTCTGAAGACCCATTTTGTACCAATTATGTTGAATCCATCTGGTCTAGGAACAAGATCCCAAACATCATTCCTTGTAAACTGATTTAGTTCTTCTTGCATAGCAATTATCCAGTCTGGATCTTCTAGAGCATGATCAACAGAAGTTGGCTCGATCAAAGATACAAGACCTAATTGACAGTCTGCATTGTTCCTAAGGAATGCTCTTGTTCTGATTGGATCATCCTTCTTTCCAAGAATGACATCTTCTGAATGACCAGAGATGAGTCTGGATGATCTTCTGACAGATGGTTCTTCAGAAATACTTAGATCCTCCAGAGAAGCTGTTACTTGATCTTCAGATTCTTTGCTTCTGAGGAGCTCTGCTTCTGATGCGTTGCTTCTTGGCTCAACAACTTCTGATATGTCAATATCACAACCTGCAAAATTATCAACTTGCTTTGGTTTTTCAGAACCAAGCTTATCATCAAACCTGATATTGATTGATTCTTCTACAACCAATGTTTCAGTATTGTATACCCTGTAGCCTTTTGAGCGTTCAGAATATCCAAGAAGGAAACACTTTTGAGCTTTGGAATCAAACTTACCAAGATGATCTTTAGTGTTCAGAATAAAGCATACACATCCAAAAGGATGGAAATATGAAATGTTGGGCTTTCTATTCTTCCACAATTCATAGGGAGTCTTATTTAGAATAGGTCTGATAGAGATTCTATTCTGAATATAACATGCAGTGTTTATTGCTTCTGCCCAGAAATGCTTAGCCATATTGGTTTCATTGATCATGGTTCTGGCCATTTCTTGAAGAGTCCTATTCTTTCGTTCTACAACCCCATTTTGCTGTGGAGTTCTAGGACAAGAGAAATCATGGGCAATACCATTTTCTTTGAAGAATTCTTCAAAGGATTTGTTCTCAAATTCACCACCATGATCACTTCTGACCTTTATGATTTTACACTCTTTTTCAGATTGAATCTGAATGCAGAAATCAAAGAACACTGAATGAGTCTCATCCTTGTGTTTTAAGAATTTTACCCATGTCCAGCGGCTATAATCATCTACGATGACTAATCCATATTTCTTTCCTCTGACAGATGCTGTTTTGACTGGTCCAAACAGATCAATGTGCAAGAGTTCTAATGGCCTTGAGGTAGAAACAACATTCTTAGACTTGAATGCAGGTTTGGAGAACTTGCCCTTCTGACATGCTTCACAAAGAGCATCTGATTGGAATTTCAGATTAGGGAGTCCTCTGACAAGATTCAGTTTGTTAATTTGAGAGATCTTTCTCAAACTAGCATGACCTAATCTCCTGTGCCAGACCCACTGCTCTTCAGAAACAGACATAAGACAAGTCACCTTCTGACTCATAAGATCTTGCAGATCTGTCTTATAAATGTTGTTCTTCCTCTTGCCTGTAAATAGGATTGAGCCATCCTTCTGATTTACAGCCTTGCAAGACTCTTGATTAAAGATTATATCATAACCATTGTCACTTAATTGACTGATAGATAAAAGGTTATGTGTTAATCCTTCTACAAGAAGTACATTAGAGATGGAAGGAGAGTTACCAGATTTTATAGTTCCAGAGCCAATTATCTTGCCCTTCTGATCTCCTCCGAACTTGACTTCTCCTCCAGACTTAAGCACCAGGTCTTGGAACATAGACCTTCTTCCTGTCATGTGTCGCGAGCATCCAGAGTCCAGGTACCATGACATGTTGTGCTTTGTCCTTCTTGCAGCCAAGGATATCTGCAATAGGAATAATCTTATCCTTAGGTACCCACATCTTTTTGGGTCCTTTCTTGTTAGATTTTCTCAAGTTCTGATTGAACTTGGGTTTAACATTGTAAGCAATAGGAGGAACAGCATGATAATTCTTAATGTGAGTTTCATGATATTTCCTAGGTTGTGTCACATGCTTCTTAGTGTGTGTAATGTGAAAACTTTGTGCATGTGAGGTGTGCCTAATATCATGTGAGTGGCCATACTTGAACTGATCATACAATGGCTTGTATGTAATTTTCATTTCATCAACAGGTTCAAGTTTGTATGGGGTTTCACCCTCATAACCAATGCCAATTCTTTTGTTTCCAGACACAGCATATATCATAGAAGCTAGCTGACTTCTGCCAATACTTCTAGATAGGAACTTCCTGAAACTTAAATCATATTCTTTCAGAATATGGTTCAGACTGGGAGTGGATTTTTCTGAATCAGAAGGAGATCCAACATTATTGGATAATTTTAAAAGTTTTTCCTTTAATTCAGAATTCTCCAACTCAAGCTTCTTTGTTTCAAATTCAAATTGCTTTTTCAGCTTTTTGTATTTGAGACTGATCTGAGACTTGAGTTCCAGAAGTTCAGTTAGACCGGAAACTAACTCATCTCTAGTAAGTTCAGAAAATACCTCTTCAGAATCTGATTCTGATGTAGATTCTGATCCGTCATCTTCTGTCGCCATCAGCGCACAGTTGGCCTGCTCATCTTCTGAATCATCTTCTGACTCATCCCAGGTTGCCATAAGACCTTTCTTCTTATGAAACTTTTTCTTGGGACTTTCCTTCTGAAGATTTGGACATTCATTCTTGTAGTTTCCAGGCTCATTGCATTCATAGCACATGACCTTCTTCTTGTCAAATCTTCTTTCATCAGAAGATTCTCCACGTTCAAATTTCCTTGAACTTCTGAAGCCTCTGAACTTCCTTTGCTTGGTCTTCCAGAGTTGATTTAGCCTTCTGGAAATCATGGACAGTTCATCTTCTTCTTCAGATTCTGATTCTTCAGGATCTTCTTCTCTAGCCTGAAAAGCGTTAGTGCATTTCTTGATATTAGATTTTAATGCAATAGACTTACCTTTCTTTTGAGGCTCATTTGCGTCCAGCTCAATCTCATGGCTTCTCAAGGCACTGATAAGCTCTTCCAGAGAAACTTCATTCAGATTCTTCGCAATCTTGAATGCAGTCACCATCGGACCCCATCTTCTGGGTAAGCTTCTGATGATCTTCTTTACATGATCAGCCTTGGTGTATCCTTTGTCAAGAACTCTCAATCCAGCAGTCAGAGTTTGAAATCTCGAAAACATCTTTTCAATGTCTTCATCATCCTCCATCTTGAAGGCTTCATACTTCTGGATTAAGGCAAGAGCTTTTGTCTCCTTGACTTGAGCATTTCCTTCATGAGTCATTTTCAAGGACTCATATATGTCATAGGCCGTTTCCCTGTTAGATATCTTCTCATACTCAGCATGAGAGATAGCATTCAGCAAAACAGTTCTACATTTATGATGATTCCTGAAAAGCTTCTTTTGGTCATCATTCATTTCTTGCCTTGACAGCTTCACGCCTCTGGCATTTACTGGATGTTTGTAACCATCCATCAGAAGATCCCATAGATCACCATCTAGACCCAGAAAGTAACTCTCCAGTTTATCTTTCCAGTATTCAAAGTTTTCACCATCAAATACCGGCGGTCTAGTATAACCATTGTTACCGTTGTATTGCTCAGCAGAGCCAGATGTAGATGCAGGTGTAGGTATAGTCCTTTCACTTTCATCAACCATCTTTTAAATGAAGCGTTTTTCTCTTCCTGAATCTTTTCTAAACACGGTTAAGTGCTTGCACCTTAGAACCGGCGCTCTGATACCAATTGAAGGATAGAAAAACACTTAGAAAGGGGGGGATTGAATAAGTGTGACTTAAAATCTTGAGCGATAAAAATAAAATGCACAATTATTTTTATCCTGGTTCGCTGTTAACGAAGCTACTCCAGTCCACCCCCGCAGAGATGATTTACCTCAACTGAGGATTTAATCCACTAATCGCACGGATTACAATGGTTTTCCACTTAGCCGCAACTAAGTCTTCCAGAGTCTTCTGATCACAACCTGATCACTCCAGGAACAACTGCTTAGTTCACTCCTAAGACTTTTCTAGAGTCTACTGATCAACACGATCACTCTAGGCTTAGTTCACTCCTAAGACTTTCTGCTCAGCCAACTGCCAAGACTTCCTGCTCAGCCAACTGCCAAGACTTCCTGCTCAGCCAACTGCCAAGACTTCCTGCTCAGCCAACTGCCAAGACTTCCTGCTCAGCTAACTGCTAAGACTTCCTAGAGTATACTGATCAACTGATCACTCTAGTTCCTTACAACTTAATGTAATCTATTCAAGAGTTTACAAATGCTTCTTAAAAGCGATAATCACAACTGTGATATTTCTCTTACAATTTAAGCTTAATCTCACTAAGATATTACAACAGCAATGTAGTGAGCTTTGATGAAGATGAAGATTCTGAGTTTTGATTTGAACAGAGTTTCAGCAAGTGAATTTGAATTGTATTGGTGCGAAAATCGTTCTTCTTGCTTCTCATCAGAACTTCATATTTATAGGCGTTGAGAAGATGACCGTTGAATGCATTTAATGCTTTGCGTGTTCCGTACAGCTTTGCATTTAATGTTATACGCTTTTGTCAACTACCTCGAGCCTTGTTCACGCTGTGTCTACTGACGTAGCCTTTAGTAGCTTTAACGTTCCTTTTGTCACTCAGCGTAGTCTGCCACGTGTACTTCCTTCTGATCTGATGTTTGTGAATACGACGTTTGAATATCATCAGAGTCAAACAGCTTGGTGCACAGCATCTTCTGATCTTCTGACCTTGAAGTGCTTCTGAGCGTGATACCATCTTCTGATCTTCAGTGCTTCTGATCTCATGTTCTTCTGATGCTTCCATAGACCCATGTTCTGATTCTGCTTCGACCATCTTCTGATGTCTTGCCAGACCATGTTCTGATGTTGCATGCTGAACCATTTGAGACACATCTTCTGAGCGCTGAATTATGCGTACTCTTTATATATATTTCCTGAAAGGGAAATTGCATTGGATTAGAGTACCATATTATCTTAAGCAAAATTCATATTATTGTTATCATCAAAACTAAGATAATTGATAAGAACAAATCTTGTTCTAACATATATTTTTATTGGGTTAATTGTGACTGTACATATACTTTTGATACAATATGTTAATTTGTTATAATATTTTATTGAAATTGTATAAACTTAGTTTAAAAAAAAACATTTAAAAAAGCCCTTTGTTTATCAGATATTTTAAAATTTTGGTATGTACTCTATTTTTCAATATAACTGATATGTAATATAGGTTACCATATTTTTTTTTGAAAAATCTAGTAGCTACGAAGACAATTTTCTAAAACCCCCTTGGCCTGCACCAATTTTTTTGAAAAAAATGTTATAAATGGATTGGATATTCAAAAAATCTAGTAATTCTTCATACATTTTCTAGATAATAATGCATTTTTATTAGATATTTTGAAAATATCGGATATTTCTTCATAAAAAATCACAAACTCTGGTATTTTTAGCAAAAATCTGGTGTAAAGTCATAAACTATGTCACCTGGACACCATACGCAAACCATATAGTGCATCGGGAGTTTGATGACACTTCCCTTTTTCTGATTATCTACGATGGGAGACCTTAGTGACTGGACACTTACCTGAGCGCTGTCTACACCAGTTTATGTATTTCTAGGACATCCCAAGACAAGTCCCTACTGTATCAGCTGAGGGCATTGATAAGTGGTTTGTGTCTAAAGTTATCCGCTATGCCACTGCTATTACAGATCATGCAATGGAGGTACAAATCCCTTGGTAGTGTATGGATGGTTACTTAGAGTGGTACCTTACTATATCACACCATCGTATCATCCCACCAATTGAGCATGCAGATGATGATGGACCTTCTGATGCTAGGGGAACTTTTGATAACGTGTTACCGCCTCCACCTGGTGTGGCTGACCAGCAGCATCTATAGATGATAGTAGTCATTATGGATAATCTCATGGGTTTGGTAAACCAAAATGGTGAGGTTTATACTTTGGCATTGCATGTAATACACAAAGCCTTGTGGGGGACCTGTGTAGATTTTATTATTTTTGTATTATTCGTATTAGTATTTAGACATTTGAACTATACAGTTTATTAGATAACTCTTTATCTCTTTCATTATTGCAAGATTAACATAACTTAACACATGAAAATTAATATAACTTAAAAACAAATAGTTAAATAACTTAACAAAACAATAATAAATAAATAAAACATAGACGCTACTAGATGATTCTGAATGTTTCAACATCTTGATTATATCATCGACAAATTTAGCAATTATTGCATCAAACTCGATTGATTACTTTGCTTGCCTACAATGATATGTACTTCACATAACCTTCAAATCTTCAACATTTTTCACCTCAATGTTGTTGTATTTCACATTTCCTTCAGTATCAACCCACGGTGCATGAAACTCGATATTACCCAACTTTTGTTCTCGGTGTGGAGCAACAAATTATACAATTAGGATCTTAGAATAGCGTGACTAGTGGCGTTCTCGTGGAGCCGAAAATCAATAGGAGGTTTCACACCATTGAAGGAAACCACTTCCATAAATGAATACCAGACTTTTAGAATAGAATGCTGATTTTTTCTATTCCTACTGAATTTTTAAATTGCACTACCAAATTTTTTATGCTTTATTTTTTAGTATAAATCTGACAAGCGTATTTTATATAGATATTACTGAAAATTGGGAGGTGTGAGGGTTAAGTGGTGGCATAATCTAGAAACTCACATTTGTTAGCAAAATAGATATGGCCCAATTTAAAATAAGTGAGTCCAATCAGCTTTGGATTAATAATAATTGGGGATTTCTTAACACACAATATGCTTTTTTAGCGTACCGCGCAAAAATACCTAAATGCCCACTGAAAATGTATTTCCAGAAGTACCAATAACCAGGAACGAATCGGAAATACATTTACGGAAGAGACTCGTAGTTGTATTTTTGGAACCACCCCAACTACAGACCATAGTTTAGCATAAGCCTCGGGTGCCACGTAGAAATATTCCAGAAATGCATTTTAGGAAGAGACCTGTAGTTGTATATCAGGAATATATTGACACAAATATGCGCGCTCGTCTCTTCCCCTTCCTCATTTCAGAAACACTTTTTTAAACACAACCTCAAAACCCTATCAAAAAACCACATACTCCCTTGTGCAAAAATCTCATTAGAAATCAACAAACAATAATCGAGCATAATCTAACATTAGCGTTGAAGCTTCATCAACAAACAAGAATCAGATTTTGAAATGAAATTTTTTGAGATTTTTTAAGTTAAATGTAAAATCATTAAGAAATTGAGTTTTAGGTTGGACAATTGAAAATTTGTTAGTGTTTGCAAGCTTATAAGTATGGTTAAACATCTTAGTAAGGTTGTTTTTCCGATCAGTGAACATTTTGTTGAGGTCTTTCTTGCCTAAGCTTCGCCATTGACGAAGCAGAAAGTTACATGTCATACCTGTCATACCCCAAATTTGTCCTACCCTTTAACTCTTAATTCTAACTGGCTTATGCTTTCCATTTCACATGCATATTTCCACTAGGGCATTAACATAATTCATGCATCATTAATCAATAAATTGAAGTTGAGATCAAAGATCTTGAAAATTGAGGTTTCTACTACACTCAAGTGGGGTTCATCTGGGAATACCTGTGAGCGTGGATCAAAGGAGTTATTGGTTACTATGGATTTCTTGGGCCTTCTTCATTGGTTAAAAGGAACCTGCTTAAAGTTGTTTGAATCGCAATGCAATTAGGGTGTCGCTCATTGATTCCTAAAAACTCCCCTAATTAATCATGTTGCAAATTATCTCTTCGGTTCTCATACAAGGCTTTGATACGAACATTGTAGTTGGCATCTTATCTTATGGTGCCCGCGCGAGTTTCGAGAGTTAAGGAATGTTTGAGATGTGCATCTAAAGCTTAGAAAGGAAGAAACTTCATTGGGAATTCAAGATCAATATTGATTACAAGTTCCATTCAATATCAATATCCATTACATTACACATGAAAATTACAACAAAAAGTTTATGGTTAACTTTTAGTCACGGTTGACTTTTTAGTCAACCATTGACTTTTGTCGAATGTTGACCATTGACTGAGTTTGACCAGATTTTGGCCCTAGACTTTGACCTCTGACTCCTACAAAGACTTCTTCAAGACTCTTCCTAAACCTCTACCCTGCCATGCCTTTAATACACCAATGCCAAACATCATATCCATATACATCTCTAACCATATCCAAAAAGTCCTATTCTACTACATGAGTCAAAGCCATAATCTGTTCTAAAAAAAAAACTTTACATTACATCACCAAAAATAATTTACACAACAACCAGAAAAGAATGGCATCCTAGTTTAACCATGGGCTTGTTTCTCTTCCTAAACTCCAAGCATCTGAACCGAAGCTTAATACCAGCCATCCACACCACACGGACCAAACCTGCGGAAACACACATATAAAATCATAAATAAATAACCACAACGCCAACACGATCTGCAAAGCCTCGCTGCAAAATAAACCAAATTGGTCAATCATAAGGTGCACAGTCTATCGGCGACAGAATTCAAGTGAGTTAACGCACCGGTTCGGATGTGATATCTTCATACCATAGCCTTGTATCAGTCAATTCCAATGCTGCATATAAGAAGGACCCTGCAGCAGTTCGAAGAAAGAAGTCGGTTCAGAACTCAGCATATCTACATAACAGAAAAAAATGTAACTAACTCTGTTTCAATTCATAGCTACCCTGAACCAATTCCCTAACCTGCAGCATTCCAAAAAACAAAACAACATTCAAACAGGCTCTAACTATTAAACCCTGCATAAACCAAAAAGCCAATAATCAAAGCAATCCAAAATATTACCTGAGCAACAGTTCAAAACTAAACCTATTTCACTAACTAACACTTCATAACAGTTTCTATCCCTAACTGCCTTCCAACTTCTCATAACCAACTTCTTAACCACCCTGTAACTAACAAACCAATTCTCTAACTATCATAACTACCATTTAACCAACTCAAAAAATAACTAACAGAATTTCTATCCATTTCTAACAGCTACTAACAGGTCTGTTACCAATCCTAACAACCTCTAACTAGACTCATAACGAAAACTGAAAAAAGCCTATAACAGAATCGCATAACAGAAATTCAGATTTTCCTTGGAACCAACTTAACAGAATTCTAACAGAAAATGCAACAGAAAATCCAGAGATGGAACTAACCTGAAACCACTATAAATCAGGATCACCACACTGCAAAGAGGCTCTTCATCATCTTCATAATCTTCACGCAATTCTCCTCCATTTTTCCTCCACCATTCTCCTCCACCTTCATTCTCACCTTCATAATCTTCACTACCACTACATCACTTCTTCCCTCTCGTCCATCTTCAACCTCTCAACCTTCACTCTCTTCAATCTTCAAGCTCCTTCATCATCTTCAATTCAATCTCCAACCCTCTTCAACCACTCTCTCAATCTCCATCATCTCCACAATCTCCAGAACAGAACAAGAAAAACGAATTAAGAAGCTTCAGATCATAAGAGAAGGGAGGAGAAAAAAGAGGCATAACAGAAATTGGAGAGAGAACTCACCGATAATCAAAACGTAACAAACTTTGGCTCCAATCTTCATCTTCATCGATCCAGAGTTCTTCGTCCTTCAATCACCATAGCAAGACAACCCTAAATCTCCATCAAACTCTACCTCTTTATCGCATAGCTCCCTCATCAGTCCTCCACAACTCGCGGTAATCTTCAACTCTCACACGTATGTTTTCCGATATCGTTTGAAGGCTTCGTTCTTCATCTATGACACAACAATAACGCTACAAGCATCAGAACATCGCTCCTCACGAAATTCAAAGTGAAGAAAGCGATCTAAATGGTGGAGATAATATTAAGATAAAGATCTTGAGATTGTACTTGTGTTCGTCACGCTCATTAACGATGTCTTCATCTTCAAAGAGAGTTGAATAGCAGAGATGAGATTGTTGAGAGTAGAGAGCGAAAGCAACGGAAACGAGAGAATGAGATTGGAGGTTGAGGCGTTTGTTTCCGATCATGACGGCGAGCTGAAGGATTTCGCCGGAGCAGGTTGATTTTTGCCGCCGTCGCCGTTTGCGCAGAGAGGAAGAAGGTCCGTTCAGAATTCTGATGGTCACAAAAACAAGTAACCCTAATCCCTTTTTCTTTTATTTTCCTTTTATTAATTAAATTAATTCATGCCTGAATATTGGATAAAGTTCTGAAATCGACCTGGGCCACACAAATCTTGTTCATACTTCCTTGGCCCGTGTAGCATTTTTGGCTGATGGCAATAACAAGAACAATCTGCTGGGCCATAACTGTTTTCTCACCCCATAGAGGCCCACGCACCACCATTTTTGGACATGAAGATTGTAACAATAAAGGCTGATTTGGGCCAAATCTGAATAATCCCTGCGCCCAATCTCTAACTGCACCCTGATTTCATTCATAAACCCCCTGGATCCATTAATTCATGTGTAGATTTAGTTTTCTCACATAGTCTCTTCTATCCCTTTTTTAAACAATAAAAACCGTTAAAATTTTGTTAGATTTTTAAGTAATAGTTGACATATATAAAATGCAATAAAAAATATTAGCTTCTTAATTAGGTTTTAGGCTAGTTTAATTTTGACTTTTAATTGATTTCCCACCTCAAAAACTCATAAAAATAGTAGAATTTTTTAGGTTGATTTTGGCATTTAAATTCCTTCATAAAAAGGTCATAAAAAAATAGTAGTATTTTTAGTTTCATTTTTGTACTAATGCTTGAACCGTTTTGTGCTATTTTCATGTTCGTTTTGTATAATTGTTGTGTGACTTTGTTACTTGTTTTTGGCCATATTTTTGGCCTATGTTGATAATACCACTTGTATGCTTCTTATAGAATCTACCCCATGTTAACATTAGGACTTAGACTTGTATAGACAACTTAGATTAGAATTTAGATATAGTTCCCTACTGCATTCTTTTCTTTTCAACTCTTTTAAAATGCTTAATAAAAGGAAGATGCGAATCGCATTAAGAAAGTGATAGAGAAATGAGTGGGATTCATTCCCTAATCTGTTTCTCAATCACTTAGTGGCATAGAAACGAGTGGGATTCATTCCCTAATCTGTTTCTCAGTCACTACTTAATGGGAGAGAAATGAGTGGGATTCATTCCCTAATCTGTTTCTCAAACATTAATTAATGGGAGAGAAATGAGTGAGATTCATTCTCTAATCTGTTTCTCAAACATTACATAATGGGATGGAAGCGAGTGGGATTCATTCCCTAATCTGCTTCTCGATCATTATACATTTTATGTGATTCGAATCGTGAAGTAAATTCCCTTAAAAAATACACAACCAAAAACACTTTAAAACATCTAACAATGGTTCAGACTAAAGCAAAGTAGAGAAAGTGGTGAGTGGCCCGGTATTGGGAACTGTTCACCACTCATCTATCCTAAAAGACACAAACCAAGCATTTCTTTTTCTTTTGCCTCGTTGGCACCTAAGGGCAATGTCATTTCCGCTTGTACGCATCCTAGGTCGATCCCTTATGCAAAAGCGCGAACGTTGACTCCGCCCAATTAAAAAACACAAAAACAAACAGAAAATCGTGAGCCGAGCTACGGTAACTCTGATTCCTGAAAAGGATACGTAGGCAGCGGGGTAGGGCCCGTGCGAGTACAATTCTTTATTTTCCCTACATTTTGCATTCATTTTGCATTTAGACATAGACATAGTATACACCCTTTAGATAGAAACAGACGTAGGTGGATACCATCGAGTACGATGGGCGCGAGGGGTGCTAATACCTTCCCCTTGCGTAACCGACTCCCGCGCCTAGATTCTCTGATCGCAAGACCTTGTTCCTTCCTTTTTAGGTTTTCTGATATTCCTTTCCCTTATGGGATAAATATATTGGTGGCGACTCTGTTCATTTTTTCGCGAGCGTGCGACAGCTGGCGACTCTGCTGGGGATTACCTAAGCAAGTCGATCCTAGCCTTTGTTTGTTTCTTTTATTGGGTGTTTATTTACATTTTGTATATATGTTTGCATATCATGTATATTTTCCTGCTTGCATATCATGTTTACTTTCCGCATGCATCTGGACTATATTATGGGTCCCCGTGGGGGCCACATATTTTCTCTGTTTGCAGGTTGGGTGGGATTGTTTCTATGAGGTAAAAGGCCCAATACCCAGGCCAGAGTGACACATAGGATACCTAGGACAGAGTGGATAGTCATGACGCCAACAGAATGTCAGGTTCTGTTGATTGCGATCATGAGACCCACGACCAGTCGAGGTTCAAATGAGATACCGTTGTTGGCATGTATTTGCGACAATGATGGTGTTTCAGGAGAACTGATAACGCTGGAAGCCATTGACCTAGATTCACCTGTGAGTGGGGTGGGATATACATGACAGGTACCGTTGGTGACTATTCTGTTCTGTTGGTGACTATTGGTTTTCCTGGTATTCAAAAAGGTCTCGGACCTTTGATCCTGTGACATTTGACCTGTATCAGTTATTCAGAAGTTTGTATGGTGGTTACTAAGATTATATGGACCTTGATCTCATGCCTTTGCATTGCATAACATCATTGCTTTATCCACTTCATTTATGATAGATCCTAAAGTCTATTTCCAAAAAAAGAAGGAGAAAAATAAAAAGGAAATAGAAAAGGAAAAAGAAAAGAAAAGATACTCTATACCAAAAAAAGAAGCCTTGATTCCAAAAAGAGATAAAAAAGAAAGAAAATGAAAGATTGTGAAAAGACTTTAGGATCTCTCATAAATGAAACATTGCATTCATATTATCATGCATCTCATAGTTCTATCAGAAGCTTATTGGGGTCCTCTTTCAATCCAGATTTCTGCTTCATCAACAAATTTGACTTCCCTACATCTGTATCATACAAGGATTAATCAGAAGAGGATCATGGACCGTCTTGAACAAAATCAGGTTGAACTTCGTAAGGATGTGGATATTATGGGGGAAAGGATGACCCAACTCTTGGAGACTCTCCATGTTGTTATTCAGGGGCAAGAGGAGCTAAGACAAAGTGTTGCTAAGTTGGCTAATGGTACTCCGACCACTGTTGCTAATGGGGGGTCAAAACCTGTGCTCGTGGAAATTCCTAATAAGGAGGATTCACATCATGAGAACGATTCTGAATTTGAAGCTTTCAAGTTCCCAATCGAGGAAAATGAGAGAAAATTCCATCTCCTGGAAGAAAGATTGAAAGCTTTAGAAGGTCGAAGCTCCTCCGGTTTAAATGCTATTGATTTGTGCCTAGTGCCTGATATCAAGATTCCTGCTAAATTCAAAGTCCCCAGTTTTGAGAAATACAAGGGTACTACTTGTCCGATGAGTCACATCAAGGCATTCTGTAACAAGATGGCTCCGTATGCAGAAAATGACAAGCTTCTAATGCATTTCTTTCAGGATAGCCTAAGTGGGGCATCTCTTGAATGGTATACACGACTCGAACGAACTCATGTCCGCACATGGGATGAACTAGCAGAGGCTTTTCTCAGACATTACAAGTACAACAGTGACATGGCTCCTACTAGACTACAACTCCAAAGTTTAACTCAGAAAGTTGATGAGTCTTTTAAAGAGTATGCACAAAGGTGGAGAGAATTAGCTTCCAGAGTCCAACCTCCACTTTTGGAACGAGAGCTTGTAGACATGTTCATGAATACTTTGAAAGATCCCTATCTGAACATGATGGTTGGATGTGCTTCCTCCGAATTCTCAAATTTGGTTGTCGTAGGAGAACGAATTGAAAACGCCTTAAGGGTTGGTAAGATTCAGGATATTGCTTATGTTTCCGAACTCACAGAAGAAGAGAAAAGTGAAATAAATGCAGTTTCTGAGATCGCAGAAGAGGAAATCCCTGCTTATCCTCAGGTTCAGGTTCCTAACTATCAGATGGTACTAGTTTCTCCTGGCCAATATATTCCACAAGCCTTTGCCACCACTATCAATCAACAACCCCAGATGGTCCAACAACAACCGGTTCAGTATCTGCCACAAAAGCAATGTGCTCCACATCAACAAGGTCATCCGAATCAACGCCAACCTAGAAGTAATTTGGAACGAAGAAATGCTCCTTTGGACCAGATTCCTATGACATACACTAAACTTCTTCCATATCTAGTTCAAAGCTCATTGGTGGTTCCCAAATCTCTAAAGCCTCCACCACAACCGTTTCCACCTGGGTATGACCCTAATGTGCAATGTGGATATCACGCTGGATCAATGGGGCACTCAACTGAGGACTGCAATGCTTTCAAAGCCAAAGTACAACATTTGATTGATGGGAGGCATATAACCCTTCAAGAAGGAAACATATGGGTGAATGGAATTCCTTTGCTCGAATAAATGCCTAGATTTCAGAAAGTCTCCAGAATCAACAAATTCTTTCCTCACAACATATAGCTTTTCTAAGTTTGACGGCCATGCAAGGTTCCTCCATGTTTGATGGTGATTAC
This sequence comes from Vicia villosa, assembly GCF_029867415.1. NCBI lineage: Eukaryota > Viridiplantae > Streptophyta > Magnoliopsida > Fabales > Fabaceae > Vicia > Vicia villosa. The sequence continues at coordinate 36,274,307 of NC_081184.1, read as the reverse complement.
CACTCTAGCAACTATGCTTGGGGCTCCCGCACGAGGGATAAGCAAGACGTACTCTTATCTTGAGCATTGCATCACTCGCATTGCTCGAATCCCTAAAGTAACACAAAATTTACAACTCTTGGGTGACTTTGTTGGAGTTTTCTTTTGAAGTAATCTGAAGTGTTTGGAAGGAACTGCGGAAGGTATCCAAGATCAATAAGTCCAAACGGAGTCAAGCCTCCTCTATTATGGCAATCATCAATTCATTTCTGCATTTTCATTTGTAATTTTCCTTGTTTTGTTAAATGTTTCTTCCATGTAAAACCTGTTTGTTTTTAATGAAAATAAAAATACATTGCATATGCTAGTTTCGAATCAATCCATTCGTGTTCACTCACATATTTCTGTCTATCGATATCAAACTCTGGTTTAAGCAAAAAATATCAAAAGGAGAATGATGAAAAATAAATAAAAACGCAAAATCTCTAATTGCGTGCTTTTGAATAAAACCCCGCTGAGGATGTACATGCATTGTTTCAAATCCCCAAACACCGGAGATATAAGGGAGTTAGACCCTCGTAAACCCCTTTGAGCCTAGAAGTAGGAGTTCCTTTCTATACAAAAAAAACCCTCACATTTAACCCAGGGGCAGGGTAGCATTCAATTAATCTGATCGAGCAATCCAAAATTCATCAGGAGTGTCCGTCCAAGGATACAACAATGGTTATCTTTCAAAAGGTTGAGGAAAGTCAATGCCACAATGGTAACCCCTCATCAACCAAAGAATGAGGCAGTCACAATCACCTCCCGCAAATCAAAGATTCAGGATCACACGACTTGTTCAAAAAAAAAAAAAGAAAGAAAGCCCGCTAAGTCAACAACTTGAAAACAAGTGACTTAGGCAAAAATTAGGGCATCCCGCTGGACTCCAAAATAAAATTCAAAAGAATTTGTCCAGACAAAAGTTAGGGAAACAAAAAAGGAAATGCAAAGCAGAAACGAAAAACGAGGATTACAACATAAAGATCCTCATCAAAGGAACAATGTCGTGTGATCAGGCACTAAAAAAAGAAAGTGAGTGACTGCCATGTCCGAGAAGACTTCATCGATTCCTCAATCATCTCAAACTCCTCTTGAAGGATGGGCGTTCGTATCAAGTTAATTTGAATTTAGGAGTGGAGAACATCACGAAGAATGGGTGGGTTAGGTTAGACTTTGAGCCCTAAATCCTTTCTTTCTAAAACCGTGAACCAGGCCACGTTACAACCCTTAAAAAGACCTAATTGAAGCTGGGTTTATTTCAAAAGCATACCACACCAAGTTGCGTAAAACTGACTCCTATATGTTTGCCTACCATTTATGTTGATATCGATATGACAAATAATTCAAACACTGAATGTCACAACTTTGTTTTAATAACTTTGATTTCGAAGCTAGCATAAGCATTGCATTAATATTAGCATCTTCAAAACAAATATCTTTTACTTGTGAATAGACACTTGACATCAAGGAAGATCCAACAATGAACAACCGCAGAAAAAGTTGATCGATTCCATGAGCCATTCACTTCAAAGACTGATTACTCCAAGGGGCGAGTTGTGTGAAAACTCTGTCAACTGAATCATCCATTCACTGTTGGTCAATATGGGGCAATTGAATCGAGGTTCGACCTCTCAAATTCAGCATATCTGGGGCAATCAAGTCGAGGAACCTCTCTTGGGTTCAACCAATCTGGGGCAGTTACGTCAAGATTTGACAAATCTCTCCAAGGATCCTTTGGGGCAAATTCCCTCGTAGTTCACGAAGCTTGGGGCACAATCTTTTGAGTTTTATTGCCTTCTCTCCGATCATAGGAGTTTATTTCTCCTGGAACCATGGTTTCTCCCCAAGCACATGAGTTTATTTCTCATGGGAGTTGTCCCATTCCCCCGACCTGGTCTCCTCTTCTGAAGTTCTCATCCTCAACATGGTGAATCGAGGGAATCTCCTCAAGCTCACCATCCCCAAGCAATTCAAGATGTAGGGAAAGTCAGATGAAGTCACTTCCTCCCCAACAGAGCTACATTCCAACCCTCAAGGTAGTTGTCAATAATCTTTGGTACTGTAGGTTTTCCAACACCGATTCATATTGATAGCTCAAGACCACAAGCAACGGACCCCAATAATCATGCTAACGCCTTTATTTGGCACTTTGCATATAGAATCCATTGCATACAACATTGCATCTTCAAAAGCGTAGCATTTCCATTAAGGTGGATCATTACGCCATACAAAATTCAAACATACATCAAAGCATAAGCCAGATAATACAAATCAGCACTCAATCAAGACGACGATACTTCCCCACATAAAAGGTTGTCCTTACAAACTCTGATTGGTATCTGTTACTACATCACAAATCTCCTCAAACCATGGTGCCAATACCTGGTATCCTCAATCCCCAAAAGAAGTCTCATGTTCTCTCCCCAATGTGGGTCGGATACAATGTCTTTTTTGTCAAAATCGTTGTCTCCGAGGTTATTTCCCGTGTGCTGCGTGAAGATTAGAGTGTGAATGAGGGTGGACATTCAACCCATCTCATTTTTCAATCGTTTGAACAACCATACTTGGTGTGTGGCAATTCGAACAATTGCCGCTCTTGAAGAGTTACACCCTGCCTTTGGCCTAAGGGATTAACGTAATTCTTATGCTTCGCAAGCATCAACATCTTCGTGATTATGTCCTTTGATCGGGTCTAGTAGTCACTAGTCTCTGTGGCCCCTCCCCTCGTACGGGAAAACTTTTCAGATCCAAACCCCGTGTTGTAAATCCTTTACCTTCCAACCTTCGAGCAATTTCAAAGCCCAGTTCTCGCCCTGGCAAATCAAGTCGTAGCCCTGGTTCCCGTCCGGGCAAAACTTTCAAAATCCAGTTCCCGTCCTGGTAATCATTTCAAAATCCAGTTCACGTCCTGGTAACCATCTTTCCAAAACCCAGTTCCCGTCCGGGTAATCATTTTCCAAAATCCAGTTCCCGTCCTGGTAATCATTTTTCCAAATCCAGTTCCCGTCCTGGTAATCATTTTCAAAATCCAGTTCCCGTCCTGGTAATCATTTTCCAAATCCAGTTCCCGTCCTGGTAATCATTTTTCCAAATCCAGTTCCCGTCCTGGTAATCATTTTCAAAATCCAGTTCCCGTCCTGGTAATCATTTTCCAAATCCAGTTCCCGCCTTGGCAAACTTTCTTCAAAGCCCAATTCTCGCATTGGCAAACTTCCTTCAAAGCCCAATTCTCGCATTGACAAACTTTCTTCAAAGTCCAATTCTCGCCTTGGCAAACTTTTTTTCAAAGTCCAATTCTCGCCTTGGCAAACCCTTTTTCAAAGTCCAGTCCCCGCCCTGGCAAATCATTTCCATCATTTTCAGTCCTCGTCCGATATCCTCGGTGAAGTCAGTTCTCGCCTGACAACCACCGTTCATCCATAATTTCTTACCGTAAAACCGATTCTCAATTCCCAGCAGGTCATTATTCTCTTTCCCCATTCAACCATTACATCCGTAAACTTTTCCACCAGAAAAACAAAATTCTCTTTCCCCAGCAGATATCAAAATACAAAAAATAAGGATATCATTTACACCATCTTCTCTTTAGGACAAATTTTGGCACTTTGATATTTAATCTCCTTCTACCTTGAATGTTCGAAAGGCTAGCGCCAATCTCACCTTCAGGTTTAAGACGATTAAATAGGGGCAGCTGTCATACCCCAAATTTGTCCTACCCTTTAACTCTTAATTCTAACTGGCTTATGCTTTCCATTTCACATGCATATTTCCACTAGGGCATTAACATAATTCATGCATCATTAATCAATAAATTGAAGTTGAGATCAAAGATCTTGAAAATTGAGGTTTCTACTACACTCAAGTGGGGTTCATCTGGGAATACCTGTGAGCGTGGATCAAAGGAGTTATTGGTTATATGGATTTCTTGGGCCTTCTTCATTGGTTAAAAGGAACCTGCTTAAAGTTGTTTGAATCGCAATGCAATTAGGGTGTCGCTCATTGATTCCTAAAAACTCCCCTAATTAATCATGTTGCAAATTATCTCTTCGGTTCTCATACAAGGCTTTGATACGAACATTGTAGTTGGCATCTTATCTTATGGTGCCCGCGCGAGTTTCGAGAGTTAAGGAATGTTTGAGATGTGCATCTAAAGCTTAGAAAGGAAGAAACTTCATTGGGAATTCAAGATCAATATTGATTACAAGTTCCATTCAATATCAATATCCATTACATTACACATGAAAATTACAACAAAAAGTTTATGGTTAACTTTTAGTCACGGTTGACTTTTTAGTCAACCATTGACTTTTGTCGAATGTTGACCATTGACTGAGTTTGACCAGATTTTGGCCCTAGACTTTGACCTCTGACTCCTACAAAGACTTCTTCAAGACTCTTCCTAAACCTCTACCCTGCCATGCCTTTAATACACCAATGCCAAACATCATATCCATATACATCTCTAACCATATCCAAAAAGTCCTATTCTACTACATGAGTCAAAGCCATAATCTGTTCTAAAAAAAAAACTTTACATTACATCACCAAAAATAATTTACACAACAACCAGAAAAGAATGGCATCCTAGTTTAACCATGGGCTTGTTTCTCTTCCTAAACTCCAAGCATCTGAACCGAAGCTTAATACCAGCCATCCACACCACACGGACCAAACCTGCGGAAACACACATATAAAATCATAAATGAATACCCACAACGCCAACACGATCTGCAAAGCCTCGCTGCAAAATAAACCAAATTGGTCAATCATAAGGTGCACAGTCTACCGGCGACAGAATTCAAGTGAGTTAACGCACCGGTTCGGATGTGATATCTTCATACCATAGCCTTGTATCAGTCAATTCCAATGCTGCATATAAGAAGGACCCTGCAGCAGTTCGAAGAAAGAAGTCGGTTCAGAACTCAGCATATCTACATAACAGAAAAAAATGTAACTAACTCTGTTTCAATTCATAGCTACCCTGAACCAATTCCCTAACCTGCAGCATTCCAAAAAACAAAACAACATTCAAACAGGCTCTAACTATTAAACCCTGCATAAACCAAAAAGCCAATAATCAAAGCAATCCAAAATATTACCTGAGCAACAGTTCAAAACTAAACCTATTTCACTAACTAACACTTCATAACAGTTTCTATCCCTAACTGCCTTCCAACTTCTCATAACCAACTTCTTAACCACCCTGTAACTAACAAACCAATTCTCTAACTATCATAACTACCATTTAACCAACTCAAAAAATAACTAACAGAATTTCTATCCATTTCTAACAGCTACTAACAGGTCTGTTACCAATCCTAACAACCTCTAACTAGACTCATAACGAAAACTGAAAAAAGCCTATAACAGAATCGCATAACAGAAATTCAGATTTTCCTTGGAACCAACTTAACAGAATTCTAACAGAAAATGCAACAGAAAATCCAGAGATGGAACTAACCTGAAACCACTATAAATCAGGATCACCACACTGCAAAGAGGCTCTTCATCATCTTCATAATCTTCACGCAATTCTCCTCCATTTTTCCTCCACCATTCTCCTCCACCTTCATTCTCACCTTCATAATCTTCACTACCACTACATCACTTCTTCCCTCTCGTCCATCTTCAACCTCTCAACCTTCACTCTCTTCAATCTTCAAGCTCCTTCATCATCTTCAATTCAATCTCCAACCCTCTTCAACCACTCTCTCAATCTCCATCATCTCCACAATCTCCAGAACAGAACAAGAAAAACGAATTAAGAAGCTTCAGATCATAAGAGAAGGGAGGAGCAAAAAGAGGCATAACAGAAATTGGAGAGAGAACTCACCGATAATCAAAACGTAACAAACTTTGGCTCCAATCTTCATCTTCATCGATCCAGAGTTCTTCGTCCTTCAATCACCATAGCAAGACAACCCTAAATCTCCATCAAACTCTACCTCTTTATCGCATAGCTCCCTCATCAGTCCTCCACAACTCGCGGTAATCTTCAACTCTCACACGTATGTTTTCCGATATCGTTTGAAGGCTTCGTTCTTCATCTATGACACAACAATAACGCTACAAGCATCAGAACATCGCTCCTCACGAAATTCAAAGTGAAGAAAGCGATCTAAATGGTGGAGATAATATTAAGATAAAGATCTTGAGATTGTACTTGTGTTCGTCACGCTCATTAACGATGTCTTCATCTTCAAAGAGAGTTGAATAGCAGAGATGAGATTGTTGAGAGTAGAGAGCGAAAGCAACGGAAACGAGAGAATGAGATTGGAGGTTGAGGCGTTTGTTTCCGATCATGACGGCGAGCTGAAGGATTTCGCCGGAGCAGGTTGATTTTTGCCGCCGTCGCCGTTTGCGCAGAGAGGAAGAAGGTCCGTTCAGAATTCTGATGGTCACAAAAACAAGTAACCCTAATCCCTTTTTCTTTTATTTTCCTTTTATTAATTAAATTAATTCATGCCTGAATATTGGATAAAGTTCTGAAATCGACCTGGGCCACACAAATCTTGTTCATACTTCCTTGGCCCGTGTAGCATTTTTGGCTGATGGCAATAACAAGAACAATCTGCTGGGCCATAACTGTTTTCTCACCCCATAGAGGCCCACGCACCACCATTTTTGGACATGAAGATTGTAACAATAAAGGCTGATTTGGGCCAAATCTGAATAATCCCTGCGCCCAATCTCTAACTGCACCCTGATTTCATTCATAAACCCCCTGGATCCATTAATTCATGTGTAGATTTAGTTTTCTCACATAGTCTCTTCTATCCCTTTTTTAAACAATAAAAACCGTTAAAATTTTGTTAGATTTTTAAGTAATAGTTGACATATATAAAATGCAATAAAAAATATTAGCTTCTTAATTAGGTTTTAGGCTAGTTTAATTTTGACTTTTAATTGATTTCCCACCTCAAAAACTCATAAAAATAGTAGAATTTTTTAGGTTGATTTTGGCATTTAAATTCCTTCATAAAAAGGTCATAAAAAAATAGTAGTATTTTTAGTTTCATTTTTGTACTAATGCTTGAACCGTTTTGTGCTATTTTCATGTTCGTTTTGTATAATTGTTGTGTGACTTTGTTACTTGTTTTTGGCCATATTTTTGGCCTATGTTGATAATACCACTTGTATGCTTCTTATAGAATCTACCCCATGTTAACATTAGGACTTAGACTTGTATAGACAACTTAGATTAGAATTTAGATATAGTTCCCTACTGCATTCTTTTCTTTTCAACTCTTTTAAAATGCTTAATAAAAGGAAGATGCGAATCGCATTAAGAAAGTGATAGAGAAATGAGTGGGATTCATTCCCTAATCTGTTTCTCAATCACTTAGTGGCATAGAAACGAGTGGGATTCATTCCCTAATCTGTTTCTCAGTCACTACTTAATGGGAGAGAAATGAGTGGGATTCATTCCCTAATCTGTTTCTCAAACATTAATTAATGGGAGAGAAATGAGTGAGATTCATTCTCTAATCTGTTTCTCAAACATTACATAATGGGATGGAAGCGAGTGGGATTCATTCCCTAATCTGCTTCTCGATCATTATACATTTTATGTGATTCGAATCGTGAAGTAAATTCCCTTAAAAAATACACAACCAAAAACACTTTAAAACATCTAACAATGGTTCAGACTAAAGCAAAGTAGAGAAAGTGGTGAGTGGCCCGGTATTGGGAACTGTTCACCACTCATCTATCCTAAAAGACACAAACCAAGCATTTCTTTTTCTTTTGCCTCGTTGGCACCTAAGGGCAATGTCATTTCCGCTTGTACGCATCCTAGGTCGATCCCTTATGCAAAAGCGCGAACGTTGACTCCGCCCAATTAAAAAACACAAAAACAAACAGAAAATCGTGAGCCGAGCTACGGTAACTCTGATTCCTGAAAAGGATACGTAGGCAGCGGGGTAGGGCCCGTGCGAGTACAATTCTTTATTTTCCCTACATTTTGCATTCATTTCGCATTTAGACATAGACATAGTATACACCCTTTAGATAGAAACAGACGTAGGTGGATACCATCGAGTACGATGGGCGCGAGGGGTGCTAATACCTTCCCCTTGCGTAACCGACTCCCGCGCCTAGATTCTCTGATCGCAAGACCTTGTTCCTTCCTTTTTAGGTTTTCTGATATTCCTTTCCCTTATGGGATAAATATATTGGTGGCGACTCTGTTCATTTTTTCGCGAGCGTGCGACAATACCGGAGATACATTTCCGGTTTTATTCAACGTTTACATAAAACCGGAAATGGTTCTTCAGTTTTAGTATGTCTGCATTTGTTCCCTTTCTTTTAACATGAGTCTTTTTGGTAACGTGTGTTTATTACTTCTACATGAGTTATGGCTGAAAGTCCATCTAGGTTGAGACGCGGAAGGCTTACACAGAATGTTTCAGTTCAGAGGGAAATAAGTCAAGCATCGTAGTCTCCTTCTACCTCTGGACAGGATGTGGCGGATGCATCTACAAGTTCTGGTGTTCACGTTTCTCCGCCTACTTCATCGTCCTCCTGCAGCAGGAGAGATTCTCTAGATCATCCCTCCCCATCTCCATATTCCCGTAGACGTATTACTTCACCTATAATATTTGAAGAAGGAGAGACATCACACTCCCAACCGGTACCTGAGGCCACACTGTTGAAGCCCGATGCATCCCAGCCTCAGTCGTAGCCACAAGCATCCCAGCCTTAGTCCTAGCCACAACCTCCATCCCGATCTCAATCACAAGCGGCACCTAATGTCCAGGAAGATCACCATGCACTTAAGGCCCATGCAGATGAGATCGCACCTGCGGAACATCAGATTTTTGGACGAAGGCCTTCCAATTTATCATTGTTGCCTCTATACCCGGACCATGTTGCTAGACATATCTAGGACAGAAAGATAAATATTGCATGTAACTACTAATTTTTGTAGTGTTTATTTTATTATTAAATTTTGTTTGGTTGAATCAATTTTGTTAAACTATGTATGCAGGAACGTGATCCACTAAAGATCATTAATCATGTATGGAAGATCACTTCGTGGTAGCTCCTACTGAGCCATGGTTTCAAGAGCTCTTACTGCTTTCAGGTTTCAAATATTTGACCCTATGTGGATATACTATCGCTAATCATGGTATGATTAACGATTTTGCTGAGATATGGCATCATGAGACATCATCGTTCCATCTACCACATGGTGAGATGACGATCACACTGGACGATGTTGCATGTTTGCTGCATCTTCTAATAAGAGGGAGGTTTGTAGACGATGAGAGGTGTGGGAAAGAGGAGGAACTAGAGTTGTTGGTAGAGTACTTAGGAGTTATCCTAAAGAGTGCCATGGAGGAGATGGATTGATCCCGTGGTGCTCAAGTCACATTTAGTTATTTGTATATGGTGTTCATTGAAGAGCTAATATGTGCACAACAGGCTGATGGTGACCCCGAGCAGGTATCCCTGCACAGAGCGTGTGCTATGAGAGCATACCTGTTGTATCTGGTTGGATCTGTCATTTTTGTGGACACAAGTGCGACTTACACTGATGTCATGTACATGTGGTACTTTGACGACTTTGAGCGGATCCATGAGTGGAACTAGGGGGTCTCTTGTTTGGTGTACGTATACCATTAGCTGTCTGAAGGCTGTAAGTGGAAGACAAAACAAATGACCGACAACATCACACTCTTGATGGTAACATTTCTTGGTCTTATATTATATGTATGCCATTTTGTAAATTATTTTGATTTCGTTACTAATTAATAATTCTAGTTGTGTAGGCCCAGGTCCTACAACACTTCCCTCGCATATCCAGTTGGTCACTTGATCCTACGCATACTGAAGTAAAGTCGTGTGTCGCAGCATTCGACTCGCTCCGAGGGAACCAAACGACAGAGTCGTTCCGAGTGTATATTCACCACTTGGTGTTTGATGTTATACACTTCCATGCATACGTCGACCACCGTGTGATGATTCCATGTGACGACATTGTGCTATACTGGGGATGATTGGCTTGCGGGTCGCGCAAGACGACTGCTCATCAGCCTGAGAGCATCATGTTTCAGTTTGAGTATATGTCGTGCATACCCCGGGATCCTGCTGTGCTCTTCCCATGGTGAAATGCATGGATATGGATGCCTTGTTTGATGATCATATTAATCATCTGGTGTCAGATTAGTTCCGGAGTACCTTAGCACCAGACGATTGGAGCCACATGGACGGTTACATCCTATGGTTCTTCAAGGTGTCCCATCCATATCTGGTACAAAATGCTCCAAGAAACTCATTTAGGGCGGCTCATCAGGAGATTCTAGATGAGGAGCAGGCTAGAGGCGATCATGCTCATAATGTGTTGCCTAGGTGTCGTCGTATCGTGAATATTGGACAGACATGTATTGATGGATGATTTTTTCAAGATGGTTATGAGGTTATAGGTGTTCTAGATGCCATCATGGCAGAGGCTCGGGAGGCTCTGATGTACATAAGGCATCAGAGGAACGTCAGGAGGGGCAGGAGCCGATTCAGAACCTGCCATACGCAGTAGTATTCACATTTGTATATCTTATATTGTATTTTGGTTTGGATAATATTTTGTTTATCGAGTTTGGATTGTATTTGGATAATATTTTGATTAGCGACTTTATCGACTTTGGACACATTTTGTAGTGTTGACTACTATATGAAAATATATGTCTTTGTATTCATGTCATGCATATAGTATTGTATTTATTTTGTATTCATGTAATGCATATAATATATGTCTTAATATGTGGAAACATTTGAAACCATGAAAATTATTTTTTGCTATTGTCAGCATAAAATCCGAAAATGTATTTCCGATTTCATCCCGTAAATACATCTTTGGGATTAACTGAAGTTTAAAAAAAATGTTTCTTAGAAATATACTTCTGGGCGGGCATGTAGGGACAAAATTGAATTTTTATAGAATTATTTTCAATGACATAGGATGTGTTAAAAATTCTCTAATATTTCTCACAAAAATGCAAATCTAAGTGGAATCCCTCACACAAATGCAAATTTCCACCCCTCTTATAACTATGCCACACACAAATGTAAAGTTGCACCTAAGAGTAGTAAAGCGGGCAGCCCGCCTCATTTAGGCCCTTCCCGTTTAAGTTCGTCCAAAGGTGAGGCGAAGCGGGCCAACTTAGACATCCGAGCTCAAAAGTCAAGTCCGCCCCGTTTACTAACGATCTGGCGGGTTGACGAGCCGGTTTGCCTTATTTTAAATTATTTTTCCCAATTTACCTTACTAATTTTTTTATAGGATACTACTTTATTTACAATTTTTTTAAATAATTTACTATTTGAGTTACTATGTCTATATTTATTATCTTTTAGATCATATACCATAATCATCCAAATAATAATACAATCTTTAAGAGTTACTCCCTCCGTTCCTTTTTAAGTGTTATTTTAGAATAATTTTTTTGTTCCTATTTAAGTGTCGTTTTATAATTTAATGTTATAATTTGTCATTTATACCCTTATTTTCTCAATAACTCCACCTCAAATTTTTCAATGATTGAATTTATTTGGAAAGAGGAAAATAAATAAGGGTATAATAGAAAATGTAACTCTAATATTCCACTATCTTGGTTGAAGAGCTTTTTGCTAAAACGACACTTAAAAAGGAACGGAGGGAGTACTAAATAATAAGTTTTACTAAACAATAATAAAAAAAATTATTATTTCATATTACTTTGTAATTCCTATCTCATAAATTATTGAGTTTCATGGTTGCAACATGCATCCACTGTCAAACGTAAGTGAAACAACAAGTAAACAAATTTTCTAATTTATGGCAACAGTAGATGTAAGTATTCAAATTCTCATTTTTTATCAATAAAAAATAAATAAATTAGTGGATTGGCTCCTCAATGCATTGTCCAATTTTTACTCTAAGTATAAAAAAGTTAAGAGAAAAAACCCGCTGGAGAAATCTACCCCGCTCTACCCTCGCCCCACTTTAAAGCGGGTTAGGCGGAGAGTGCCAACTTAAAGCACCGAATTGAAAACCTCGGCTCAGTCCGCCAAAATGGTGGGATAATCGAGCTGACCCGACAAGCCCGACCCGTTTTGTCACCCGTAATTACACCCCCTACTATAGTTATTATAGAAAATAAATAATCCTATACTAAACTTTTTTTTTATATAAATATTAATATTAATTGCATAATAGTGGAAAACATCATTTAGTAAGTATCCCTATTAGATTGCAAATAACTATAATAATTTAATATTTTTCATATACACAACAAATAATTAAACATCTTTTAACATATTCACAAGTTAAAATATATTACAATTATTCCACAACATAATCCAAGCAAATAAATTCAAAAACACCCTAAAAGTAATAAAATAAGAAAATTATATAGTACATTCTTAACCCATGTAGCATGAAATCAACAAAAACATCCATCTCCTTCTGGATTTTGAAACCCAACATTCTCAATAGCATTAACCGTGTTGAACACCCTTCTCTTTTCCATCTCTTCCATCAAAGATCTTTGCAATTGTTGTCTCCTCACATCAACACATGAATTAATCCTTGTTAGTCTCTTACATCCATTCCTTGTTCCATGATGATTCCTATGATTGTGATTTTGAGTGTGAGAATTCATTTTCATGTTGCAAAACATTTTGGTGAAACCAGCTTCCACCATATCTTTTGGAGGACAAAATCTTGTCCATTTGTTGTTACTCTTTGGATTGCAACAAAAGGATTCTTCTCCTACTTGAAGAGTTGAATCGTGTTCGTCTTCGTTGCATGAATCGTCGCAATGGAAATTGAAACACTTGATGGAGTTCATTGAGGTTTGTGAGCTTGCATCATCATTAATAAATTGATGATCATCTGCAAAATAGTTCAAGTCTTAAACTATAGTACTACAAGTTACTAGTTATAGTTAGAAAAGAATCACTTTTAAGCCGATAAAATAACTATTAAAACAATATCGTATCAAAATTAAAAAGATTCAAAAACAAAGAACATCATCAAAAACAAAGAACATGATCACAAAGTTCGATCAATTGTGCATGTTTCCAATGTCCTATATATTCAATATATTTCGGAGGGTTAGAATATCAATGAAAAAGGAAACGTCTAAGAATTTTTTAACTGACGTATAAGACAAGAGATTAATATTTAGATCAGTAGATGTTCTGGTACACGATTGATTAATTTATTTCTGAATTTATACAACCAGAAATAATGTGGTCAAGAATTTATATTTCAACAATTATTTTGAAATTTCTCTAATCTCTTAAACCAAAAACCTAGACTACAACAATTTCCCAAAGTAAATAGATCATTCTTTCTATTTAAATTTCTCAAGAAACCCTTCAACTTAGTCAGATAATCACAAAGTTCGATCAATTGTGTATGTTTTCAAGGTCCTATTCGATATATTTCGGAGGGTTTGAGTATTGGTGAAAAAAGAAGCATCTGTGAATTTTTTAACTAACATACAGGACGAAAGATCTATATTTAAATCAGTAGCTGTTCTGGTATATACGATTGATTGATCTATTTTTGAATTTATGCAAACGAGAATAATGTGGTCAAGAATTTATATTTCAACAATTATTTTGAAATTTCTCTAATCTCGTAAACCAAAAACCTAGACCACAACAATCTCCCAAAGTATTCTTTCTATTTAAATTTCTCAAGAAACACTTCAACGTAGTCAAATAATCAATAAGTTAAAAAAATAGAAGTACCTTGTAACCAATCTTGAGCAAGAGAATAATGACTCCCACAAAGGTTTCCATTATTGTTGAATGAAGCACAAAACATAGGGAGGGAACCATGCGAAGAAGATCGAGAAGGCGGCGAGAAGAAAGGATGGTGATCATTATCATCATCTTCACCATAGTTAAAACTATGTTGTTTTTCATACTTAGAAGTGTCACAATCCCTCCATGTTGGAACTATAGTTGAAATCTCTTCTTCAATCATCTCAGCAATCTCCAATGGTTCCAAGTCACTAATTTCTAGTTCTTTCACCATTTCATTTGCAACTTCAATTGCAGTGTCCTTTATGGTGTCAAATGGAAAATATATGTTTCTTGTGTTCCCTATATTCAAAGTTTAATATTTTTAGCAAACCAATTTTGTATTTCTTCTCCATTACTAAAAGGGTGTAGATGGTTATACTATATATCAAATATTAAGTAAATTAATGTATTTCATGAATAATTTGGTTCTTTATATGAATAATTTGACCAATATTTAAGAGAATAAAAATGATATTTTCTATTTCCAATAAAACAAATAGGTTTCTGTTTTTCCTAAATACCAGTTTGGATATTTACCTACAAAAGTGTTTTCAATATAAAAAACTAAAAATTAAATTATGGACACTTTTTTTTAAAATTTTTTGAATTTTTTTTTATAATATTAAATATTTTAGTTAAAAAATTTACAAATAATTATTTTTAAATAATTTTTGAAAAATATTATTTTAGAGATATCATCATTTTATTATAATCTTTTTCGGATATCAAAATTTTAAGAAATTACTTAAAATTAAAATTATTTTGAATATTTTTTTATAAAAATTATTTTTGAGATACATTTTTTTATAATTTTGACTATCTTTTAATCTTCAATAATAATGTATATTTATGTTATTAAATGTCAAAATAATTTTTTTAATTTATAAAAATGAGTTAATTTTTTAATATTTTAAAAAACATATTTACAAAAATTGTTTTTAAAAATATTTAAAAAAATCTATTTTTCTAACACTACAATAAGTGATGAAACTATACATACCTTCTTTGTTAGAAATTTTGACTTTAAGGAAAACAGTATCATCCTCTTCATTCATACTTCCTGTGATTGTCATGAAAGTGCTCTTTCTTTGATCATTCAATGAAAGTTCCTCTTTGGCAATTATTGCATTGAAATTGTTTTTTTGAGGTGAAGTTGGACTAAGCAATGGTGACTCATGTTGGGCTGTGGCTAAAAATGGGTCCAACAAAAGCTCTTTTGCTGACAATCTCTTTGATACATTTGCCAAACACTTCCCAACAAACTCTTGGGCTTCTTTATCTTGAATCTTGTAATATGCCTCTGGTAGCTTCCCCTTTAATATCAAATTGATTAAAAAAAATTTTAATTTTGTTAATAAATGAGTAAATGAATTAAAAATTAAGTGATTATTTTTTTTTCAATTAAACTTACTGAGGTAACTTTTTTGTATATTTGAGCAGGGTTAGTGCATTCACTATATGGAAACTCTGAAGTGAACAACTCAATCATGCACATGCCAAATGAGTATATGTCTACCAACTCATTGTATTCCTCTTCATACAATTCTGGTGCCATGAATTCAGGTGTACCTAATAATCATTCAAAATATACAAAAATAAAATCAATTTGATACACATAATCATTTACAGGAGTGGGGCTTGTTTGGATTGGATTAATATTATCTGTTGATCGACATAAGTGCTTGTAAAACTACTAAGCTCTGTTTGATAAAAATTAGCTGGTAGCTTATAGCTGGTGACTGATAGCTGATAAGCTAATATGAGTGTTTGGTATATTAACTGTTTCATTAGCTGATAGATACAAAATGACATAAACGATCATTTTAATTAATAAGGATAATAATATTTTATTAAAATAATAAGGGTATAAATGAAAAAAAAAAAAAAGTCACAAGCTCAAAAGCTACTTCAAATAACTTTTGATAAAAAAAAACTAAAAGCTAGTAAACAAGCTACAAGCTAAAAGCTGAAATACCATCACGAGTTTTTTCATTAATGTAAGCTGAAAAACTAAAAACTAAAAACTAAAAGCTCTTTTTTGGGTCTTACCAAATAGACCCGATATGAAAATAACATATGACATATTTTTCATCAGATCTGCCTTAAGTTTTTAGAGACTCAGTGTTGATTATTCATGGTTTATTTGTGACAAAATAATTTATGGATAAGTAGTTATATGTGATAAGTGCTTAATTAAGAGATGGTATTTGAGAAATTACCTATGACACTGTGTGCATGTTGGGAGCCACGAAGAATTGCTGCAAGGCCTAAATCACCAATCTTGACCTTTCCCATATGACCATTGACAAAGATATTGTCACATTTTAGGTCTCTATGTATTACAGGTGGATCATGGCTATGCAAATACACCAAACCATTTAAAATTTGACGAGCCCAATTCTTTATTGCTCTGATATCTACACGAGGGTACTTCTTTCTATACCTAAAAATGTAATCACAAATGTTAGAGAGCATATAAGAGTTAACATAATGGTTTATATATAGAGCTAAAGGGTAGGGTTACAAAATATCAATGACTAGAATCAAAGTTTGAAATTATGGTCATGATCACGATCACATTTAAAATATTAAACTTTAACGTCATATTTGGGAGTTTGGAGTGAAGGGGAGGGGAAGGCTTCTGAAAATGAATTTTTTAAAAAATATAGAAAAATATTTGATATTTTTTGAAAAAGAGATTTTGTTTAGAATGATAAAAGAGTCATTATCATTACAAAATTTTTAATTTTTAAAATAGTATAACAACCTAAAAGATATTTGGAAAATTTATGTAACTCCTCCAAAACCCTTCTTCAATACAAATTTTGAGTTCCCCCATTTTATAGGGTTTTTGATGTTATGAATAAAATCAAACCTTCCAAAACTCTCCTACCCAAAATCTTTTTTATTTTTTTCCACCCAATTCTTACTATTTTCCAAAGTCCTCCCCTCCCCTCTCCTCCAAACTCCCAAACATAGCCTAAAAGTTTAGGGTCCGCTCTGCCCCGTTTTCTTTGTAGCGAGTCACTATTTTTACTCTGCACCGTCTATTATGTCTACATTGCTCCATTTTTTTGTAAATTTTCACATGAGAGACCTAAACGAGACGAACATGTTTGTTTATCACCCTTAGTAAACACCTGCTTTATGTTAAAATACAAGAAAATGTCTTTGATATTTAGAAAAACTATAATGCAACTCTAAATTGTGGTTTGCAACTATAAATGCATTTACAAATGCATGTATCAAGTCTGTTTTCTTGCAACATTTTAAATTGCAACTGCAATTTATAACCATGATCGCGATTGTGATTTAAAGCAATTCAAAACATATAAAGTAATGAAAATAAGTGATGGTTAAAGAATTACTCTCTTAGGGTTCCGGAAGTGAACAATTCAGTGATGAAATTGAATGTTCTACGATCAACATCAATCCAAGTACCATGGAAGGTAATGATAGAATCATGATCCAAGTTCTTTAGAAGATGAACTTCTGAATAGAGACGTTGAAGTTGATCCGGTGATTGAAAAACATCATCAAGTTTGATTTGGTTCCAAGCCACTTCAAGTCCTAAGATTTCATCAAATGCTTTATAAACTATCTTCATAGCTCCTTTGCCAAGGACATCCCTAAACTACACACACCAATAATATAATTCAATATCAATCTCTCAAAAACCGATTCTTCTAATCTATAACATGTTTGGTGTCGAACATATGTGATAGTATCACACTCGTTTATAGTGTCCATGTTTGTATCAATGGTGTCTGACACACGTGTTAGTGTCACATTCATCGGCAAAATATCTATATTTGTTTCTGTGTCAGCACTTTAAGCATAATAATTTATTGCTAGTATCAACTCAACAACTAATTCAATATATAAAAATTCAAAATATTAAACAATTTTATTTCAAAGTCAAACGTATATGTTTGGTGTGTGATAATATATCAATATTGAGTCTCAATAATTCAATTTAGTCTATACTATATATGAATGACCCTTGGGTGTACTAAAGAGTTAACCTTGTGTGATTGTCCCATGGTAACAAGCCAAGACTTAGTAAAAGAGTAAAACAGAACAAATAATGCTTTTCTATTTAGTAATTTGACTCAATCATAAATGGCAACCGAAGAAATAATTAACAAGTAAATTGATATTTTAATATCAATTTAATCCAACAAATTTATAAAATAGCAATTTAGTCCATTAGATTGAAAACATGTTAGTCAATTAAGTCATTTTTACAAATACAATATCACAATTTGATACAAGACTATTACAATCAATATCTAAATCTTTATTTGATTGAGGCACTAATGAAATTGGTCCATGTTTCATAATTTAAGGGACTAGTTTGCTATTTTGTAAATTTGAAAACAAAAATTTTAACCCCTTAATTATTTTAGGGACAAATTGCGATTCATAGTAAAATCGTTTTTCACAAGAAAAAAAAAAAAGGTTCTTGAAAAATTAAATAGCGGTTTTATGAAAAAAAACAATAATTAGATCAATATTATTTTTAGACACAGTGAAAATAATTACTAAAAACTCAAATATACAATTGTGAATATTATGATTCGAATTCTGTGATAACATATAACTCTTAACAATATTCACTTCTATTAGAATTTTCGACTATTCATAATTTTATTTTATTTATTAATTAATTAGTGTTAACCTTCAATTCAAATTATCATCAATGAAACTTCATGAATTTATCATTTTACATAAACAATTAGAATTTATTACACTATATGAATATGAGAATCAATTAGAAATACTTACACGTCCATATCGACCTGAAGGATCAGTTTCTACATATCCAAGTTGAGCTTTGCCTCCTATTCTTCCCTTAAACATGGCTCTAAAAACTAATCTTATATAACTTAAAAATATAAGCACTTAATGGAAATTATATTTAAGTAATCTTATCTTGTATGATTCAAGTAAAAGTATATGCTAGATAATCCGAGGCTTCCACTCATGATTCTCATATGAAAAAACACCAAATAATTGCCATAAGAGTCTTGAGTAGTCAACACATAGCATAATCCAAGCCATTTCAATAAATCCACATGAAATTTCGTAGAATTTTTTGTGAACCATTTGAGTCAAGAAAAAGAAACTTGAGATGAGAGGGTTATGAGTAATTTGGTTGAAGATATTTGTGGTTGAAAGAGAATTTGAAAAGATTAAAAGGGTAGTTTAGAAATTGAAAAGATTATAGATATGACATATGAATGAAATTGGGGTTCTAAATTTGAAGAACTTTGGGCCATGTTTTGATAGAAACATTTGTGGTTGTGAGAGATGAAGAGAAAGCAAATTGGTTGGATTAGAGAAAGAGCGAATCTAAGAAGAAAAGGGTATGATAGATTTTGATTTTGGAGTTGAAAAAAGAGAGAAGAAATCTTTTTAAGTTTTAGGATTTGGTTAATTTTGTGGATTATGGAATGTGGAAATTAAAGAGTTGTGGTTAGGGTGTAATATGGAGTAATCTTAGTGGGGAATTATATTATATAAATATTTTACATTGCATAGTTAACATTCATATCATAATTAATAAAGTAATCGATAATGTGTCTATGCTTATTTATTTTTGGTGTAAAGGTGTTATCTTATACGTAATTGCTTAAATTAATCTTATAAATTATAGAAAACTTTAATAGACAGATTTATCCAAAAAAATTAATTAAACTAAAAGAGGCTTATATATATATATATATATATATATATATATATATATATATATATATATATATATATATATATATATATATATATATATATATATATATATATATATATATATATATATATATATATATATATATATATATATATATATTAGTATAGATCAAATATCTTTTACATTTAAGATTTGATTCAAATTCAAAAACTCTAATTAAACTGAAATAATACTTACCATTTCATTCAAATGATCTCGGATCTATGTTTTATTTAAGAATAAATAATACTTACCATTTTATTCAAATGATCTCGGATCTATGTTTTATTTAAGAATATATATATATATATATATATATATATATATATATATATATATATATATATATATATTATGCCTTAAAAATAATAGAGAAAGATATATATAATTGTAGAATTAAGTTAATATAGAGATACAAGTCAATTAAATTATTTAATTGGTAATGAATATTAAATTGCATTAATACAATGGTTGAGTTGAAAATTCTCAATGTTGATTATGTCACTTATTTTTTTAGTTTCATTAACATGACAACTTGCTAATATAATTTTTTATTTGTAAAGAATAATTTAGTCGTTTTCAGATAAAAGATAGGTGTGTATTCATATGAATTTGTCAATGCAAACGGAATAGTGACGGTTGTGTTTGTTATTAAAATAGGACGATCTGATTGACTTTGAGAGAAAAATAAATTTGGATTAATTAAAAATAATTTGTTTAATTTTTAAATTAATTTTCTAAAAATCGGAAACTAACTAAAATGGTGAAGAATGGGTTGCCTTAGTTCAATTTTATCAAGTTGTGTAAGTTGTATTCATCCCCAATGCTTTTTTTACTTAGGTTTTGTTTTATCTTTAGATTTTGATTATATTCTCCTATTTAACTACAATAGTCCTTGCAAATAGCTTTAATTCAACCCTCTCACAATGTCTAAAAAGTTTATTGTGAAATTAAAAAAATGAGTTTTATTAAGTTTAATCAAACTAAACTATTCTTAGGGAGAATTTTTTTAACCAAACTAAACTAATCAACCTAAAGTATTCTTAAAGAGAGAACCCTCTGCGCCATATTATTTCAAAAATTACTAAAAAAAAACTTTCTGATGAATTATATGAAAATAGTTTTTCAAATTTATAAGAATGCTTTTTTTATCTTCTGCTCAAGTGTTTTTAATCTCTCCTCCTCTAAATTTATGAATAGTACAAATTCAAAACGATGTGTAAGGAGAAATTCAATGCGTTTTTCTAAAACGCATTGCACTTCTGCGCAAAAATAAATGCAAGACGCGTTCTGTTCATGTCAAACACAATGCGTTCTCGCAATGTTGTTGTGTGACGTTGTTACCAAAACGATGTGAGTATAGATTGCAGATTATTATGATGATGATGGTGATGTTGTTGTAGCTGCCACTAATTATTGGCGATTGAGAAGGAGGTTATGCCCCATTGATGTGTTGTTGTTGTTTCATTTTATGATGTCACATTATCGAGTCGCATACATTCATCTTTACGATGACCTAGATTGGCAAACATATTGGCCTGGATTGGCAAAACTACGAAGAAGGGTTATGCCTTGTTTATGCCTCTAATAATTGGAAATTTGCGAAGGGGACTTATGCCCTGTTGGTACCACATGCATTTGCACAGTGTCAGTTGCATTGCATTTTCATGATAATGGTATAAATGGTGAATGGATTTTAATGAAGGATGTGTTGCGGGGTGAATAAATGATGTTAATGTCGTATGAAGTAGTGAAATTATGTATGATCTATATCTCCTATATTATTTATCATGCATTCTTTTATATTATACAATATATCATCCCTTTTGTTTGAATATTAACCCTATGTTGGTAACGTGTAGATAATCAGGAATGAAGGCCAAATACCTTCGGTAGTTGAGTTGGTGTCTCGGGGGGGATGAACGCTAAATATTTTGCTATTTATTTTGCTGTTGGATTTTAAATTGTTTGTTGAAATATTTTGTTACAGCTTGATGCTAATTATGTTGGATTAATGATGTCATGAATTTTCTAAGTTACACTATATTGAATTCCGTAGCTCAATTGAAAGTTGTTTTTGAAGACTAATTTTGTTATGTTTGGCTCATCCGAGTTAATGGTGTTATGTACTTGTTTTGATTGCGATTGATTATTGATGTTTATGATTAAAATGTGACAGCCTATATTTGTCATACCCCAAATTTGTCCTACCCTATTTATCTGGCTTACAATCCATATACATACTTCAGTTAGGCCATGACCTAATGCATGCATTCATATCATTGATACTGTTCAAAAGATGGCAAGAGAGAGGTTTCTATTGAAGAGAATTCCTTACCAAAAGAAGAGTATCTAAGGGCTAATCATGTGGCGTCATCCCTATTTGGAAGTTCTTCTTGAATTAGTGTTTCCTCATCTTCAGCTCAAGGCATTGATTGGAATATACAAGTTTGAAATTCACTTGATCTCCCTGGATTAGGGTTTTTGACCAAAGTCAACATAGTTGACTTTTTGGTCAACACATTAATCAAGAGCTAATTTTATATTGAGAGATTGCATGGGATATATGTGGAAGTATCCAATTGATTGCCATTGGTAAGGAGTTGATTAATCAGGAATTTCATCAGGAATTGGAAAAAGTCAAATAGTTGACTTTTGGGTATTTTGGTCAAAATCAGGCCAATTATTCAAATGTTGACTTTTGGTGGAAAATTGACCAAGAAAAGTCAAAGAAATAAATAAAATCAAGAATAACCAAAAAGTTGCCAAATATGGAAGTTGGTTGAAATGAGAAATTTCCATAAATAAAAAGTTCCAACACTTAGAAAATATTTTGGATTTTTAAAATGTGGTGATCAGTCGACTTCACCATCACTTTACACGTGGATAGAGGCATTGTATCAAAAAGAGTTCAACACGTGGATAGAGGCATTATACTCGAAGTAGAGGAAATGGTGCATTTAGTCAATGCTTGCAGCATGAAGATGACAATTCATCAGCATTACTCAATAGAGCCACACACAAATCTGGCAACATAAAAGCATGAGGTAAAAACACACTACACTCACCCACACCATAAGCTTCCATGCACACTCACTCTATTTAAGGCTAAGCTCCTTCACACGCATGACACACTCTCATTTTTTCAAATTCATGTCACTCTCTTCTCTCACCTTCTCTCTCACTCCTCTCTCATCTCTCTCTATCACCAATCACCATAACCGCCTGTAACAAATTTTTCCACCACCCTAACCACCTCCATCTCTTTCAACCTTCGCCATCACCAATCTTCCATTGCCCCAATCATCCTCATAATGCTATCAATCTTCTCTACTAATCAAGCATCATCATCCTCACCTCCTGTGTTCATTATCTGAGTCCGTTTCGAGGTGTTCATCTCTTCACCAAGGCAAGCTCTGAGATTATTTCTCAGAGGAGTGGATTTCTTTCAAAGAGCACAGCAAGATCCAAGGAGGGAGCAGTAGTGTAGAAGTTTTCCGAAGGTTCTCGTTCAAGATCTCATCAAGTAAGCATCTGAAACCTTAAACAACATCTTAAATCGTGTGTGACAGCTCATGCATTCTTTATTGTGAGTACGAAAGTTTTACATGATTCTTGAGTTTGCTTTCTGTTCGTATGCAAATTGGGCCTAGAATGTTTCCTAGACTCCACCCCTTATTTGCTGAGGCACACGCCTTCTTACACCATTTGGGCTTAGCGCCACTGCTCTCCACACCCCCCTGGTTTCTAGACCATTGCGCTTTCAATTAAAACTTAGTTCATTCTGTAATTGTTGTTACACCCCCTACTTGTGTGAATATTAATCTTGTTTTAAATTTTGTTTTCTTCTAATTTTTTCTTCAATAATCAGTTTTAACCCAAATAAAAAATGCATAAAAAATACATTAGACACTTTAGGATATGTAGATAATTGTCCACATTTTTGTGAATGTTTTCTAATTGTTTTAATATTTTTAATAAATCATTTTCTTCTGTATGTACATAAATACTCTTTTGTTTTGGTACCTTTTGCAAATAATTTTGTTTGAATGACTTAGGAATTGAATTTAGTTATGATTTTTTGTATGAATTCAGTAGACATATGTAGATTTGTATATATGAATTTCCAAGTCTTAATTCCAATTTTTGATTAGGTTTTTAATTGAGTTTTTGACCTGATTCATGTGTGCTTCTAAATAATGCTCGTATAGTTTTTGCTCATAAATAAAGTTGCATTTATGCAATGTTTTGGATCTTAGTTAGGACTTAGATTCTATTTCCTTAGTAAAACAATAATCATTAGGTTAAAATCATTAGGATAGTCTCCCCTTTTGTCATCTCTTTTTATTTTTTTCAACTTCAAAAACACTTAATAAATACTTGAATAAAATCCCATTAAAAAATACCAAGAAAACACCTAAAGCACTTAATAAAGGTTGAAAACAATAAAAAGGGAATGAAAGCTCTCATCTCCCTTGCTTAAGGGAATCACTTGAGTGGAAGTTCCCAACCATAAAAAACACCAACCGAAGAGTAACTCAGGTTTCCCTTGCTTAGGGGAGTCACATGAAACTAGGGGTGGCAAAACGGGTCCGGCCGCGGGGAAAGCCCGTTTTACCCGCACTTTTTCGCGGGGCGGGGGAGGTTTTAGGCTCGCTTCCTTTAGTGTGTCCGCCCCGTTCTTTTGCGGGCATGAGTTTTTTCATACAATTTTACTATTTTTAGGCCTAAAAGGTTCAATGCCCGCGGGCTTTCCCCGCCCCGCCCTCACTTTTTTGCGGGACGGGGCAAGATTTTAGACCCGCACTCTCAAATATGTCCGTCCCGCCCCGTTTTTTCACAGGCTTTTGCGGGGCGGGCCTAAACGGGGCGGGCATGCCCGTTTGCCACCCTACTTGAAACACTCAAACTATCTCTCTTCTCTCTTGCCTTCGTGGCTTTCTTAAGGGCATTGTTATTTCCGCTCGATCGCATCGTAGATCGTCCCCTTATGCAAGAGCGCGAATGTTAACGCCGCCCAACTAAAAAACAAAAAAACAAACAAAGACATTTGAGCCGAACTACAGCGCTCTGATTCCTGAAAAGGATACGTAGGCATTAGGTCGCGGGGCCTAAGCGAGCACAATTGTAAATATTCTTTCTTTTTCCCGTGAATTCGCATTTAGGCTTTAGACATATATTACACCCTTTAGATAGAAACAAACATAGGTGGATACCATCGAGTACGACAGAAGCGAGGGGTGCTAGTACCTTCCCCTTGCGTAACCGACTCCCGTACCCAGTTCTCTGGTTGTAAGACCTTGTTCTTATTCTTTGCTAGGTGTTATGATATTCCTTTCCCTCGATGGGATAAATATATTAATGGCGACTCTGGTCCATTTTTCGCGGTAGCGACAGCTGGCGACTCTGCTGGGGATGTGATAGACCTGTGCTGGTCCATTCTTAGCGAGTCGTTCCTAGCCTTTGTTTGTTTGTTTATTGGGTGTGCCTATATATTGCTTACGTGTTGCATCATTTATTTTGTGCTTACATATCATGTCTATTTTCTACTTGCATATCATGTTTATTTTCTCGCATTCTGGACTATACTACTGGGCCCCCGTGGGCCACATATTTCTCTATTTTTTGCAGGTGGGGGGTTTTCTGTGAGATAAAACGCCCACTACCCAGGCCAGTGATACATAGGATTAGTGTGGATGCCCATGTCGACTCCCATAGCGCTTGCTATGATCGAGCTTTGCATGAGGTACCACAACTAGGCGAGGTTATTTCATTGAACACAGTGTCTGGCACGCTTGTTGCCTCAAACACTTTGTACCCCATGGGAACTGTAGACCCTTGTGACCATTAAGGACCACCTGTCCGTGTCTATACTACCTACTTGTGAGATTGGTATGGGACAGGAAACCTTGGCTCCTACATACCATTGCTTCTTCATATTTGAGTTCGGACCTTTATTTGGTCTATTCTCATGGAGCTTGATATTCTGGTGTTCCAAAAAGGCGTCGAACCTTTAATCTTTGGACGTTTGACCTACAGAGGCTTTACATAAGTTATTCAGAAGAGTGCATGGTGGTTACTAAGATTATGTGGACCGTTGATCCCATGCTTTTGCATACATAACATTATCGCTTCATCCACTTCATTTGTGGGGGATCCTAAAGTCTGTTTCCAAGAAAAAAAAAGGAAATGAGGGAAAAAAAAGAAAAAGAAAAATACTCTATGAAAAAAAAAGCTTTGATTTCAAAAAAGGAGGAAAGAAAAGAGAAACAAAAGTGTGTGAAAAGAATTTAGGATTCTCCATAAATGAAACATGCATTCATCCTATCATATTGCATTTCATGGTTCCGTATCAAAAACTTATTGGGGTCCCTTTCAAAACAGATTTCTACTTCATCCACGAAACTGACTTCCCTGCATCCGTATCGTACAAGGAGCAATCCGAGGAGAATCATGGATAATCTTGAACACAATTGTTCATCTAGGCAAAGCTTCCATTCGCCGCGCGAAAAAAGATATTTTTGCCCACTTGTTGACGTGGCGCAAGCTGCGTGGCCAGAATAAAGTCGTTCGCCGGGCGGAGCAATTGGCTCGCCGGGCGAACGCATCGGGACTGAATTTTGTTTATATTTCATTTTCATTTCATTTTTTAGGTTATGGTTTTGGGAGAGGGTTTTTGTTCTCTCAACTCTATCAACCTCCTTTTTCTTTAAGATTAACTTAGATAACAACATTATGGTCTTGCATCTTGTGGATTCGAGGTGGATTTCTCTTCAATCGGCACTGACAAACCGGGAGAAGTTTGGTTTATCTCTTTTATCTCTATGTATTTCTCTTTTGTTGGGTTTTGTATATATATATTTACTTTGAACTCATGTATATTTGTCGCCCATGGTGTTATATAAAGCTTGATTTACAAATATTTGTTGATTGGTGTCTTAGATTTTTGCTCTATGCTATGGATTTGGGTTGTTTTAGAGATAGACTTCTTGAATCCTTATATAGGATGATTATCTGTTAGTTTCTAGATTTTAGAGATAGATTTAGAGCTAACAATCTTTATGGGTGTCAAAGCTTAATGCTTTCATGTTAGTTGTGTCGGTTGAGAGATTGTCAATACGATTGATATGGATGTCTGTTATGTTATTGAGGTGTGCTGAGAGATCGTCGCTGAGATGATATAGTAGTTCTCTCTACTTTGAATTAGAAATGACTTAGGGTGTGAGCGATGCCGGATGACATTGACGAGTATTGTAGGTTGAGTGTAACTGGTCGATAAGTTTAAGTTTGTGAGAAGTAGACTATATACAATGCTTAATAAGTATTTTCTTTCTGAAGAATGAATTCTTTTGTGTTAATATTTACTTTTCCGTTTTCAATTTTAAATTCATTTAAATCCAAATTCATAACTAGGAAACTGTTGAACGAAAGTTCAATGCACTAATCCCTATGGATAGGATAAATTCCCGGATAAATACTTCCAAAATTTTTGTTGCTTGCCGCTTTATCGCTTCAACAATTTTCTGGTATTTTAGGATGATGCAAAGTATGAACGTTGATGTGTGACTTTGTTACCAAAACGATGTGAGTATAAATTGCAGATTATTATTATGATGATGATGTTGTTGTAGCTACAACTAATTATTGGCGATTGAGAAGGTGGTTATTCCCTATTGATGTGATGTTGTTGTTGTTGCATTTTATGATGTCGCATTATCGAGTCGCATATATTGCATCTTTACGATATCCTGGATTGGCAAAACTGCAAAGAAGACTTATGCCTTGTTGATGCCTCTAATATTTGGCAATTCTGAAGGGGGCTTATGCCCTGTTGGTACCACATGCATTTTCACATTGTGAGTTGCATTGCATTTTCATGATAACAGTATAAATGGTGAATGACTTTTAATGAATGATGTGTTGTGGGGTGAATAAACGATGTTACTGTTGTATGAAGTAGTGAAATTATGTATGATCTATTTCTCCTATATTATTTCTCAAGAATTCATTTATATTGTACGATATCTCACCCCTTCTATTTGAATGTTACCCCTATGTTGGTAACTGTAACGCCCCAAATTTAATTAATTAGTTTATTAAATTATTGAAGGATTTAATTATGGGATTGAGAAGAAGTTGAGAATGTATCGGAATAGTTAGTTTTGTCAGGGTGATTTTAAGAGGCGCATTTGGATTATTAAGTTAAATTCAGATTTAGTCGGTTAGTCAGAGAAATAATATTAAGAATAGTATTATTGTATTGGATTATTTAATTATGTTGGATTTTGAAGTTGTGTGCTAAATAGCAAATTGGAGGTGTGAAGTTTAAGCCCATTAGATATAATAATATTATTATTGTTATTATTATTAGTTAAGTGAAATAAAAAGAAGAAGGATTTAGGTTTTAGCTGATATTGTTGTACGGAGAAAGAGGAAACAAAATGAAGGTACAAGAATGAAGGCATTAGGGTTTGGAAGAAGAAGATACGAGAAGAGCACAAGCCGGGACCGGAATTGGAATTTCGATCGGAGTTAGAGCGGTCGTTAAATCTAAGGTAAGGGGTGGGGTTCTAACTCTATAACTGGACTCATGATGAATGATATGTGATGGGTTAGGTTAAGTATAATTGTCTCTCTGTTTGTGTGAGTTGGTGTTGCAGAATAATTGTTTTATTATGATGTTGATTCTTTTGAAATTGTGAGTATGTGAAAATATATGTTGCTGTATACGTTGGATGAATTGATTATTGAGACCGGAAGCGTTGGTGTTCCGAGGGCACACTTATTAGTGACGGACGGAAGAGAATGGTGCGCGACGACCGGCACCCTCTCGGTACGACGGACAACATCACCATACGACGACCGGCAAGGAGGCATGCGTGATGGCCGGCAGCAAGGTGTGGGAAGGGTTGCCGAGCGGCACACCCCACCTTACCGTGTGATTTTGTTTCGTTGTCGTTTCACCGTGCAATGTTTCTTTTGTTTCTTTCTGTTCTAATGTAGGTGCCCAGTCGTTCCATGTTTGCTTGCTGCAACTGAAGCAATTATATAATGACATACATAATGGAAATGAACAATACTTAGGAGGTGAAATATGATTGTAACATTAGGATAAGGAATCGTGAACAGTAGCATATGAGGCAATGCAATAGTAGGATTTATTCCTTAATTAACAGGAATAGTTAAGTAGTAGGTTTTTAGTAGACAATGAGATGTGAATGGCAGAGCTGGGATTTTGACAATAGAATTAATTTGGACGCAAGGAATTAAATTTATCAGTCTAATAAATTAATAGAAGTCATATGATAATTGGTAGCGATAGCAATGAACGAAAGAATTTCGAATTATCCGGGTTAGCGAATTTAGCGGTAAATTTAGTTAACCGAAATTAATTAAAAATTGTCGAGGTAGTTTGTATATCTTAGTAGGTATTTATGATTGATTTGTTTTGTGAATTATGTTGAACACATTGTGTTGTGTTTTCTTTGTGATTTCTCAGCGATGTGTATATTGTTGTGGTCTTATGCGAAGTTGCAGGATGTTTCAGTAACGATGAATACCTCTATTTATTAGTATAGCGAGGATATAGGCTTATGCCTTTGTAACGATGATGTTGTTTGTTGTGTGTGTTTGTTGCATTCATATACATATGCATTGTTTTGGTGACGGCCTAGATTGGCAAATTAGCGACGAAGGCTTATGCCTTGATGTCTCGGTTTAACTGGCAATTGGCGATGGGGGCTAAAGCCCTGGGTACCACATGCATGTGCAATTATAGAGTCTCATTATATGTGGCATGACTGTGATTTAATTGTGACGTGATGTGACTTGAGTTGTTGTTGAATTGTGATAATGTGAAGTTGTAATTATAAGTTGTTATACTAATGACGTGTTGTGACAGGTACTATCTGGAAGATGAGAAATAATTGTTATAACTATTAATATTAATATGTTGTTCTTGATTTTGTTATTATAACTATTCAGGTTAATTGTTATTATAAATGTTGTCTGAAAGCTGTAACGTGATAATTTCGTATGATTTAATTCTAATATATTGTTTATCATGCGTTTGTTTATATTAGTAGATATCTCACCCTTTCTGAATGATGTTTCCCTACCATATTGGGAAATTGACAGGTACTCAACATAGCGGTGGAAGTTTGAAGTGATTTTATGAAGTCTTTAGTTGTTGTTATTTGAGTTGGTGTCTTGCTCTGATACGTAGCACTGGGGGGATAAAACGATTGTTTTAATTATTATTTCTTTTGCTGAATTTTTATATTGTTTTGGTTTAAATTGTAACTTAAAGTTACCGTGCAAAGATGCTACAACTTGATTTGAATATTTATGAAGTTTGATGATTCCGCTGCAAGTTAATTATTGAATTTGAACAAAGTGATTTTTAGTAATGATTTGATTATCGTTTTAAATTTTTTTGCTATGTATCTATATGAAGGCAAGTAAGCCGTAATTGTTTTTTAGATGACGAATATGTGATACCTCAAATGAACTTGTTTGAAATTGATACTCTGATTTCCGTATAATTTATCGGGTAGATTTGGGGTGTTACAGTAACGTGCAGGTAATCAGAAATGAAAGCTAAATACCTTCGGTAGGTGAGTTGGTGTCGTCGCTCTGATGCGTAACTTTCGGGGGGATGAACGCTAAGTATTTTGCTGTTGGATTTTAAATTGTTTGTTGATATATTTTGTTACAACTTGATGTTGATTATGTTGGATTAATGATGTCATGATGTTTCTAAGTTACACTATATTGAATTTCGCTGCTCAAATGAAAGTTGTTTTTTAAGACTAATTTTGTTATGTTTGGTTCATCCGAGTTAATGGTGTTATGTACCTGTTTTGATTGCGATTGATTGTAGATTTTTATGATGAATATGTGACAGCTTATATTTACTATCAATAGTGTTGTACTATGATTTTAATCATTATTCGACGGAGTAAATTAGGGTGTTACAGTCTCCAGGGTAAAAAGTCATTTTGAAGGATTCAGGGGCTTAGAACAAAGATCTTACTTGAGACCGAAGATACTGAACGTTGGTGGGATGAAGTGGAAAGCGACATTGATGTCATTCTAATGATGCGTGGATCAGATGGAATTGTTTTGACTGTTGTAATTTCTTAGATGTCGTATTTAATTTTCTGTTTGAAATTTTGATGTAATACCAATTTAATCAATGAATGTTTCTTTTATCATTGTTTTTCCGGTTTTCTGATTATGGATTTTTTCCGCATGTGTACCTATTGAGTGTTCTGTATGTTCATCTACGGAATATTTTTACGCAAATATAAAAAAAGGTGCTTCCGAAGGTACATCTACGGAAGTAGATGAACAATTTTGTCAAATCGGGGTGAGAAATGATCTAATTTATTTATTTTATTTTTAATTATATTTAGTTAAATGATAGAATAAAATAGTTTTACACAAACATTTTGTATTCTAATTAATCTCTTTATTTAATTAAACATCGACATTTTTTTGACTAAAAAATATTCATTCATTCCAATTGAAAGAGTATATTGTTACAATACAAATTAAAAATCACCAAAAGCAAAAAAATAAATCTGCAAATAAACTCACAACATCCATGTTAATAGCATAAAACGAAAAATTGCATATACCTAAGAATATAACTATGATTATATTGAAATGTCCGAAATATTCATGCCTCCGGATCTATAGCGTTAATGACACCAAAGTCATAGATTGGATTTGTACTAGATCGAAACTCATCTTTCAACCTAAAATAAATGAACACCGCACAGAGACAGAAAAACAATATACACCACATAAAGACGAGAAATCAAAACAAACAACGAGTCACTAAAATGACGGAATCACAAAAAAAAACACTAAATATATGTGAAAATCAATTATTTAACTAATAGGAAAAACAAAAACGATTTGAACGAGTGATTTTGAATCAAAAATCAATCCTAACTTGAAGTTGTCAACAATGGGTGGCAGCAATAACTTGTTCTGTCGTAAATTAAAACAGAGACATTAATAATCTGAAAAACATAATTTAATTAAATTGCATAAAACATTAATCATTACCCATTTTAATGGAACATCAAATGATTTCAAATATATAGGTGGACACTTCCTTTATTCCAGACTTGAAGTTTTAATTCATTATATCGTGAGAGTCTATCTCATTATGTGGGTTTTTTTTTTTTTTTTTATGTTTGAATTCTCATTATGTTAGTCTTTGATATGCACATTGATTGAAATTTAAAGTTTAAACATTAATTATTTATTTATTTATTTATTTCATAATGCAAAGAAAAACGAATTCCAACTTCCAGGTGTCCAAAATGATTGTGATGGTTTGTCCACGTTACAGAGAAACGTGGCACCTTAACTTATATTTTTACCTTAAAAGACTTTTAATTTTTAATTTTAATTTTAATTGTTTAAAAGAAAATTTATTTTTGCTATAGACGCGTTCTTTAACGTATCACATGCATGCACCGCATGGTTCTCTTCCCTTTGTTTATTTTCGAAAAGGTTGCAATCACAACAAGTATATTAATTAGAGTTTATATTTGTATTAAATTTTTGTGTTTATATTATATTTAAGAATATTTATTTAATTTATATATCAAGTGTAAAATGTTTAACACAAATTTTCAATTAAATTATGGATTAAATAGGTTAGAGGTCCTCATAAATATGCATAATTCAATTTTAGTCCCTAAAAAAATTTCTTCAAACAATGGTCTTCCTAATGCTTTTTGTCCATAATTTTAGTCCCTCACGTTAACTTTCATTAACAAAAACTGACGTGGCACGCCACGTGGAAGATTGACGGTCACTAAAAGCCAAAAATCATCTCTAAAACTATTTTAGAAGATGATGATTCATGACAAAACTCAGAAACTGTCACTAGAATCCAAAAATCATCACTAAAACCATCTTAAAAGATGAAGATTAATGATAAAATCTCATTCTTCATTAAAATCCAGAAACGTTAACTAAAAGTAATTGAGAAGATGAAGATTCATACCCTAAACACGTAATTTGTCACTAAAGCCTAGAAATTGTCACTAGAAGTATCATAGAAGATAAAGCTTTATGCCAAAAACCTAAATTTCATCACTAAAGTCCAGAAACCATCACTAAAAGTATCTTAGAAGATGAATATTCATGTCCAAAAATCTAGAATCTGTCACTCAAACCTAGAAACTGTCACTAAAAGTATCTTAGAAGATGAAGATTCATGTCCAAAATACAGAATCTGTCACTAAAGCCCAATAACTGTCACTATAAGTGTTTAAGAAGATGGAGATTCATGTCCTAAACCCAAAATCCGTCACTAATTCTTAGAAACCGTCACTAAAAGTATCTTAGAAGATAAAGATTCATGTCAAAACCCAGAATCTTTCACTAAAGCCCAAAAACCGTCAATAAAAGTATCTTAGAAGATGAAGATTAATGTAAAAAACCCACAATCCATCACTAAAACCCAAAAACTATCACTTAGAAGATGAAGACTCATGTCAAAAATCCAGAATATGTCACTAAAACTATCTTATTTTAATTAAAGATTCCCACTATCTTCATGAATCTTTAAACCAATTATCATTCGTATTAGAAGATGTATTTAAAGTCATGGTTATAAATTAATCATTTTAAGATTCACAATTACTAAGATTCATGGTTACTTTGAATGCTAATTATAATAATTGCTAATTATACCTATCAAGTACAATCCATGATGCATTATATGGTTTTTTAGCTCTTGTAAAATATTCTGTAAAATTGGAAAACATGTTGTAACTTGAATGTCAATGGTAAAAGTGTGACAGTTATAAGAATTAAATGAGATTTAGAAATTTCTAACTTTAGTGACAATTATTTTTAAGTCATAGGTAAAATAATTTTTCAATCATCAAAACTTTTCACATGGCTTGCCACGTCAGCTTCCTTAAGGAAAGTTAATGGGAAGGACTAAAAGTGTGGACGAAAAACTTTAGAAGGACAATTGTCTGGAGAAATTTTTTAGAGGAATTAAAATTGAATGTTAGGTTTTTTTATTTGAATCAAATGTGAATTATATTAATTCAAAAAAACAAGTTATACATGGCGATCGCTAGGATCCAGCCAAAGAAATAGACAAACTACAACACTAAGGTGACATCAAGTAGCTATATGTGGTCTAAGCTTAGGACTAGTCCACTCTCTATTAATAATAATATCTATAATGGTGTCCACTATATTCCTAGTATGATCATTAGTGCCAAAACAAATTTCATTATGGTATTTCCATATCTCATATAAGGTTTCAGAGAGGGCCAATTTGAAAAGTTCCATTTTCCATCCTATTCCTTTGCATTGCCTCAGTATCCATGGAAATTCTTCATCCCATTCCATAGGAGTGTGCTGCCAGTGGAAGACTTGTTTCCATATATTCCTCAATTCAGCACAGCCAAAAAATAGGTGCTGGAGAGTTTCATCGTGCGAGCATAAACCATTTGACTGTATCTAACATTCAAAATCTGTGCAACCGCATTTTTGTAGCAACTTTCCCACGGCAGACCAACCACAGAAAAAGTTTAGCTTTAGGTCGGGCAGGGTTCTGATAAAATAGGTAACGCCACATGACTTTAGCATCATCTCATATCATAGATGCATACACCTTTTTGACAGTAAATTCCCCCTCTTGACTCATCTAATCCCATAGAGCTTTGATCCTCACTACATTATCTCTTTGCTTAAAAATGGCCTTGATGATCTAAAAATGTTAGATTATTTATAGAAACAAAAAACATATTTAACCCTTAAATTAAATTATATAAATATTTATAGATACTTCAATAATTAAGTTTAAGAATAACTGTAAATTTTTTTATATAATAATTTAATATTTAATTTTTTAAAAATGTAAATTGATATATTAATAATAGAGGATAAAAGATTCAATATTTTACAATGAAATAAAAAAGATAGTACAATAAGAAAAATACAGAAAATAAAAATAAAACAAGTGACGAAAAACTACAAGAACAAAACAATTACAATCCACTAATACTGGATAAAACGGAGAAAAAACCATCTCTAAGAGCTCCAATTTAAAAAGAGAGTAAGTTATATTTCAAGCCAACAACACCGCCATCAATATATCAGAAATCACTAAGAGAATAACAAAAAACCACGAGCACTCTAAATTAGATGAAAATCTCAATCCGCTATTGGATAATTTAAAAGATAGGATTCTAAAAGTCATTCTTAGATGATTTGTGAGTTTCCAGTTTATATACCCAAAAACCATTTTTAAACCAAACACATAATTTTTTTCTCCATTTCTTTCATATTTTCGAAGAACTAGAAAAGATAATGTCATTTCGAATCCTCCAAAGATTTCAAACCACAACATGCTAAAGCATAACAAATTCACTCCTAGACTTCTTCCTACCGTTAAAAAAAAACACAAAAAGAAGAAAAAAAATCACAAAAAGAAGACTAAGATCCTTAGAAAGAACTACCTGCCACTCCAACCACTTAAATTAAATATTGAGCCCTATTAACTATGTCAAGTGACAAACGAGTGTGAAGTTGACTCGACCAAATCACTGTTTGGAAAAAAGCAAGGCATAGAGAAAAAATGGGAACACGATAACAACACGAGAGGTTAACGTGAAAACTCCAAAACTGGAGAAAAAACCACGAGCATTGTTAAATGAAAGAATAAAACTATGTGAAAATTGTTACAACATATAATTTATCCTCAACCAGCCCCACGGCCCCTAATACACCCACACTCCCCCAAAGAAAATATTTAACTACATCTCACAACACTATAACACAATAGCATAAGAGAAAAGAGAAATCCAAATACAAACTTAAAGTGTTATTGACTAGTGCATCTTGTAAAGAAAAACTTGAATCCTATATATAGTCTTGGAATCCCTCTTCCTTCAAAAAAACTAAGTGATGTGAGACTTAAAAGAACTTGAATCCTATATATAGTCTTAGACTCCTTCTTCCTTCACAAAACTAAGCAATGTAGGACTCCTTCAACATGTATATTTTGAACCAACCCTAACAATCTCCACCTTGATTGAAAATAATACATTAAGTTTCATTGTATCTTCACCGACAATCATACTCCACCATAAAGAGTATGGTCACTTGAAGCTAAATCACTCCATGAATTTTCGCATTGTCTTCACCCACAATTATAGTTTTAAAAACTATCATACTCCACCTAAAGAAGAGTATACTTCACTTGAAGTTAAACCACTTCAAAATATTTCACATGTCGAAAACAAGGTTAAAATTTTATGGTGCAACTTCTATGCTGGTATAAAACTCTTCAACCATCGACATAATTTCATAGTACACCTTGTGTATTCTTGATTATATGAACACATTTTTTACTTGAATTTTTCACAGGTCAAAAAATAATTCTTCCATCAATTTCCTCTATCCCAAACTGCACAGCGGAACCTGTGACTGCAGCTCAGCAACTCTTTCATAACACTACCTTTCTGCTCTAATATGGAAGATTAGACAGGCTGCAATCACAAAGCACACTAAGAACTCCTATCCCCGGATCGAACCAAAGGCTTTGATACCAGTTGCGGCAAAAAATAAAACAAAGCATCGAGAAAAAAGGAAAACAATAACAACATAAGAGATTAACATGGAACTCTAAAACTAGAGAAAAAACCATGATTGTTGTCAAATGACAACCAAAGAATAACATTATGTAAAAATTGTTACAACACATAATTTATCCTCAACCACCCCACAACCCCCAGTACACCCATACCCCCCTCCAAAATTTTTAACTATATCTCACAACACTCTAACACAAAAACATAAGAGAAAAGAAAAAGTCAAATACAAACTTAAAGTGTTATTGACTGGGTCATCTTGTAAAGAAAAACTTGAATCATATATATAGCCTTGGACTTCCTCTTTCTTCACAAAACTAAGCGATGTGGGACTTAAAAGAACTTGAATCCTATATATAGTCTCGGACTCCTTCTTCATTCACAAAATTAAGTAATGTGAGATTTTTTCAACATGTATATTTTCAATCAACCCTAACAATCACCACAGAGGGGACCCGATATATATATATATATATATATATATATATATATATATATATATATATATATATAAGGTCAACAATAACCTTTCTCTTGAATAGGTTCACTTTAAAGAAAAATCTATCAAGTAGAAGTTGTCAAGAGAAAACAATAATCTTTGATGAGGCTCAACTACCCAAAATGAACAGGAGGATCAAATAATCAGTGAAATAAGAGAGATTGGGACAATCTATAATATAAGAAAATTTACTGTTCTGGATTTCTCAAAAATACCCTTTGATTAACTTAGTCTAAAATAATAATTTTGGGGCAAAACATGTCTTTTTCTTATTTGTAAAGTAATAATTTCCGATGGCCAAATATGTATAATTTATTAACTATTTACTTTTTGTCAGACCACTTTTATTTTTCCCAAACCTCTTTTCTCGACAATCCAAACCCGTGCATACCCCCTCTTCCCCAATTTGTTCTTGAAACCCTAATATTTTAGCGTGAACAGTTTCACACTTCCCCCAAGACAACACATTTTTTTACTCTAAAACCTGTCAATGTTGCACACACGCCACCTCTCTTCTCTCTCATCTTGAAACTGAGGTCTCTTCACATCCCTCATTGTTCATCTCAACTTCAACTTTCAACTTCTTCCATCGTCTACTTCTGAATCTTAGACAAAATCCACAATATTTTAAAGAAACTTTTCTGTTCTGTTTGGGTTGTTGATTCGATTTCAAGCGAAGAAGATGAAGATCTATTTGTGGGTTATGGTTTTGTTTCAAGAAAAGAGTTGATGGCGGCAGATTTAACGTTTTTGGCGATTTCGCGGTTGTATATCTATCGTAAATCTCCAAACTTTTTGCATATATTTTGTGTATATATTAATTGATATTTTATATGTTCAGATTTTAGGGTTTCTTCTTCGTATGTATATGTTCAGATTTTAGGGTTCCATACACCCTAAACGGTGATGGTATAAAAATCTGTGTTTGATATGGTAAGAAGTTCGATCTTTTATGTTCATATTCTTTACATCAGATGCATATGCTTACATGTTGTGGATTTTTTTCTTAGCGAACATATAGATGGAGATCTGCTTTTGAGTTGTATATTCACACTTGTGTTTGATTTTTTTCCAAACAAAAAAATAGAGGGAGATCTGTGTTTGATTTTTTTTACATTGATTTCACACCTGACAGTGAAATTTTAGAGCTTTTTCACCATCATGTGCTCCCAATGTTGAATCCATGTAAGTGTTAAAACATTTTTCCTTCAATTTGTAAGATCTGAGAGTTTTTGTATGTTGCACATGTAAAACATTTTCCCATACATTGTTTGTTAATTCTAACAAAACATTAAAATTCTTTTGGGGTTGGTTTGGATGTGGGTTGAAGTGCTGTTGCAAGATTCTTAGAATGTGGTTGCTTTTCTGATATGAAGGCAATTGAAAGGTGTGTGTTATTTTAGATCCCGATGTAATTTGTTTTATGGCATCCCTTATGCCTTATGATCAATAAAAATTTTCCTTTGGCCTTGCAAAAAAAACAATAAATATCCCACCCCAATCAAGAAGCCACAACGTTTAAATTTAAGGACTGCACTAAACGGTTTCACGCGTGTACTAAACTGAAGTGTGGAAGTATAACTTCTATTACACCAAAATCTTCCTCTACTACATGCCCTATAATGGCCAGCGACCACTTTGGCATGAATTATTCCCAAGCATATTTGAGTATAATATTTTATATTTCCTTTATACATAAACAAACAAGATATATTAGTTGCTAAAAGTATTGTTGAACTAATAATCACATAATATTGTTTATTTTTTATACTTTCTTTATGAAGATCACTCTTTCTACGGTGGATATTGAGTAAAAAAAATAAAAGTTGTTATATAAATATCATGAACTTAGAAGAAATATATTGATCAATTTGAAGTGATAGTGTATTGTAAAAAAGTTTAGCACGTTGAAATGTAATGATCTAGAATATCTAATATAGAATCATGTTATAAACTTAGAAGAAATATATTGATCAATTAATTTGAAGTGGTAGTGTATTGTAAAAAAGTTTAGCATGTTGAAATGTAAAGATCTAGAATATCTAATATAGAATCATGTTATGTTATGTTATGTAATTTAGTAATATTTTTCTACAATTAAAATAATATTTATAAATAATATAGAATCAAGTTATGTTATGTAATTTAGTAATATTTTTTTTACAATTAAAATAATATTTATAAATACTATGTTATTAGTTGATATTATAACACTAAATAATTGCTTAATATATATATATATATATATATATATATATATATATATATATATATATATATATATATATATATATATATATATATATATATATATATATATATATATATATATATATATATATATATATATATATATATATTATATGGACAATTATATTTACGCTCCAAATATAACTAAAAATATTTTTTTAAATAATAAATTTTATTGGTTAATGTCTTTTGCAAGTCAAGGTTGTAATTTGATGCATATTGAGTGTAATAATATATATAACATTGAGTTATTGCTAATGTTCCTGGAAAATTATTTAATCATTCAATGATGAGTTTAATTTAATATTAATTTTAATTTAAGGTACAATATTTGTTAAGATAATATATGAAAATGTGAGCTATATATTATTGAGTGATATATTATCAAAATAAATTTTATTGATCCAAATATTTTTCACTACAACACGGAAGACATACAAAAGCGCTTTTTTTAGGCTTTAACAATGCTTTAAAGCGCTGCCAAAGCCAGCGCTGGCGTAGGTAACGAAAGCGCTTTTAAAAGCGCTCTGGTAGACCCCCCTATAAGAGCGCTTTTTCTGGAAAAAGCGCTCTGGTAGATCCCCCTATAAGAGCGCTTTTTCCGGAAAAAGCGCTCTGGTAGACCCTTATAAGAGCGCTTTTGCTGGAAAAAGCGCTCTGGTAGCCCCCCCTATTAGAGCGCTTTTCCAAAAGCGCTTTGGTAGGTTGCGTTTTTTTTTCTTTTTCTTTTTTTAATCTTTGGCAGCGCTTTTTGTAATAAAGCACTTTCGTATGTGGACCTTTAAGAGCGCTTTTTAAAAGCGCTGTCGTTGCTAAATGAGGTATTTTAAAGTGCAGCCTGTAATTTCAGCCTCCCAGTTCGACCTGTAATATTTAGGACCTGTAATATATTTTCAACCTGTATTATTTTCGACCTGTAATATATTTTCGACGATATGTTTTCAACCATAGGTAGGACTATATATATACTAATATAATACCATTATAATATATATATATATATATATATATATATATATATATATATATATATATATATATATATATATATATATATATATATATATATATATATATATATATATATATATATATATACATCATTATGTCAAACAAACTAAATCTCTAACATCAACAATATTATACTTCAAATATTAATTGGCAACAATATGAACAAAGTTAGTAACCATATATCCTAGAGTACTATAATATTCTCTTCAAATCGACACAAATCCTACTGCATGAATAGCTGATGAATATAAAATTGACACAAATCCTCTTTGATTTCTTCCAACTTAAGTCTCGTGTAAGAAGCAGCACGGAATTCGTCAAAGTACTACAGAATAAAAACATAATATGAATGATTTAGTTAAATGTAATAAATTATAAGAAGTTATATAATTAAGTTATAAATCCATACCGTGATTGGAATCTCTAATTGATTCATTTGAAGGATTTCTTTCATAAACCTCAAAACATAGTATCCGCAGTCTGAACTGTTTCGCTGTATCGGACACTACATAGAAAAACAAATAAGATTTTATAGTTGTCTTGTTTTATCAAGTAGCATAAATATTATAAGCAAAATTGTGAAAAATAATGTACCTGCACTTTGATCCAAGTAATGTTGTTTGATTTATTTCGGGATACCTGTGCGTCTCGTTGACTTCGGAACACTTGTATTGATCTAACAAAAAATATAAAAGCATATATTTAGATCAATCTCACAAATAATTAAATATATAAATATACAAGAATATTTAGAACGATCCCACTTACAAATCAATAATTTACTTCATAGCCGGATAATTGCTCCACTCACCATCTACCGAATTCAGAAAATATACCACTTCTCTTATCGGGTTGATAGCAAACAACAACCAGTGTGCTCTATAAATTAAAACAATAGGTTATATGAAAATTTTGCTACGCAAAAGAAACAAAGATTAAATGAATCAAGAATGAGAAACTAACCCTACTGGTCGGGTATTATACGCCCAAATAATCAGACTTTCTGTATTGCCGGATGACATGATTCTATCGACTAAGCGCTGTCTAACTGATTCCGGTTCCGAAGCAATTGTCATTCCACTGCAATGGGCGGAAGACACGAAACGGAATCTGTTTGACAATGCAGTCCCGCGCAACACTCTGTCATGCAACAACCTTAAATAAAAACATTATAAACATATTAGCGGATGAGTGAATAACCGGATGTATGAGTGCATATTAGTGTATATTATCGGATGAGTGAAAAACATAATAAACATAATGTGTAAATAAATTGTTCGACTAATTAAATAATATATCGGATGAGTGAATATTACCGGATGTACGAGTGCATATTAGCGACGCCTAGTTGTTCATGCGTAAAAATCTCTTCCAAGTCATCTATTGCAATATGTGACATGAATTCAACACCAAAGATACCTTCATCCATATTGATTTGACGGAGAGCACCTTCCTTCAAATCGGACATATCAACAAGTGTTCCGAGCGTCGTCCGGTATCGAGGCACAAAAGCACCACCTTTTTTTGCCGCTTGCTTCGGAGGACCCTTAGGTGGTACGCTACGAACTTCCTGTGTCACTTGTTGTGACCCCCGAGCAGATGCCTAAAAATCATATAACGATCGATAAAATATAAAATCATGCAGTTTTAGATTCAAATTATATATTAACACCTTAAATGTACCTCTTTTAGTGATGCAACAGACTCCTCCTCCGGTAAAATCCCTTTGCCCTTAATTGCGGGTTTTGTAGGAGCAGTCTAAAATTAAAATGTAAA
This sequence comes from Vicia villosa, assembly GCF_029867415.1. Lineage (NCBI taxonomy): Eukaryota > Viridiplantae > Streptophyta > Magnoliopsida > Fabales > Fabaceae > Vicia > Vicia villosa. Next base: position 36,232,579 of record NC_081184.1, on the reverse strand, counting down.
AAATAATTAACGTAACGGTGCAGAATTGACATTCGAAAACTAAATGATTCATAATGGTTTTCAATATACCTCATCACCAATGATAATGAGCTCCGAGGGCCATGCAACAAATGACCCTATTGCATCTCGCATCAATGTTGTCTCTGAGACCATGTCAGGTACCGGTAGCACCGCATCATGATCTAATACAACATCAACTGATACTTTCAGGTGTCCATCCGGGAGCGGTCTATGGTGAAGTAAATCTCCCACAGTGTTGTGCACTTTTCCCTTGCCAACTAGGCGATAATTTGGTGACGATAAGTATAGTTGGCAAGAAGAAATGCCCTAAACCAATAGTAAATATAAAGTCATTATCGTTAATAAAATAGAACAATTTGTAAGGAAAAGAAATTTATAATTACCTCAGGAAGTTTTCTTTGACAGTTGAAACTAGCTTTATCACTAGTTTCTTTCACTGATGCAGTATTGCACTTTTCTCTCATATACATATCTTTATCTCTTTGCAATTCAGAGACTTGTGCTTGCAATTCCTGCAATTTTTGCAACACTTCTTGATTGGTAGGATTTCTTCTCCTAGGATGCTTGTAAAAAGAGGTTGGAGTCACACCATGACCCTTACCCCTCACCCGACCGGGATACTTAGGAGCATCTAGTGCTCTACTAAGTACGCTCCTATCATCCTGGTCCTCACCGGTGGATACCGATTGCGACAAGGTCTCCTGTAATTCATTTACATTTCAATAATTATTAGTGGAGATAAAAAATCATTTATATATTAAAAAACATTTGATTTAATTAAAGACACAGTATTATACTTACACATTCAGTATAAACTCTCTGAACATCGGGATCGACAACTTGATTCTTGCCCACACGAGCTTCCTTCTACAACACATGTACAGGAAGTGAGGTTTCCTCACTTTTAGTCTCCTCTAACTATGCATTGACACAAATGATAAAATCATCAAATAAAACACATTTAGACAATTAATTAAAACGCATTTCTATTTACTTACAATTTTATCCTCTAAGCGTGCATATCCCAAACGCCCTTTTTTGTATGGATACGCGGGTTTTGATGCTCTCGCACTATTTGTGACACTCCTTTTCCGAAAAGCTTCATCTCTTTGATTTACAAACTCAACCCAATCTTTTCATCAATGAAGATCTCATACTTTTTTGGCCGTCCCGGTGCCTCTTCAAGAAAGTTTCCATCTTTATCCTTAAGATAGGTGTTTGTCAAAAAAGCTTTCCACCCTCTATATCTTTTTCCGGCCAAACTAAGTATGTAGCGTCTACGCTCATATGGTATGTCAAAAGTCCTCTGCAAAAAAACATACGCATAGTGTGTTAGTATAAGTAATTTAAACAATTTATCGTCAAGATAATAACAACAATCATATATGATACCTGAAGCTCGTCCCAAATCACTTTTTTTTTCGCATCCAACTCTTCGCTTTTCATATTCCATTTAGCTACGGAGACTGGAATATGCATACGAACAAGTGTACCAATATAGCTTGTCAACTTTGCAGAATTAGGACCAATTGGTTGGTTATCAGAATTCCATTCCAAATGGTATACTAATCCTTGGTCTCTATGTCGAATGATTCCCTTCATAATGGTGATGCCTCGTGGAACTTCTTTTGCTTCGATATCAGGTGGAGCATTTGTATCCGGAGCATCTCTTTCTTGAGCATCTCTTTCTTGTGAGTTTTCTTGTGAGTTTTCAGGTGGAGCATCTCTATCCGGAGCCACTGAACCTGTATCAAACAAACTAAAGCACATTAGTACACTATTAATAAGATAACAATCTATACAAGTCAAATGGAAGTCAAACCATGCATGTACAAGTAAATCGGAAACGAAATCGGTGAAATCAAAATAAGCGTCAAAAAAGAAAGTTGTCGAAATTGAACGAAATTTACATGGCTATGGTAAAACGTCCCCACGGACTCAAAAATAAAGTCGGTTTTCCGAAATTCAGACCCTAAGCCCGAATTTTGATTACGGACAGAAGCAAAACTGATAAAAAAACAGTCTCGAAAGGTAAAGATAAGTGCATGAGCAGCTCCGGAATCGTCAAAATAGTATGGTTACATGTAAAGAAGTCGACAAACGGATACAAGGTTCAAAAGTTATGTACAAAACGAGAATATGCACCAAAATTGAATAAGTATACTATTGAATAAAACAATCGGTACAAATTGAATAAAGCAAATTAGTCGGAATATGTATACTATTACCTTTATCACTAACGTCTCTTTCTTTTCTTGGTAGGATTGTGTTCTACGCGTCTCTTAACAACGCGGACGGTTGGATTGATCCAAATACCCTCATTATGATCATTTCTAGTATAAGATTCATTCTCATTTTGATCGTTTCTTGTACAAGATTCAATGCCAACACCAATATCACCTTGATCTTCAATGTTTTCATCAACTATTTTGTTAGATAAAAGCAATATAGACCATTTCGTATTTGTCGGATCATTGACATAGAACACTTGTTTAGCTTGAGAGGCTAGAATGAAAGGCTCATCTTTGTACCCTACCCTATTGAGATCCACTTGCAAAAATCCTGACTTATCCATTCGTATGCCACTATTATTTTCACCCACTTGCAACCAAATACAGGAATCTGAAACTTCGCGTAATCAAACACCAAAATGCGCTCGATAACCCCAAAATATGACAAATTTGCAAATTTCGGATTTAAGTCATTCGCACTTGATATGTGCATTGCTTCAGCTACCAAGGTAACACCACTATTTTGCATAGTACTTTTATCATCCTGTTCTTTGGTATAAAATGTGTATCCATTAATTGCGTATGCGCTATAAGAAAACACAATTACACTTGGACCATAGGCTAAACATCTCAACCTTTTTGTTACTGAAGCAGGATCTGAACGATACTTTGAATAAATATGTTCCCTAAACCACGGTATGAAACTTCGATTGTGCTCTCGTACTATCCAGTTCTCATTTCTATTCGGATTTGAATCTCGGAGAACAACCTTGTGCATTTCAACATACGGCTCAACCTCAATCTCATTGTGCAGAACATACAAGTGCGCTTGATCCCGTTCGACCATTGATATTGTCACAACTTTATTTCCAATTAGCCTTTTTCCTTCTTTTTTTTCGACAATATGAGATTTGGGGAGTCCAATTGATTGAACATTTGACAGATATTCAGTACAAAACTCAACCGCTTCTTCAACAACGTATCGTTCGGCAATACAACCCTCCGGTCGACTTCTGTTTTTCACGTACCCTTTTAATATTTTCATATAACGTTCAGCAGGGTACACCCATCTCATATAAGCTGGTCCGCACAATTGTGTCTCTTTCACAAGATGAACGACTAGATGAACCATTATGTCAAAAAACGAGGGAGGAAAATACATTTCAAGATCGCATAAAGTAACAACTATCTCTTTTTGCAATGTCGGTAAGATCGCGGGATCGACCACCTTACTGCAAATTGACCTGAAGAAGAAACACAACTTAGTTATTGCGCTTCTTACTTTTTCTGGCAGAATAGAACGTATACCTATTGGTAAAAAATGTTCTATTATAACATGGCAATCATGCGTCTTCAAACTCTTTAACTTGAGGTCTTTCATGGACACAAGTCTTCTAATATCTGAAGAGTAGCCTTCTGGAACTTTAACTTCACTGAGGAACTTACACAATGTTTTCTTCTCCTTTCTAGATAGAGTGTAAACAGCAAGTGGCAGATATGTTCGTCTTCCTTTCGTCACGGGTCCCAATTCAGTTCTCATTCCCATGTTTACCATGTCCTTCCTTATGTTAAGGCCATCCTTAGACTTTCCTTGTATATTGAGTAACGTACCTATGACGCTGTCAAATACATTTTTTTCAATATGCATAACATCCAGGAAATGTCTTACGTACAACGACTTCCAATATAGAAGTTCAAAAAAAATTGACTTCTTCTTCCACCCACCCTTGACAAGTGAATGTGCAAAAGGCTTGCCAAACTGAGTGCTCACATCTTTCACCTTTTCAAAAATTTGATCACCTGACAAAAAAGGCGGGGTTGTACGATGTTCGGCCTTTCCATTGAATGCTTTTCTCCACCCACGGTAGTGATGATTAGAATTTAAGAATCTACGATGGCCGAGAAAGACATTCTTCTGACAAAGCTCCAATCGTGTCGTATCGGTTTCATCTTCACAAACAGGACACGCCTTTTGACCTTTATTGCTGTACCCGGATAGATTTCCGTATGCTGGAAAATCATTAATTGTTCCAAACAACATCGCCCTCAAGTTGAAACTTTCTTTCCTATACCCATCGTAAACCTCCACATCGTTCTCCCACAAAAACTTTAAATCTTTGATTAAGGGTGCCAAGTATACGTCTATGTCATTCCCTGTTTGTTTAGGCCCAGAAATTAGCATAGATAACATCATGTACTTACGCTTCATACATATCCACGGAGGTAGGTTATAAATCATAAGAATCACAGGCCATATGCTATGCGAGATACTTTGAATACCATGCGGGTTCATTCCATCAGCAGACAATGACAAGCGAAGGTTTCTTGCTTCTTTTCCAAATTCAGGATAATCAGTATCAACTTTCATCCATTGTGGTGAGTCTTCCGGATGTCGCAACTTTCCATCAATAATTCTTTCATCTGCATGCCAAGTCAAGTGTCTTGAATCGGTCTCACTACGATACATGCGTCTAAATCTCGGAATTATAGGAAAATACCATAAGACTTTGGCAGGAGACAACTTTTTCTTATATCGAGGGGCACCGCATTTAGGACACTCATTCAACGCTGCATACTCGTTTCGAAACAAAACGCAATCGTTTGGACATGCATGTATCTTATCATAGCTCATGCCAATAGAGGACAACATCTTTTTGGCTTCATACGTTCGATTGGGAAGAACATTATCCTTTGGTAGCATATCTTTCATAAGGGCTAATAACTCTGTGAAACTTTTATCCGACCATCCATTGTCCGCCTTTAAGTTGTACAACTTTAACACCGCAGACAATCTTGTGAATTTTGAACAACCATCATACAACGGTTTCTTTGCATCGCTTACCAACCTCTCGAACATTTTGGGACAATCCTCAAGATCTTCTTCAAGCGCTTCTACAATCTCTTCGACTCGATCGCAATCGTATATGTCTGTGCAATCGTCGTTTGAAGCATACTTCTTATTACACCTCAACTCAGCATTCCCGTTACTTTTCTCACCATGCATTGTCCAACATGTATAACTTCTATCAATTCCAAACCGTAGTAAATGCGATGCCAACTTATTCCCGTCAACCTTATCCCCATAACAGCAACCTAAGCAAGGACACGGCATTCGAATCGGGTCTTCGGAGTGCGCAACCGCAAACTCAACGAATTCCCATACCCCTTTCTCGTACTCCTTCGACAATCGGTTTGAATTCATCCATGTCTTATCCATGTCTTAATTAAGCTAAAAAAATGCTTCTTGGTTTCTCTATCAGGTACTAAGGATTTCTGTCAAGATAATAAATAGCTATCATCATTATGTCTTGATCAGAATACCTAGCTAATGAGATCTTATAAAGTGTGAATAATAGAATACCTAATCAGAATACCCGATTTCTTAAAGAAGACATTACCTTATTTCAAGGTAATATAAGTCCACAAACCAAAAAACTGATTGAGAGACACTAAATTGATATTAAATAGAACCATAAACAATAAACTATAAGCAGAAAACAACAAACTATAAGCAAGAAGAAAGGGATAGTAACCTGAGTTAGACTAGATGTGGGAGATGGGTAGGTTTGAATCGGCGTTGTACAAGTAGAAACCAGAGACTTCAAAGTAACTGTAAAATTAAACACACACACGATGCAGTTAAATACAAATATCATAAAAGTGAAGGAACTATATGCAAACTGTAGCACAAACTACAACCTAAAACCATCGCTGGACATACACTAACCTATATAACACATAAAGTAAGCAACATATATAAAGGGCTATCTCTTAATCATATTTTCGCTTTTCATTTACAAGCATACCGGCCACTTAAAGCAATCTACACAGTCAACATACAAGGTTCTGATAATCAAATTTTGTTATTCCTTTTTAGCAGAACTAGATCCCCCTCTCCTTAACATGCTGGTGTGTCTAGTTAGGATCAGTTGACACCAATTTCAAAGATAGCATGGTTACATCTTCAGCAATTATTTAAACAATGCAAGTTTAACAAACCCAAGGTCTAGCCTTCAAATATTGATACAACTCTGTAATACGGTGAACTGACTTTTTTATCAAAATGTCGCGGTTAAGCAAGAGTCGCCACCGACTTTTATTTTATCCAATGTCGGAAAGGCTAAAGGAACAGGAAAAACCTTTTAAATAAAATAGGGTTTTGGGGGTAATTATGCAAAGGGAAGGTGTAAGGCACCCTTTGCATCCATGGTTTTCCATGGGCTCTTAATTGCTTTGCTCTTTGTTTTCAGAAATGTAGAAGAAAAGAGTATGGACTTTAGCTCGTAAATGAGCGTAGCCATTTTGAAGATTTATGAGAAAGAATATGAAAAGATTTTAGAGCAAGGCAAAGCAATTAGGGGCAATTACCTTATAGTTTAAAAACGTTCTTTTAGCCTTTCAGGGTGAAAGGGTCTTTCCATGCCATAAGAGGGCAGGAAGCCTTTCATTTGGAGGTTGAAGGGTCATCGACAGTTCGTTCGCCATAAGACTGTCCCATGCCATAAAGAGGCAGGTAGTCCAAGGGAAGAACCAGAATAGCCTTTTCGTAGGCAGCCAGAGGATACCTCGCCTTTCGTAGGCAACTTCCGAGGGACGAGGTCATATTGGTGTATCAAAGGCGGCATCATTAGGGTCTTATGACCTTTGTATTTATCGAGGCAACATGGCTGAGGTATCCTCGTATTCGAGGGACATGGCTATTCTGCAAAGACACAAGGCAACAGGCAACAAGGCAACAGGCAGCAGAGAGGGTTACCCCAAAAGTGTGCGTGTGTGCACCAATCACGTGATTAATTCAGAAATTTAATCTTATAATTAGTGATGCTAATTCAGTTCAAGGCTTGCACTCCCTAAGATTACTAACCACGCAATAATATAATATTTAAGTGCCTTTAAGGCCAAGCAATACAACATCGGAACAGTTACAAATAATATGGGGAAGGGAAAAAGAAATCAGCGGATCTGACTCAAGTAATAATTAAAGTAGAATAAATAACAAAGTTAAGATTTAGGGTTACCGACGATTGAGCATTGGCGGTTGGCTAACCCTGAAAAATTGGAAAAGGAAAATAAACAGAAGAAATAGTGAGTGTATTATCAATTCAAATGATAATTAGAGTTAACCCTAATTTGATAGAGAAAGCAAAATGAAAAAAAATAGAAATAAAATTGAACTTAGCTTTTGATTTGATCTGATATGGTTGGCGGTCGGAGGAAACCTCGGGGTTAGCCCTGAAAAATGGCAAAGGCAAAGGCAAAAAATAAAAAAATAGATGTGAGTGTATGCGGAGTTCGAAAGGTAAACCTTAAAATAAAAGGAAACAAAATAGACTTTAAAATTAAATTGAATACTTAGCTTCGGATTTTGAAGGCACGTAGTCGGAAGGCATCTGAAAAGTAACCCTGAAAAGGCACAGGAAAGAAACATTTTTTCAGTGTATGAATGATCCTCGTAGACCCTGATTAGGGTACAAGTTAACCATGATTAATAGAATAAATAAAAAGCCAAATTAATTAATTATTGGTTTTTAACCTAATTTAATTAAATCGGCAAGAAATAAAGTTTCGATTAACTAACTCAACCCTATTATGTAAAAAAATTATAATTAAATAAATAGTTTAAACCATTTCAATTAGTTGATTTAATCAATCAAAAGATAACATTAACAATTAAATTAAATAAATATTTCTTATTTTAAATGTGTTTCTTTTTTATTTTAAGAAAAAGAAAATTTAATTAAAGGAGAAAATACTTTAATAAAAATTTTGAAAGAATAAATATAAATTTATAAATAAAAACTAAGTTATGTAATTGAAATAAAAAAATAAAATAAAAAAGAATAGAAAATTTCTTAGCTTCGATTCAGCGTGATGTACTGGTGAGGGAGCATGGTGAGCCACCAGCTTTGTGGACATTGGATCTGCTGGCCTTACGATTGGACGGTCACAATGATGGGGTGCATCGTGGTCTTTTAGGGAAGGCATAGCGCTGGATCTGTTATCAAAAGCCAAAAAGGAATTAACGCAAAAATAAACGCAAGAGGCAGGGATCGAACCCCTTCCCTGGCGGTGTAAAGCCTTAACGGACACGCCTCTTCCACTGGATCGCATTTGATAAGCTGTTTAGATGAGCGTTCAAGAAGATAATATATAAAAACAAAACATGCAAATAAAAAGAGCGCGCGCAGCCAGCTTTCAAATTCAGCCAATGGGACAACGCCACACATCATCTTCTTCATCTCTTGAGCCCAGTTTATTTTGCTACGATTTGGCTTCTTTCTTGCTGCGATTTCTTCCATAGCTAACCTGCAAGCTTTTGATTTCGCCATGTAAACCAAATAAATAGCAAACAGGAAGCCAGATCAAACAAGCACAATCTATTGAGCATCAAAACGGAACTGTCATACCCCAAAATTTGCCCATGCTATTTTTCATACATAAAACCAAATCAAAAGACAAAGCTCCAAAACACAGTCTCCCACACAGAAGTCCTAAACTAGGGTTTGAATAATTCAGAGGAAAACCATTGAATCAATGGCTCAAGGTGGTTCCATAAGGTCAACAACATCCTCATAACCCTAAAATCATCATTTGATCAAGGGTTGATCATGATGATACAAGAAAAGATCAAAAGTTAAAGGTTACTATTTTGGGCATGAACTGAAAAAGTCAACCAAACTTTGAAAATTCACCAAATATTCATACTTCATCAGAAAAATTCCCACCAAAGCTCATTTTGAAGGGAATTCATTCCTCTATCCAATGGTCCAAGAATCAAAGCCCATAGGTCAATGGTTTAAGAGATATGGCTTCATACATTATAAGTCCTTTTCAAAAGTCAACAAAAAGACATGTTTTTCAAAAGGTCATAAAATAAAAGTGGAAAATGATTTTGATATGAGACCAAAGGCATTGGATAAAGGACTCTCTAAGGTTTCCAAAATGTCCTAGAACACCTCCATACCTCAAAAATTGAGGGAGATACACCTTGTCAAAGTTGGACTATTATTGAGAAAAAATGAAAGGAGAAAAGGTTCAAGATCCAAAATTTTCCAAATGGGCCTATGTTTTCTTTATCTAAACTTCATCTTAGGCCCATGCATGCCCCAAAATATATATTTTTATATTTTATTGATATTTATGGTTTTTATTTATTAAAAACTATAATTTAATCATGAAAATATTAAAAATAAAAAAATATGAGTTGTTTCTTCAATTATGAGCCAAAGATTCAAGCAAATATTCTCCATAAACATTACAATTTCGTGCACTTGATTATTGGGAGAAAATTGGATCAATTTAACCATATTTGGAAAGATTCATGAACCAATTTCAATCAAATTTTGCTTAAATATCAAGTAAAGATTTCCTAAGATTCAAGTCCAAAATACAGCCCTAATTTCATCTATTATATAAACACAAACTATTCATATCAGAAGAACAAGGTTTTGCAGCCTCAAGAGAACAGAATTCGAGTACAAAAGTCAAAGAAATTCTCAAACTACAATTCTGAATTTCAGACCAATTCAAGGTATTTTGTGGATCGTAGCACGTGCCAGGGGCATCAAGAAAGCTTTCTCAATCAAATTCAAGGCTTGAAGCATCAAAAATCGCTCTCTATCGTTCACGGTTTGTCCGAAACTAAATTGAATCGATTACGTTTATTCAAGCATCCATATTAAAATTCATTTGCATATGTGTGTTTGTCATGATATACTTATTGATTCTGGAGCTTCAATTGCGTTTCTATGCTGTTATGGACCTTCCGCCATTGTTAGGTTTTTTTAGGTTCGGTTTAGGGCTTTTGTTTGCAGGAACAATTGGCTTGAATTAGGGCCATAACTAAGTTTGTGAGGTCTGGACGATTCGATCCATGGCCTCGCGAAAAATTTTCGTCCATGTTTGCTTGTATTCGTAAGCTGCAGGTTTATAGCCATGGAAGCGTCCGTTGGTAAAGGTTGGGATCAGGGCTAATACGACGGACGAAGGTTGAAGACGCACGCGTGTCTCCCTCCCATTCGCTGGTCTGCGCGCGCTTCAGGTTTGAATCCAGGGCGTTCTAGTGCTTTAAGACGCATGTAAGTACCGTGTGCCTTCAATATCTCTGCCATCAGATCATGTTGGCTGCGCATCTAACGCACAGGGGCTGCCAGTCTACCACGCTCCACACGCGCGCGTCCCACAGGATCAGGAGTTAAGTTTTTTTTCAATTTTTTTATATTTTATTGCATAGCCTTTTATTTTTATCTAATTTTTGTTTTAATATTAAAAGTATGTTATTTTATTTTAATAAATTTGTTACACATATAGAAACTCTATTTTTTTATAAAAAATAATTTTTAATACTTTTAGATGTAAATATTATTATTAATAAATTAGATTTAGGTTGATTTATTAATAAGAATATTATTTCAAAATTCCGTATTAATTTTATTTTGATTCCAAAAATTCAAAAAAAAATTGTTTCATTCTCGATTTAATTTCCTGAACTTTATTTAATTAATTAGGTCGCGAGACCAATAATTAATTAAATCGATGCGTCATTACACTCTGTTCGAATCTCAATCAGGATTGATAATACACTGATTTTGTCTTCTTTTTTGTGTCTGATCAGGGTTAGCAACATGATTCGCCCAGAGCGCGCGCCTTCAACAAACCTCAAAAGTTAAGTAATTTATTTCTAAAAATTCAATTTAGATTTTATTCATGTTATTTTATTTTAGGGTTTGCTTTGCGTTCACTTCCCTTTCTACCTTGCCTTTCAGGGTCAACCCTAAAAGCGCCAAGCAACCATATCAGATCAAATCGAACCAAAGCTAAGTAGCCTCGCTTATTTAATTATTAATTGTTATTTGTTTTATTTATCTATTCTTTATTTTCTGGTTAACCCTGCCAACCTTCGAATTAGCCATACACTCACCCAACTTTTATTTACCATCTTTTTCAGGGTTGTCGATTGCCAAAGCTATGTTATTGGTAACCCTGAACCCTATTTTTTTATGCCTTTTATTACTTGTGTCAACCCCGATAAGAGATCCGCTGGTTACACTTTCCCGCCCCCTTTACCGCTTTATGTTATTATATGCTGCGTGGTTAGTAATCTCAGGGAGTGCAAGCCTTAAATTGAACTAGAATAACTAATTAAAAGATAAATATCTGAATATAATCACGTGATTGTTGCACACACGCACCCTTTTGGGTAACCCCCTGTTGCCTGTTGCCTGTTGCCTGTTGCTTTCGTATTTTTGCAGAATAAGCCACGTCCCTCGGATTCGAAGATACCTCAGCCATGCTGCCTCGATAAATAAAGGTCATACGACCCTAAATGATGCTGCCTTCGATACACAAATATGACCTCGACCCTCGGAAGTTGCCTACGGAAAAAGGCTGAGGTATCTTCTGGCTGCCTAACGAAAAGGCTTATTCTGATCCTTGCCTTAGACTACCTGCCTCTCTATGGCATGGGACAGTCTTTTGGCAAAGGATGCTTCGATGACCCTTCAACCTCCAAACGAAAGGCTTCCTGCCCTCTTATGGCAAGGATAGACCCTTTCATTCTGAAAGGCAAAAAGAGACCTATCATCTGAGTTTAAGGTAATTGCCCCTAATTGCCTTGCAATGCTCAAACCTTTTATTATATTCTTTCTCATAATTTTTCAAAAGGGCAACGCTTATTCACAAGCTAAAGTCCCTATTTCTTTCATCTACATTTTCTAAACAAACGAGCAAGCAAAGCAATTAAGAGCCCATGGAAAACCATGGATGCAAAGGGTGCCTTACACCTTCCCTTTGCATAAATTACCCCCCGAACTTAGATTTCTTTTAAAAGGTTTTTTTTCTGTTTCTTTTTGCCTTTCCGAATTTGTTTGGATAAAATAAAAGTCGGTGGCGACTCTTGCTATCCGCAACATTTCGATATAAAAGTCAGTTCACCGTATTACAGAACTGGCGACTCTGCTGGGGATAAATTTCGATAAAAGAGGGGTTACCTTAAAAGTTTAGGATTCACTTTAAATGTTTTCTATTGTTTGCTTTGTTTTCTTTACTTTTGCATGGTTGTTTTGGGTATTCTGCTGTGTGAAAGATCCTACACCCGGATCTAGTGTACCTTAGGTATGTGGCATGAGACTAGGGAGGCTGTACGACATGTATCGTTATGGTTGAACTGGTGGCCACCATTAGTGCGACGCTTTGGTTTGTCCTGATGGCCCTTGAATATGATCGAGGAGACATTTGGCTACCGCGTGGTGTCATAAGCACTAATTCGCCCTTAGAACCCTAGTTGAACTTGACTTTGGCCTATAGGAAGTAGCGAGATGGCTGGCTTTGGATTCCTGACTGAAGCTGGTTGATACTCGATGCTACACTCATTAAGATTGGACTCAAGGGATGCTTTTGGCTGGCCGATTGTGCGCTATGTTGAGACAATGCCCACGAGAAAGATCAGGGATATGAGCACCATAGAACCCGGTTACTATTCTAGGACAGGTTGAACCAACTAAATGTCAGTGGGGAGGGTACTTACCTACGAACTTCAAGCAAGCTTCTAAACCTAAGGGCACTTGTGTGACTTGTTTGTGTTTGCTACTAACCTCTGTTTCCTTGCAGGTTTTTGTTAAAGTACTTGTTTGCCCTCACTATTCTATGTCGTGCCTAATGAGCTGCATTCACATAACATACTAACTGCTGTTTCCTTGTAGGTTTTGTCTAATGCATTGCATCTGCATGACATCATAACATCATAACTAACCCTTTCAAGGATCCTAGGGATTTAGGGCGCACAATTTCAGGTACTCTTATCAAGGACTAAATTCCTATCAAGGGGCAAGAGGATTAATTTTCCTCTAGCCACATACCTTCCGATTCAAAGGTGTAGCACCTAACAAGGGGCAAGAAGATTTATTTTCCTCTGGCCATGTATCTTCAAATTCAGAAGTATCCCGAATCGGAGGCGATGACCCACTCGATATGGTGAGCTTGATTCTCAAAGAAGGACGTTCAAAGACAAAGTTCATAATTCTTCAGACAAAGAAGCAACCAAATCATCTTCTAAATGTTGCTAACTAAATTTCCTATAGATCCTTGAAAACATTTCATTTGCATCCATGACATCGCATATTTCTAACTTTTTTCAGGTTCCGCCTCGACAATCATTCCTCTCAGATATAATCGAGCTGGAGATTCATTCTGACAAGCCCTTTTACATTCCAAAACTTCGTCAAATAAGCATTCTCTATCAGATATGGTCTAATGTATGACCCGTTCCGGTATCTTCAGTCAGATATGGTCTAATGTATGGCTCGTTCTGATATTCCTCTTCAGATATGGTCTAATGTATGACCCGTTCCGGTATCTTCAGTCAGATATGGTCTAATGTATGGCTCGTTCTGATATTCCTCTTCAGATATGGTCTAATATATGGCTCGTTCTGATATTCCTCTTCAGATATGGTCTAATAGATGGCTCGTTCTGATATTCCTCTACAAATATGGTCTAATATATGACTCGTTCTGACATTCCAACAGATATGGTCTAATGTACGACTCGTTCTGATTGTTCCTCTTCAGATATGGTTTAATGAATAACTCGTTCTGATGTTCTACTGCCAGATATGGTCTAAAGTACGACCCGTTCTGGCCTCCCTTTTCAGATATGGTTTAATGAATAACTCGTTCTGACGTCCTACGCCGATACACTCTGGAAGCTCGAACCCTAGATACTATGAATCTCTACACCGGTCCCACAACAATGAAGAAAGCCAGACGTACCTAAGCGTCAATTCACCGAGATCAATATGTCATTGGCTCAAGCATTACAACATCCATTGAAGATCGAATTGATTACTCTGAGGGACCCTCCTAAAAATGCTAACACTTCCACTCCTGACTATAAACTCAATGCGAGGTGCGCGTACCATTCCAACGGTCTTGGACATTACACAAACAATTGCTGGACATTAAGGAATAAAGATTCAAGATCTGATCAATGACGGAGAAATCAAATCCTACTCTCCTAAAACTCCTGTGGTGATCACCGCTCCTATGCCTAGTCATGACAAGACGGATTGACGTCTAGACGGACGAACTTTTGGATCATTAGATCTATTTTCATTTGCATGCTTCTTTTCTGTTTGTTTAAACATTCAAATTATGATAGACATTATCTGTTTTAATAATCATCATCAGTGCATTGCATATGCTTGTCTTGAATTCATTATTTCGCTATCACTCATTTTAAATTACGTATTTACTTTGCATATGTTTTGTGTTTATTCAACTCCTGCTAAGCTGTAAGCCTTTTAAGGGAGGATGACGAAAACGATACTGCAACCTCATACAGTATGCTTTTGAGCGGACTTTGCTGACGATGTACAGGCATTGTTTCAACTCTTAAACAGTGGAGATATAAGGATGTTAATCACTCGTTAACCCCTTTGAGCCTAAGAAGTAGAAGTTTTCTTTCTTGTACTAATTAAAACCCTTGATCATAACCTGGGGCAGGGTAGTTCTCAGTTAATTTGGTTGTGCATTCTATTTTAAGAAAATCATTCAGTACACCTTTCAACAAAGGTTTCAATCATAAACGTTCAACCATACACATTAAAGAAGTGTTGGAGATGTCAATCAAAAGACAATGATGGTTCATCAATCATTAAGCAACGCAGTCAATATCTTTCAAAAAAAAAAAAAAAAAAAAGAAAAAACATATATACAAAGAAAAGCCTGCTAAGTCAAAAATCAAAAAGGTGACTTAGGCAAAAATCAAGGCATCCCGCTGACTGTAATCTCAAAAATAAACAGTTCAGGCAAAAGTTAGGGATATCAAAAAGATGAAAACAGAGAAGTCAATAAATTCTTGAACAACACAATGTTGGGACTACCAAAAGGAAGAAGTGACTGCCATCTCAAAAGTTCTCTTTGCTTATGAACCATCATCATTATCGAAGGTGCAAATCCAAAAGTCTCTTGAAACCTAAATGCATAAGTTGAATTAACTGAGCTTAGGACTGAAGATCATCACGAAGAAGGGTGGGTATAAATAAACTTTGAGCCTTTATCCTTTGTTTCTTAAACCGTGAACCAAGCCACGTTACAGCCCTTAAAAGTCCTAACTAAAGCATGGTTAGTTCAAAAGCATATTGTCACCAAAAGGGTATCCTGACTCCTTAAGGATTACAAAAATGCTGAGTTGATATTTCATTTTACAAACATTATGTTGTTACAAAAATCATGTTTTTACAAATATCACGCTTTTACATCTCTTGTTTTAATGTGTTTCCAAAACTCAAGACAAACGTATGCATTGCATCTCATGAATACATTATTAAACATATTCTGCTACATAATTTCAAATGTTAGCAACAGAAAGAATTTGCACAGAGTACAACTAATGATTGAAAATTATCCCGACAGACAAAATTACTCCAAGGAAGCCATGTCTCTTACGTATACAAGGGGCATGACATGTTTCGTCTTATCAATCTGGGGCAATCAAGTTAAGATTCCAAGAATCTCTCAAATGCCAAACAATCAAAAGCATGTATCCCAAGTGGATTTCAAACTATTTCCTGATCAATCTGGGGCAATCAAGTTAAGATTCCAAGAATCTCTCAAATGCCAAACAATCAAAAGCATGTATCCCAAGTGGATTTCAAACTATTTCCTGATCAATCTGGGGCAATCAAGTTAAGATTCCAAGAATCTCTCAAATGCCAAACAATCAAAAGCATGTATCCCAAGTGGATTTCAAACTATTTCCCAATCAATCTGGGGCAATCAAGTCAAGATTCCGAGAATCTCTCAAGGATGCCAAAATAATCAGGGGCATGCATCCAAGTAAATCTGAATCTATTTCCAATCAACATGGGGCATTGTCATGGGCCTATGATTACGATGGGCATGACGCCCATAGTGCACATCTCATAAAGTCCTCGCGAGGCGAATCTTTCCAAAGTCCCTGCTAAGCAGGGGCAAATCTATGCAAATACAATTCAACATCTTGATCAATACTCAGTGGCGTGTCCTGAATCAAGTAGTAAGTTACTATGATACTGGGGGCAACTTTCTAGACACCCACATCTCCCCACAAAGCCATGTTCGTAAGATCATATCCCCATAGAGCAATTCTCAAGAAGATATCTTCAAACATATTCGTCTCAACAAAGACATGACTCCCCAACAGAGTTTACATCTCCCGCATTACCGGTCATCCAATATGTTGCTCTTCTCCAACATGGTTTATCTCTAAAATCAGGGTACATCAAGTCACTGATCATCTCCAAGCAGAAATCATAAATTCCCAGCTGAGCATCTTCAAGACAAGATCAGACAGTACAATTACAAGGACATAAAGATCTACTTTCTTAATCAAAGACAACATAAATCATATTCACATATCATATGTCATAAACATATTCATACATTGCATACATTACCTCATAATGAACTCATACATAACATGCAAAAGCTCTCATTTATTTTGAGGGATTCATTACATAACCCATGCATCATGACATTGCATAAAGATTAACCTTACCTTTTGCAGAAATACAGGTACAGACAAACGAACGAAAACTCCAACTTTCCAAAAGATCTAGTTCATCTACCACGAACGGTAATGACACGATCATGTTCAAAGATCTAATTCAGCTACTACGAACGGTACTGACACGGTCAATGCTCCAAGGTCTAATTCATCTACCACGAACGGTAATGACACGATCATTTTCAAGATCTAATTCAGCTACTACGAACGGTACTGACACGGTCAATGCTCGAAGATCTAATTCGGTTACCACGAACGGTACTGACACGATCAAGCGATCAGAGGTCTAATTCTATCATCACGAACGGTGTGGACACGATCACTGGCCTTCCTAGTCTAATTCAGTCACTACGAACGGTGCTGACACGACAAGAGAGTCTAATTCTATCATCACGAACGATGTAGACACGATTATCTCTCCAAGATCTAATTCAGATACTACGAACGGTACTGACACGATCAAATATCAGAGGTCTAATTCTATCATCACGAACGGTGTAGACACGATCACTGACGTCCACAGTCTAATTCAGTTACTACAAACGGTGCTGACACGACAAGATAGTCTAATTCTATCATCACAAACGATGTAGACACGATTATCTCTCCAAAAGATCTAATTCATTTACTACGAACGGTAATGACACGATCAACGCGCAGACAACATTTCTCAAACTTCAACTACCGGATGGCATCTTTAAAGCCCATCTCCGACAAAAGTCCCTACTTCAAATAGGGCAAATTTCTTGGTATTCTTATGTTCAATCATCTTCCACCTTCAGATACCGACTGGCGCGCAGACCACTCTACATCTTCAGGTTTAAGATAATTGAACAGGGGCAGCTGTCATACCCCAAAATTTGCCCATGCTATTTTTCATACATAAAACCAAATCAAAAGACAAAGCTCCAAAACACAGTCTCCCACACAGAAGTCCTAAACTAGGGTTTGAATAATTCAGAGGAAAACCATTGAATCAATGGCTCAAGGTGGTTCCATAAGGTCAACAACATCCTCATAACCCTAAAATCATCATTTGATCAAGGGTTGATCATGATGATACAAGAAAAGATCAAAAGGTAAAGGTTACTATTTTGGGCATGAACTGAAAAAGTCAACCAAACTTTGAAAATTCACCAAATATTCATACTTCATCAGAAAAATTCCCACCAAAGCTCATTTTGAAGGGAATTCATTCCTCTATCCAATGGTCCAAGAATCAAAGCCCATAGGTCAATGGTTTAAGAGATATGGCTTCATACATTATAAGTCCTTTTCAAAAGTCAACAAAAAGACATGTTTTTCAAAAGGTCATAAAATAAAAATGGAAAATGATTTTGATATGAGACCAAAGGCATTGGATAAAGGACTCTCTAAGGTTTCCAAAATGTCCTAGAACACCTCCATACCTCAAAAATTGAGGGAGATACACCTTGTCAAAGTTGGACTATTATTGAGAAAAAATGAAAGGAGAAAAGGTTCAAGATCCAAAATTTTCCAAATGGGCCTATGTTTTCTTTATCTAAACTTCATCTTAGGCCCATGCATGCCCCAAAATATATATTTTTATATTTTATTGATATTTATGGTTTTTATTTATTAAAAACTATAATTTAATCATGAGAATATTAAAAATAAAAAAATATGAGTTGTTTCTTCAATTATGAGCCAAAGATTCAAGCAAATATTCTCCATAAACATTACAATTTCGTGCACTTGATTATTGGGAGAAAATTGGATCAATTTAACCATATTTGGAAAGATTCATGAACCAATTTCAATCAAATTTTGCTTAAATATCAAGTAAAGATTTCCTAAGATTCAAGTCCAAAATACAGCCCTAATTTCATCTATTATATAAACACAAACTATTCATATCAGAAGAACAAGGTTTTGCAGCCTCAAGAGAACAGAATTCGAGTACAAAAGTCAAAGAAATTCTCAAACTACAATTCTGAATTTCAGACCAATTCAAGGTATTTTGTGGATCGTAGCACGTGCCAGGGGCATCAAGAAAGCTTTCTCAATCAAATTCAAGGCTTGAAGCATCAAAAATCGCTCTCTATCGTTCACGGTTTGTCCGAAACTAAATTGAATCGATTACGTTTATTCAAGCATCCATATTAAAATTCATTTGCATATGTGTGTTTGTCATGATATACTTATTGATTCTGGAGCTTCAATTGCGTTTCTATGCTGTTATGGACCTTCCGCCATTGTTAGGTTTTTTTAGGTTCGGTTTAGGGCTTTTGTTTGCAGGAACAATTGGCTTGAATTAGGGCCATAACTAAGTTTGTGAGGTCTGGACGATTCGATCCATGGCCTCGCGAAAAATTTTCGTCCATGTTTGCTTGTATTCGTAAGCTGCAGGTTTATAGCCATGGAAGCGTCCGTTGGTAAAGGTTGGGATCAGGGCTAATACGACGGACGAAGGTTGAAGACGCACGCGTGTCTCCCTCCCATTCGCTGGTCTGCGCGCGCTTCAGGTTTGAATCCAGGGCGTTCTAGTGCTTTAAGACGCATGTAAGTACCGTGTGCCTTCAATATCTCTGCCATCAGATCATGTTGGCTGCGCATCTAACGCACAGGGGCTGCCAGTCTACCATGCTCCACACGCGCGCGTCCCACAGGATCAGGAGTTAAGTTTTTTTTCAATTTTTTTTATATTTTATTGCATAGCCTTTTATTTTTATCTAATTTTTGGTTTAATATTAAAAGTATGTTATTTTATTTTAATAAATTTGTTACACATATAGAAACTCTATTTTTTTATAAAAAATAATTTTTAATACTTTTAGATGTAAATATTATTATTAATAAATTAGATTTAGGTTGATTTATTAATAAGAATATTATTTCAAAATTCCGTATTAATTTTATTTTGATTCCAAAAATTCAAAAAAAAATTGTTTCATTCTCGATTTAATTTCCTGAACTTTATTTAATTAATTAGGTCGCGAGACCAATAATTAATTAAATCGATGCGTCATTACACTCTGTTCGAATCTCAATCAGGATTGATAATACACTGATTTTGTCTTCTTTTTTGTGTCTGATCAGGGTTAGCAACATGATTCGCCCAGAGCGCGCGCCTTCAACAAACCTCAAAAGTTAAGTAATTTATTTCTAAAAATTCAATTTAGATTTTATTCATGTTATTTTATTTTAGGGTTTGCTTTGCGTTCACTTCCCTTTCTACCTTGCCTTTCAGGGTCAACCCTAAAAGCGCCAAGCAACCATATCAGATCAAATCGAACCAAAGCTAAGTAGCCTCGCTTATTTAATTATTAATTGTTATTTGTTTTATTTATCTATTCTTTATTTTCTGGTTAACCCTGCCAACCTTCGAATTAGCCATACACTCACCCAACTTTTATTTACCATCTTTTTCAGGGTTGTCGATTGCCAAAGCTACGTTATTGGTAACCCTGAACCCTATTTTTTTATGCCTTTTATTACTTGTGTCAACCCCGATAAGAGATCCGCTGGTTACACTTTCCCGCCCCCTTTACCGCTTTATGTTATTATATGCTGCGTGGTTAGTAATCTCAGGGAGTGCAAGCCTTAAATTGAACTAGAATAACTAATTAAAAGATAAATATCTGAATATAATCACGTGATTGTTGCACACACGCACCCTTTTGGGTAACCCCCTGTTGCCTGTTGCCTGTTGCCTGTTGCTTTCGTATTTTTGCAGAATAAGCCACGTCCCTCGGATTCGAAGATACCTCAGCCATGCTGCCTCGATAAATAAAGGTCATACGACCCTAAATGATGCTGCCTTCGATACACAAATATGACCTCGACCCTCGGAAGTTGCCTACGGAAAAAGGCTGAGGTATCTTCTGGCTGCCTAACGAAAAGGCTTATTCTGATCCTTGCCTTAGACTACCTGCCTCTCTATGGCATGGGACAGTCTTTTGGCAAAGGATGCTTCGATGACCCTTCAACCTCCAAACGAAAGGCTTCCTGCCCTCTTATGGCAAGGATAGACCCTTTCATTCTGAAAGGCAAAAAGAGACCTATCATCTGAGTTTAAGGTAATTGCCCCTAATTGCCTTGCAATGCTCAAACCTTTTATTATATTCTTTCTCATAATTTTTCAAAAGGGCAACGCTTATTCACAAGCTAAAGTCCCTATTTCTTTCATCTACATTTTCTAAACAAACGAGCAAGCAAAGCAATTAAGAGCCCATGGAAAACCATGGATGCAAAGGGTGCCTTACACCTTCCCTTTGCATAAATTACCCCCCGAACTTAGATTTCTTTTAAAAGGTTTTTTTTCTGTTTCTTTTTGCCTTTCCGAATTTGTTTGGATAAAATAAAAGTCGGTGGCGACTCTTGCTATCCGCAACATTTCGATATAAAAGTCAGTTCACCGTATTACAGGAACCAATTTGGACTAATTGTTCGTATAATAGCGCGGCCCTAAATCATGAGTTCCAAACCCTAACCATGGTGGATTCACATATTTATGCCTAAACTCGAATTAAACAAACCAGAAAGCTCGACAACATCATTCTAAACATGAATAGACAATCAAAATGCGTTAATGATGCGTAAACATACGAAAACGAAAATCAATTTGATGAAGGTAAAACGTGACCTTATGCTTGCAATTCTCGGTGCTTTACGTCTGGAACTTGATTTGAATCGCTTCCCCAATCCCCAAAGGTTGCGTTTAGATGATCAAAAGCCTTTCAAACCTTCTGCAATTGCAAAACGATTTTACCTTTTTTTTTTGGAAAAATTTGAAGCTTGGCTCGCCTTTTATTGTCTGCAAATCCTCCTGCCTTGCAATCTGTATAGGTTCCATATATATATGGCATGGATTTAGGTCACCAAACTTGTAGAAAATCCAATTCAATTTTGCCTTTTAATGATGAAAGATTTGATTGAGAATTAGTTATGAAAATTCCTAATTTTAGTCCAATTTCAATCTTTTTCTCTCACTATTGCTTTGCACGAATTTTTATGGAAAATATGCTATTTATGAGTTTGATATTGATTAAAAATAAAGGCAAATCAAATCTCCTTCTATTTTCCATCTTTTATTTGATTTAAATCACCTTTTAAATGAATAAAAATTCAAATAAAATCAAAAACTCATTATAAATTCGTGGCTTTAAGATTGAATATCTTTGATAACTCGGAGAACAAGCTTGGATCATAAAAGGTTGGGCCTCTTTGCAAAGAAATCCATTTTGAGGCCTTTTTCTTCACATTTTCCTTCTCAAATTTGTCCAACTTTGACAAGGCGTATCTCCCTCAATTTTTGAGGTATGGAAGAGTTCTAGGATTTTTTTAGAAACCTTAAAGAGTCCTCTAACCATTGTTTTTGGTCTCATGTCAAAATAATTTTCCATGCTCCTTGTGTGTTCTTTTGAAAAAAATGACTTTTGGTTGACTTTTGAAAAGGACCTATAATGTTTTGGTCCATATCTCTTAAATGAAGCATTTTTGGACTTGGCATGTGAGAGACAAAATTGTAGAGAATCAAATTTCCTTCAAAATAAGCTTTGGATGGAAAATTTCTGATGTTCCATGTGAGAGTTATGGCTGGTCAAAGTTCAGTTGACTTTCTCCTATACAAACCCTAATTTAGAAACTTTTTGATTTGTTGATTTTTGATCTTTCCTTGATGAACCATGATCAATTCTTGATCAAATGGTGAATGATACTTTAATATAAGGATCTTGACAAAAAATCAAGAGTTTTGACTTTACTTTGACCACACTTTGACTTTTAGGTCAACCCAATCGTCTATTAACTTTCTGAGCAATTGAGTGATCAATCTTTTGAATTAAGACTTGAAAATTGGTATGAGGATCCTTTGAGGCATATGAGAGACCATGGGTTTCTTTTGAGGTCTTAGAACCTGATTTTACTGTGAGGAAAGCAAAACCCTACTTCAGAGGCACTTGTTTAGGAGTTAGGTAGCTTTGAGCAATTGGAGATCTTTGAGCATTTGAAAGTTAGGTGGACTGAAATGTGATGGGCAAATTTTGGGGTATGACAAACTCAAACAAATTGATACTCCATCACATTACTTAGTTTTGATATAATGTTATTCAAAACATATTTAAAATTCAGCTATTAAATTATATGTAGATTAATGTCTAAATTTTCAAAGATAAAAACAGAATTTTCACAGCAACAAACATATCGATTCGGCGGCATAACGACATAGTAATCTCTCAAGCTGAATGGGTACACAAGCTGAACTATACAGTTATGTTACATTGTCCCTGAATACAATATATATTCATTGGTCTATTCCATCCCCAGCATCACTCAGAGAACACAAAAACGCATTATTTCTGAAGAAACATACACTGTCTTTTTTGAAAGGTCTAGTAAAGGTCTGAATAAAATACCTATAAACACTAATCTTTCAAATGTCAAAAACAGAACTATAAATCGTGTACCTTCGTCTTCTCTTCGTCTTCATTTTCTGGGCAGGGATTCTTCTTCGTCTAGCTTCGTATTCTGGGCAGCAATGGAGTTTTTATGGAGATTAAGTGGTTGCGGTTTTGAGGATGAGATACGGTTTTGAGGAGTTTTTATGGAGTTCTTCGTTCTGGGCAGCGATGGTTCTTCGTTTCTTCGTTCTGGGCAGCGATGGCAGTGAAAGAAGATTTAGGGATTATGAAACAGCTATTATTTTGATTTTAAAAATTTTAATTAACGAAACAGCTATGAAAGCGCTTTTAATAAGCGCTCTGGTAGCCCTGCCTTTACCAGCGCTTTTTAGGGTAAAAGCGCTTTCGTACCCCCTCCCCTTTAAGAGCGCTTCTGAAAGCGCTTTCATAAGCCCCCTATAAGAGAGCTTTTTGAAAGCGCTTTCGTACCCCCCTATAAGAGCGCTTTTTGAAAGCGCTTTCGTAACCCCCCCTTTAAGAGCACTTTTTTTGCGTGTTTTTTTTATTTTGTTTTTAGCGAAACCTATACCAGCGCTTTCTCCTAAAAGCGCTTTAGTAGGGGTGCTGCTAAAAGACAAATTTGGCATAGTGTTTGTAAATGCTACATAAACAAAAATTATACTTTTATACAGGAAAAAATCTATTATTGATCTAAATATTTTTATATACAATATATGATATTTATGATCTAAATTTTTATTCAAAAATGGTATACGGGAAAAAAATGTATTATTGATCTAAATATTTTTATATATAAAAATTTACTATTGATCCAGATATTTTGGTAAACGATACATAAACAAAAATTATTTTTTTATATGGGAAAAATCTATTATTGATCTAAATATTTTTATATAAGAAAAATGATATCTATGATCTATTTTTTTAATCAAAAAATGGTATACGGAAAAAAATATATTATTGATCTAAATATTTTTATATATGAAAATTTACTATTGATTCAGATATTTTTGTAAACGATACCTAAAAAAAATATTTGTATACGGGAAAAAATATATTATTGATATATATATTTTTATATACGAAAAAATGGTAGTAAAAAATTTATTATTGATCTAAATATTTTTATATACGAAAATTTATTATTGATCCAAATATATTTGTAAATGATAATTAAATAAAAATAATATTTGTATACGGGAAAAAAATTTATTATTAATCTATATATTTTTATGTACGAAAAATGATATTTATGATCTAAATATTTTTTATTCAAAAATGGTATACAGAAAAAAAATCTATTATTAATCGGAAGATTTTTATATACAAAAATTTACTATTGATTCAAATATTTTTGTAAATGATACCTAAACAAAAATAAATAATATTTGTATACGGGAAAAAATTTATTATTGATCTAAATATTTTTATATACGAGAAATGATATTTATGATCAAATATTTTTGATCCAAAAGTAATTTACGAAAAAAATCATTATTAATTTAAATATTTTTATATACAAAAAAAAAAAGTTACATCTAAATATTTATTTTCTTTTTTAATCTTCTAAAATAAAAATATTATGTAAATAAATGCGCATAACGTACCAGAACCCGTGCGTATGCACGGATTAGTTACTAGTTAGAAGTCAAAAAAGCATGATAAGAAGAATATGACACAAAAAAATAATAACTCTAGCAAATTTCTAATTTCACTTTTCTCTATCCAAAAAAAATTGACCTTGAATTACTAAAAAAAAAATTAACTACAATCGAGTTTTCATGAACAAATAAACTTAAAATCCTAAATAATGATACCATCTATCTACCTACCTATTTCTCCCACACATCACAATATAATTAATTATCTTGAACATCTTAGGAAAACATATAGTTTTTTTTTTTTAATAAGCAACCATATTTAAAAAGAAATACCCCAATAAACTACGTGGGATGGCGCTTTGTGTGGTTATGAAAAATTTGTTGATTTCTAGATTATTTTGTGATAGTGATATTTAAATTTATGTTTCAAATATAAATTTTAATATTTACATGTTGATACAATCCATATATTTTAAAAAAGTGAAGAAACATTTGTCGAAATCAACATATAAATAATATAATAAATAAAGACGGATAATTTCAAAGTATTTACACATATTTAATTCTATTTTGCATAACTACAGTATGTAGTTCAACAGAGTGGAGCTGTTAAAATGAGCTCGGCTCATCGGGCTGGCTCATAAACCCAATAATTTAATCGGGTCGGACTGCAAAATACCTTAAAAAAATATAACTTTGTCTTTTTGGGCCAGCTCATTGGGACTATGTTTTTTGTGGGCTGGACCGGGCCAAGCGGACTTTGGATTGGCCCATTAAAAAGAGATTTTGGTCAATTTTGGAGAAAAAAAATTGAGATAAGATATAATTTCATAAATGTGTTTTCAAGTGATAAAGAAAAGTTAAAGAGGATAAAAATATATTTTCAAGATGATGTGATCAAAGAAATTGTTGTGAGATGCAGAGAAAATTTGATAAGTATGGGTGAATAATATTAAGTCACTTTATACTTTTACATGGATAATTTTGTGGTATTCATATATATATATATATATATATATATATATATATATATATATATATATATATATATATATATATATATATATATATATATATATATATATATATATATATATATATATATATATATATATATATATATATGGATAAATATTTTAAACATCACTTATATACGTTTGTGATGACTCTCTATTTATATTGTGTTGTATTTATCCATTACATCTTTTTTTAAATTGAAACTATAATATTGAAATACGGGCAGGGCTGGCCCATTGGGCCGCACGGGTCTTTGAAAAATAGACCGAACTCATTTTATGTGACTCATTAATCAATCGGATTGGACCGGAGCGGGCTAGGCCGGGCCTGCCCATTTGAAAACTCTATATATGAGTTAATTAAATTAAATAGATGTAAATTATTAATATATGATTTAATTCTTAACTAAAATATCTATTTTAGATTTATTATTAACTTCGCAATTTTTTTCCTACTATTGTTTCTTTTTTGTTCCTTCTATTTCTCCTTCCTTGACTGCAACAACAATAATCTGATCATCCTCAATCACGCTACACTGCTTTTTAAGATTTGTTTGGATGTAAGCACATAATGTGATGTTTGAATATCAACTGTTTAGTTAATTGGCCATCTTAACACAAAATTAACTTTACAAGGACTAAAATAAAAACAAAAAAAAACAAATACCAAAAGTAAAATAGAAAATAAATTTGAAGATCAAAATAAAACAAAATAAAAAATTAAACAAGAATAAAACAAAAATAATATATATTTTCAGGAATAAAATGCATATTTAAAACATTAAAATATAAACTTAACCCTAGAAAATTCAGTTCCCAAACAAGGAATCTCTTCAATATGAAACTAATATGAATTTTAGGAAGGATCTTAATGCCAAGGAATTCAAGGTATTTATCTACACACTACCTCAGAGAATGGATTGGATTCAAATAAATGCTAAACAATCCAAAAAAACATAAAAATCCATTCAAGTTTGATTGTGAGCGACTTGTTCACAATGTAACGTGTGCTTTTCTTATGCACACAAGAGTGAATAAATATATATGTATCATGGAAAAGAATCAATAACCAGCAAGTCTGCTAATTGCAGTGCCTATTACAAAGAATGAACACTAAATAAAATTACTCAAAATCAAAGAGACTTATACACTTACAAGGACTACAAAAAAAAAAAATTGAAACTTCAAAATCTCATTCACTAAATTACATATCAATGTTAAAAGCAAACTCTTCAAATTCAACACTTTATCATAAGGAAAATTTCATGAATTTCACTAAAAACTTGGACTTAGTTTTATTGTAACGAAATTCACATGAAATTCACCAATTAATAAAATTTAACTTGAAGGGAAAAAATGTGTTGCTAATAGCATTATCAACCTTACAATATGTTTTGAACCGCGGCGACAAACACTTCGACACGCTGACAATGTAGCTTTCACGGCGCGAGTATGCGCTGATCAAGCGCGGATTCAAACAATCACTTAGAGAGTTTCAAGCAATACACTTTCTTCTTCATCAATGACACTTTCTTGTTGTTGTGTTGATTTCTGAGCTAACTCCAATGCTCTTCTACTTTGTTGTCCCCAATCAGTTTGAACCAAAGTATACACCATCATACAAACACATGAAACTTGTGCTGCCAACATTCCATACCACAAACCTACCAATTCAAATTTGTACCAAAATGTAGCAAAAATTGAAACCGGTAACCCAATTAAATAAAACGCGCACAAATTAATTCTAGCACCAACGTAAGGACGCGCGGTTCCAGCTAAAATCCCACACGATACCGTTTGTGGCCAGTTGCTTATTTCACATAACCCTAAAATCGGGAGAACTTTTCTTATCATATCAATAATTTGTACCTCGTCTGTAAACAATTTCCCCCAATTTTTCCTTGCTAAAATCAATCCAAAACAAGCTGATACTCCAAGTAAAACCGCTATCAAAATCCCAATTATAGCAGTTCCTTTTGCCCGCGAGGCTTGCCCTGACCCTAACGAGTGACCGATTCTTGTTGTCAAAGAGGCACTAAGTGAATACGGGAACACATAAAGAAAACCAAGTGTTTGAATAAGTATTCCCATTGTCGAAACCGAAGTTTGAGGATCACTCAACAAACCACAAAGAAAAAGCATTATCTCATACCACCACCATTCCAAACAAACCGAAAGACAACTAGGAATTGCAAGACTAAGCAATGGTTTCCAACCATGACAAATAGAGTCAACTATTGTAACACCTTGCCATGGCTTAAGAGGTTTATTTGAAAAAACAATATAAACCAACATCCCTAATGTCATATTTATCGAGTTCATTCCGGTGGCTAACGCGATACCTTTTACACCTAGTTTCAAATAAGTAGCTAGGAAATAATTTATTGGTAGGTGTAATAGTGCTGCAAATGATGCAGCCATAGTAATTGGTGGTGTTAAGCCTTGAGTTCTCAAAAAAGTTCTCAATGGATTGAGAAATGCTTGAGCAAATAATTCAGGGATTGAGTAAAGCATATAAACTTGTGCAACTTTTGTGACACTAGGATCTTGACCTAGTAATTGAAGTAGTGGTTCCATGTTAAGCCATAAAAGTGAAATTGGGATTGTAACAAGAAGGAGGAGACATAGTGTTCTCAAAAGTGTTTGGTTTAGAACTGACCATCTTTTGGCTCCATATGCTTGACAACAAATAGGATCCATTCCCATTGTTAGGCCTTTGAGAACTGAAGTTGCGGTGATGTTGGCGAAACCGAGGGCTAGGCAACCCCCGGCTAGCTCTGCTCTTCCTTGACGGCCAAGGAAAAGCATCGAGATTGCCGACCGAGAATACATCATTAGGCTTGTCATTGTTATTGGACCTGCAATCTTTGCAAGAGATTTCAACTCTTCTTTTACCTGCATATATGCAAAAGTGCATTATTATTTCATGTTTCAACAAAAACTTGTGTATATAAATTATTTATACTAATTTTCTATTCTAGGAATTAATTTCTAGGCGTAATAATAAGTTTCCTTTTCCAAGAATTGCATAGAAATAATGATAGTAGAAAACTATGTTAAAATTATTTTAGTTTTTATGATCATATATATCTCTCTCAAAATTTTACAATACATTATTCTTTTGTGATTTTGACAATTATGGTAAAGATGGATTTTACGGTTAGTAAAAAGTATTAACAACAAATGATACACATAGTTTTCTAAAACTGACATCAATAACATAAATATGTATTTTAGGTGAAAAGTGAAGAAAATGCAAGCAATCTTGATTTGATAAAAATGTGCGGAATGTGAGCAAGAATAAGACAAACATAGAATATCAAGATCGTGGTAAGGTCTATCAAAATGGACTACCCGATACTAAACAAATTGGTGCTGGCAGGTCATGGATTTTTTTGGGCTGGACCAAAAAGTCTATTTTAATATGGACTCGAAAATTACTACCCAATCCCGGCTTTAGATGGATTTCGGACTACCCAACTATAAACAGATTTTTTTATTTAAAAAAATTAAAATAAAAACTCCATAATATCTATTATAAATAGAATTAAAATTTTTATTATTTTAAACATAATACATCTTTAATTACTATATTATCTCTTATAAATACTATAATGTGTTTTTAAATAAATATATGTCTAAATTATATAAAATCTCGATGCTTTTAAATATATGTCTAAATTATATAAAATAATTGATGAAACTATGATACTAAATAACCTATTTTTTAGGAGTAAAATATGTTGTATATCTTTTATTATTATTTTATTTCATTTAGTATCACCGTTTAATTAATTATTTTAACGGTTGAGATTTTGTGTCAAATTAAACTTTGACACCTTGGTGTCATTTGATCCTATTCCATAAAATAATACTTGAATATTTAACATAAGAGAAAAACTAATATAATATAATGAAAAAATGTTGATTATATTAATGTATAATATTTAAAACTAAAAGATTGAATAGAAAAGAGATAAAATTTAGTGAGGAAAGAAAAATCAATACAATATTTTAAATTACACAATATAAATATATATTTTTTTAAATTTATAATTATACAGGTCTAATGGGCTATCCCAACCCATATGAACTAGCCCTAATAGGTTATGTCAGACATAAAAGCTTTATTTATTTTGAATGGTAAAGAACAAATTTATTGTGGAATAACCGAAAGAATTTCGTAAATTTTTTTATGATTTACAAAATATTTATTGAAGTGAAATTTGATAATGAGAATACAACTTTACTCTCTTTTAAGTTTATTATCTAGATCTTTTAAGCATTTAAAAATTGTCATTACTCATTACTCATGATAAGGAAGACACTATTAACTTGGGGAGTTATAATCGTCTATAAAAGACAAATTTAAAACAACATAAAAGAGATATTTTCGAGCTTATAGTTTATGTCTTATGTCTTATAAGCTCATATGATAATTTAGACCCGCTTGGTAACGGTCTTTTCATCATGAGCTTATAGCTTATTTTACTAACTTATAGCTTATTTTCTAGACGCTATTTTAGATAGGGTTTTAGCTTATGTCTTATAGCTTATTATTTTTTCTTCCTTTTTTATCCTTATTATTTTAATAAATATCTATTTTTAACCCTTATAATTTATTTTAACTTAAAATAAAAAAATTATATATTAAATATCTTTTATGTCATTTTACATTTATAAGTTAATTGAACCGCTACTTTTACCAAACACTTCAATTAGCTTATAAGCTATCAGTCTCAACCATCAGCTATAAACTATAAGCTATCAGTCATCAACCATCAGTCATAAGCTATAAGCTATCAACTAGCTTATAAGTCAACCACTATTTTTACTAAACAGACCCAATAATAAATGATAATGAAGGTAATTTGAATGTATCAAGATGGAGGAGTAAGAGTAGGGAAAACCAAAATGGAAACAAATCTTGGTGTAAGTCCAAGATCAAAGAGTTTAGCAAATCGATCAATTCAAGAAGAATGTCCCAAAAGAGAGAAGAGTAATTATATTCATATTGTAGTTGCATAAATGCTCATATCGCACTTATGTTCAAAAAGCATGAAAATTTTTGGGAGTTTGGAGCTAAAGAAGATGAAGTTGTTGGACTCGTAATAGCAAGACTTGAAAATTTCATGGTATTGGGACAATTTAGCTCAAGAAGTTTGACAACCATGAATTTCATTTACTGCTTGGGAGGATGAAGCGTAAATAGTACACATTTAATATTGTGAAAATGACAGTAAAAATACGAGGTATTTTTGTTTATTTGGGTGGTTATGTTGGGGTGCACAAAAAGTTTAGGCTTATCAATTTTCTTATCTCTTTAACTTTTTATATCATTATATAGTTTTGTTTAAAAAAATAGTTTATTATTTTAAAAATTTGTAATTTTTAAATTGATTTATATAATTTTTCATTTTTGTACACATTTTTATATTAAATTATATATTTTTTTTAATTTAAATAGATTTTTATAAAAATTATTTTAAAAAACATATTATTTTGAAATTTTATATAATTTTACTTATATGAAAATTTGAAAAAAAATTAATATTTAAGTTACTATTTTGAGTATTAGAATCATCAGGACTTTATCTTTTAGAAAAAAACGTATCGTTGGATTGATAAATATAAGTGTTGAATATAAACTATGTTTAATCTTGATTCTCATGTAATGTTTGACTATTTTGATGAGTTTAAAATAGTTTCACCTGTCAACGTTAAGTGTTTAGGGTCCGAGCATGTGAGTCTGATTCCTCATTCTAGCATTAATGTTTTAGTCAAACTTTGTCAATGTCATTATGATTACGAGTTATTGCCTGCTTTGAATGTGAAAAGATTTACACAATTTTCTAGTTTAACAAATGTGATTTATTTATTGATTCTTATTTTGGAGGATGCATTTTGGAAAAACGTGGTAAAATACATTGGCTTAGGAAGGGTGACCTGACTACAAAGGTCTATCATCCGCGACGGTGGAGGAAAAAATTTAAAAAGATTGATATGCTAGTTAATGAGGACCAAGTGGAAATTAGAGATTAAACGGGACTGTGTGAAGTGACTGAGGATTATTATAGCCAATTTTTCTTATTGAAACTGGGAGTTTATGATCTTGTCCTCTCTTTAATTCAACAGAGGATATCGCGGTAAGACAACGACAAGATGATTGCATCAATATCGTAAGAGAAATTGTACGAAACTTTTGTTCAAATGCATCTGGCTTTTAATCCGGCTTTTTACCAACGATTTTGGGTACGTGTGGTGATGAGATCTTCAGTGTCGTGTGAGATTGGCTAGAGAGAGAGTTTTTCTATCCACGCTCAATGACACGAACATATGTCTTATACCGAAATGTGAGGATCATCGATCCATGAAGGATCTGTGCCCTATTTCTTTGTGTAATGTGGTGTATATGATAGTTTCTAAGCTCCTAGCAAACAGGTTGAAGAGATGTTTATCAAAATGTGTTTCAGAAGACAAATTGGCATTTGTGGAAGGAAGGTCAATTCTTGACAACGTTTTGATAGCCATTGAGATTATTCATGCTCTAAGGCAAAAGACAAGAGGTAATAAAGGAGAGTTGGCACTCCTGAATGATATTAATAAAGCATATGATTAAGTGGATTGGAACTTCTTGAAAGGGTTTTTAAACATGATTGAATTTTCGGATAGATGGATCCAATGGGTGATGATGTGTGTAACTTCCGTTCATTATTCAGTTCTGATTAATTATGATCAAGTCAAACCAATTCATCCAGGGAGGGGGTTGAGACAAGGAGATCCTCTTTCGCCATATCTTTTTGTCCTTATAGCGAAAGGACTTTCATCGCTAATCAGTATAGCAGTGCCTAGAGGAGACATACATGGTGTTCATATATGTAGATGGGCATCAATGGTGTTCCATATACTTTTTGCAGACGACTATTTTCTTTTGTCCATGGCTAATTATCTAAGGCAAGGCATCTCATGGAAATTCTTCGAGTGTATGCAGAAGCGTCAAGCAAAGAAATTAACCTCACCAAGTTGGAGGTGTTTTAGTAGAAATATTAGTAGACCAGCATAAGAAGATCTCCCTCGTCTAATGGGTGTCCGACATGTGATAGGCATGGGACCTTATTTGGGCTTACATTCAATGGTTGGAAGGAGCAAAAAGGAAACATTTGCTTTTGTTAAGGGTCGTATTTGGAAGAGAATTAACTTTTGGAAAGAGCGTTTGTTGCATAAGGCAGGTAAAAAGGTAATGATCAAATCAGTTCTTCAGACTATTCCTTCTTATGTGATAAGTATCTTCATCTTACCAGATTCCACTAAAACGATATTGAGAAAATGTTAAATTCTTTCTGGTGGGAATAAGGGAATAATAATAAGGGTATTTGATGGCAGGCGTGGGATAGATTGACATGTCCTAAGAATGAAGGAGGTATGGGCTTTCGTGATTTTAAGGCATTTAACATGGCTATGGTAGCGAAGCAAGGGTGGAAGATTCTGATCCAGTCAGATACTATGGTAGCTAGAGTTCTCAAAGCTAAGTATTTCCCTCGTTCTTCATTTTTTGAAGCTACTCTTGGAAATAATCCTAGCTATGTATGAAGGAGTCAATCGAAAGCGAGGTAGGTTCTCACTCTAGGGTGTAGATGGAGGATTGGTGATGGGAGCAAGATTAATGTTATGTTTGAAGCATGGTTGAGAATTGAAGGGAGAAGTTATGCGAGTGCACCGCAAGGCCAGGGTGTGTATACTATGAAGGTTGAAGATCTTATGCTTAAGAATGGTAAACAATTGGATGTTTAGAAAATAAAACAACTATTTACTCATGAGGTAGTTAAGCAAATTTAGAAGGGTCCCCTATGAGAAGGTGTTAGTGAGGATTGTTTGGTTTAGAGATATGAACAAACTGGTATATATAGTGTAAACATGAGACAAGTTGTAGTTGTGCGTGCAAAGTAGTCATAAAGGGGGAAGTGAAGCAGGTAATTGGGGTAGATATGAAATATAAGAGGTCCACCAAATGTTAAGCATTTACTTTGGCGGATTTATCGCAATTACATACCTACTTGAATCAGACACCGACAACACTATGTTTCGTCCCCTACTATATGCCAGTTGTGTGAAGAAGGTAAGAAAGATGAGTGACATGTGTTCTTTGGTTGTACAACAACATCATAGTGCTAGAATGTGGCAACTTTGGGTGACATCATCAATCATCGATTAACGAATATCAATGAGGCAAGGACAACAATTTAGGATATTTGTAGTAAAGAGGATTTGATGGTTGCATGTAGAGTTACAGTTATGTTATGAGTGCTTTGGAATAATATAAATAATTGGTTATGGAATAATGAGACGGACGAGGCGAATAAGTTGCGGATAGTTGGAAGGATTGGTTCTTGGCACAAAACTTTCAACTTGATAATGATAATGAACAACAAAGTCAACAAGTAATAGGATGGCAACCACCTATAGGTAGAGTGGGTGAAATGTAATGTTGATGCTAGATTTAACAACCAAAGGGGAACGACGAATAAAGGACGGTGTTATAGAGACAGCAATGAAAGGTTCATCATGACGAGAATAGTTTGGGATGTAGGTCGTTACTCTGTAATAGAAGTAGAGGCTTTAGCATTTAAAGAGGCTGTCCTACGAGCCATTTAGTTACAAATGGAATGTGTTATTGTTGAGAGTGAATCTAAAAAATGTTGGTACTTTAGAATTTAGTTTGATTATTTTTAGTATTAAGAACTTATTAAAGTTTATTTTGACTTTGAGGTAAAGTTTGTTAAACATCAAGCGAATTTGATTACTCACTTGTTAGTGAAAGCGGTTAATTCATAAACTAAGGGGAATAGTTTTTATTTAATTCCTTCTTATTTTAACAACAATTGAATAATGAAATGAATTGAGTTCGCTTATGTAAAAAAGAAAGAAAAAAACAAATGTGATTTATTAAGTTAAAGAATGTGAGTGTTGTATATAAATTGTTCTTTAAGAACAATTCTCAAACTATACAACTATTTTGGTCAATTGAAACAACAATTAAGGTGACTAATCTTTATGTCACCCTAAATTATTGAAAAAAAGAGGACATGAAACACCATATAATAATTACTTATTTATAAGACAAGAAAATAAAATATTCACAGGTCCTATGTTAACACCATGAATCAGAAGAAATGGTTTATTATATGATGATGAAAGTTAACACACGCACGCGTAGAATATTATAATAATAATAATTATGATAGTTAATCTTACATAATTGCATATTAGAGTATTAATAATATGTAATAGTACAATGCTGACTCAGCTATCACAAGTTCACAACAATGAAGCTGAAAACCGAAATCAGATTTATGGGCATGTCTGCCATTTGTGATATCTGGCTTTATCGAGGCATATTCTATGGTTATAAACTTTTTATTATTTAATATTGACTTTAGTTTTAGTACTAAGAAAAATTTATTTTTTAATTTTAAATAATAAATTTAAAAATAGTGCACAGTTCTATACTGTTAATCTAATAGAAATTATTCATTTAATCATATCATATAATTTATTTAAAAATAACAGTATGATTTACATGTAATTAATTGACAGTGTAATAATTGTGTTATTTTATCTAAATATATTATAGAGACTTTAGTTATTTAATTAATTTAAAATATTAGGTTTATTTATAAAAATTAAAATATTTTCTTTGAAGTGATAGCAATAGGTTTTTAAAAAAGAATAATAATTATCTGTTATACTTTAGCGAGGTATTAATTCTGTTGTGCACTATTCAAATATTATTAGTTTAAAATATTAGTTTAAACCAATCGTTAGTTGGTCCAGTGATGATTGACGCTGAACTTGGTAGGGAGAACCACGGTTCGGTCCCCCGCGACTATGATTGGGAGGGGGATGAAACTACTCGCCCCCGAACCGGACTAAACCGGTGGTATAAAGCTAAAAAAAAATATTAGTTTAATTTATTTTTAATTTTATTTTATATGTTTTGAACATAATTGATAAGTTTAATTATGTGATATTAACTTTTATCATACAATTTTATAATTAATGTCAGATTTATTATTTTATTGCATATTCATAATATTATTATTAATTAAAAAAATATAATTTATATACCTAAAAATTTAAAAACCAACTTAAAATAACTGACATTAAATTAGCTCGATTCAAATCTTTACGTCAAAACTAATTTAAAGTGTCCCACAAATACCTCTACAAGAAAATATAAATAGTTTCTTATGAATTTCCTTTAAATATTTATTATGGATATTTTTTTCAATTGACAAAAGTACAATCAAGTTTGAAATATTTAACTTATCAATATTGATAATGTTAATTAAGACGTTAAAAAAATATTTTCTTAATTATATTTTTGACTTAAATACACATTTGACCTCATATTTAATTGGAACCAAATTTCGATCTTATTGTTACTTGTTTTATATATTTTTTTAATATGATTTAGTTTTTCTAAAGTAGTTTTATGAATTTTTTTAATAAACATATTTAATAATATGATATTGTTGATTTATAATAAAAAATAATAGTTTTTTCAAGAATAATATTTGATAATTAAAATCGAAAAATAAAATGTTGCAACAACTTTACAAGTCCAAATTAATAATGTCACATTATCAAATTTCAAACTATCAAATATAATAATTCATTCAAAACTGAATTTTAAAAAAACAAATAATTAATACTTATGAATTTTGGGAATTAATATCTCATATTAGAAATGAGGTGATTAAATTTTTTAAAATTAAAATAAGTAGACAAAAATGCATTGAAACAAATATTTTAAATTTTTATAATATATAAATTTTTTACTATCATGTTTCTTTCATTGTAATTTTTTATAAGTATTTTTTAAAACCCTTAACAAAGAAAAGTTTGTTTTTTGAGAGAAACATAGTTAAACTCACATAACTAGAGGGAGAGTGAAAGAAGATACCAACCTCAGATATTGAAATGGTAGGAAGAAGAGCATTGAGATGAAGATGCAAACGTTGAAGAAAACTTGTGCCACAGTTACAAACTCTTTCAACTTCTATATTTCGCATTCTCTCTTCATGATAATTCTCATCCTTTGATATCACAGCTTCACCATTTATATTTCCTCGAGATTCAGCACCATTGCACATGCTTCTCCCAAACCTTTTGCAAAATAAGATAGAAAAAATAAACTAACTTCATAAAGTACAATACAACACACTTATTTCATTCATGGATAATATATATTTCATGTCAACATTATAAAAACCACTTTAGGAAGCTAAAAAACAACGGCAAAAAACATCTCCCAAAAAGAGAAAAGGCAAAAAGAATTATGAGAATGTCTTAAAAGTGATGAAATGTAAAGTAAATTAAATAAATTATCAACTTGGTTTTGAAATGATTGAATGCTTAAACTATCGAGTTTTCATGTAGCCAAAGAAATCCCATAAAGAAAAGCTTTGCTTAAAATAATAATAGTAATTACTTATGTTTTCTTTTTTGATAAATAAATATTTTATTGATGAAAGTACAAAAGGTACTCAAACTCATTAAGGAATCTAGGTACTCAAACTCATTAAGGAATCTAATAAATAGAGTATAATAATTAGGATGAATTGTTACCAATAAATAGAATTTCTCTCGATCAAAGCTTTAATTTAAGCGCATCATGTAATGCAGTCGCAATATTATTGTTACAATAGTGTTTGTATTTGCCTCGCACCACCATTATGATGCGGATATAAAGTATAGTAAAAACTATATTCTAACAATGCAACGACTACATCAGACTCTATCACGCGATAATAGATCAAGGTTTACACAAATGGTTGTTTTAGTTTTATTTTTATTTATATTATAGATTTAAAGGAACTATACTTCCTTACTGGTTGGTAAACCCTGAGAGATATTTTTCTATCAATTGATCATCATAACAATTAGAATAATTCATATTCAATAGATTTGAAAGCGTGTCACTTTTTTCCTCAGATGGAAGATATTGTTTTTTATGTCGTCTTCTAATGAAACTCAAGCTAACATTTATTTTTCATCTAACCCCTTTTATCTTGAGAGAATACAACTCTCCCCCTTATCTGGGATAGTTAAGGCCCTTCTAAGGTGGTGGTATTTTTTTGTCAGCTTCTACAGGACAAATTTTCTACTATGGAAAACATGTTCAAACGAAAGATCATTTTTGACCCGGCAGTCATATCTTGTGTCTTTTTATGGATTAGCCTTAATGAGCCTCTCATTTATTTGTTACTTATAACCTAGATTTTAGTGCTTGGTATAGAATATTTAGGAGATTAAGGGTTCAGTTGGGTCTTTCTAGAAAGCCAAGATTTCTATTTGAGTTTTTTTCTTTCTTTAGGTAGGAGGACTAACTCTACGGTAGGTTTTGACATGCTTTGGTATACAGTGGTGTGCACTATCTGATTAGTGGTATTGATAAGGTATATTTTTTTTTATCATCAACAAATGTCAAAGAGGTCGAGGATAAGAGTATTTCTTGGCTTGGAGTTAGTTTCTTAATAAGAGAAATTTGAAATCACTCTCATTCTCCGGTTGAGTTAAAAACTCTATCATGTGTCTTAGCCAATAGATCAAGAATTCTGGAAGGCTCTAGAGGGTTCAATGGTATTGGTGTTGCTAGCGATTCTTTTGGTCTGTTGATGGTGGGTATGGGAGTCGGAGCTCTAATTGGTTTTCTGTTGGACGGTGCTTCGTTGTATTTATGCATTGTACGAGAGATACTACTTTTTGGGATTTTTCTCTAGCCTTGGTTAGAGTTATTTTTCCTTTTCTTTTATCATTTTGGTTTTTGCTTGGCACTTCTTGTGCCAATTAACTTTGATTTTATGCATTGTTGGATTTTTTCAATTTCTTTATATATATATATATATATATATATATATATATATATATATATATATATATATATATATATATATATATATATATATATATATATATATATATATATATATATATGGATAGGATCAAATGACACCAAGGTGTCAAAGTTTAATTTGGCATCAAATCTCAACTGTTAAAATAATTGATCAAACGGTGCTAAATAGCCTATATTTTTATTATTATTTTATTTTATTTAGCATCACCGTTTGATCAATTATTTTAACGATATCCCATATATATATATATATATATATATATATATATATATATATATATATATATATATATATATATATATATATATATATATATATATATATATATATATATATATCCTTTAAAAAAAGAAGAACATGAATATTACATGAAGATTAAATTAAACAACTACATATAGGAGCTCACAAACTTATTATCAAATAACTTGTACAACTCCTCCAAATGCATATGTTTTATTGAAATTTGAATTTTATTTTGATATGCTTCAAACCTTATAGTAAAAAGTAGACAAAGATTTTGTCTTCAAATGAAATTTTTTCACTTTCTTAAACAATTTTCACGTAGATCGTTTATGTTTCTTGTTGATTGATGATTTGACAATGTCTTGACCATTATTACTTTATGAATTGACGGAAAATATCTGTCACTTAATTTTTCATCAAATTGGACAAAAAATTTCCCTTCGATTACTATCTCATATGAGGGAATAAGTCAAAAATAAATAAAAGATGCTAAAATACAGTTGTTGGGATTCAAATGGGAAGGGGGGTTGATCAACACTTTACCCTTTATTTCTAGCACAAGTGAGAGAATAAGTCATAAAAAAATACTTTAAAGGCACTAAATTGTAGTTGTTATGGCGTAGCCTTTAAAGACTTTCCCCTGAGTTGTCACACTAACTGAGAGAATAACTCATAAACAAAATAAATAAAAGGCGTGTTCCTTGAAGAATTTTCTCCTCGATTTCCAGCTCAACTAAAAGAATAGGTCATAAATAATAATAATAATAATAATAATAATAATAATAATAATAATAATAATAATAATAATAATAATAATAATAATAATAATAATAAAAGGCGCTAAAATGTAGTTGCTGGGCTTTGAATGGAGGTTGATCAATAGTTTTTCCCTCAAGTGTCTGCTTAACCGAGAGAATATATAATAATTTATACTCGGTTGATAGTTGTTCGAGCTGAACACTTTGTTATAAAATAGTAGATCAACCTTAAATGTAGATCAACCTATAAAATCTGGCTCAAAATCATAAATAGCATATTTTAATTCTCAAGGATACTATATGGTGAGCTCATTTACAGGTATTCTCACCCGATTGATATTGAATATAGATCAACTCAAATAATTTGACTCGCAATAATCCATAACATATTATATTACATCAACTAGAATTCTTATCGCAAAAATATCAAACTTTGGCGGTGTATAATTTCTCCACCACTAAAATATAAACTAGAAACTTATGTTCTTCAAGTGAAAATAAATGCTTCATTTTCCACTTGAGAAGATGTTCAATGTTTGGCTATGAAGATGGTTCAAACTGAGAAACATTTGGTATTTCCATTGGTTTACAAACTTATTGAGTTAGCTTTGATATTATCAATGTCGACAACATCTGTTGAAAGAGTCTTTTCAACAATGAAGATTATCAAGTCTAAATTGCACAATAAGATCAATGATGTGTGGTTCAATGACTTGATCGTATGTTACACTGAGCGGGAGATATTCAAGTCACTTGATGATATAGATATTATTCGAACATTCACTGCAAAGAAGTCTCGGAAAGGACGTTTGTCTCGTGAGTTTATTTAACACCCTATTGTAAGGTTATCTTTCATCTCTTTTATTCCGTTTGATGACTATTTATATATTATATACAATAAATTTGCGGTATTTAAAATTTTGCCCAGGCTTTATAACTTTTCTGGCTTCGCCTGTTTTAATATATATATATATATATATATATATATATATATATATATATATATATATATATATATATATATATATATATATATATATATATATATATATATATATATATATATATATATATATATATATATTTCAAGTCTATTTTTTACAAAATCTTGTCTAATATCTATAAGAATCTCATCAAAGAATGTTAAGGAAGTAGTTGTGAGGCCTATAATCAAAAAATTATTTCAAGAAAAATTTAAACACTGTTTTATAAGGTTTATTAAAATAAGTAAGTAGTTATTAGTTTAATTTTTTTGCATTTTCCAGGATTCGAACTCGCGACCTCAAGTAAATACTCTGTTATTTTAAATTTTAAAATAATGAAGATAAATTTTAGAAGATGCCACATAGGATTAAGATTGATGTGACAAAAATAGTTTGATGTGTCAAAAATGATTTTATGTGGCAAATATAGTGGGAGTCAGTTTTAATATACATAATAGACTTCTACCCTAATTTCTTAAAGACTATTCTAGATACTATTTCATGTAAAATTGTGTCTAGGTTTTATTAGTTCAAGTTTCATCTTAAAATAATAGGAATAGAGAAAGTTAGGCAAAAATTCCCAAGAGTAATCACATATAAACTCATAGACAACATACATGAATTACATCCTTCAAATAGAAACTACTATTTCTTCAATTATACTTAACCAATTAGAGTCCTTCCAAAACATATTTCATAGAAAATTCTGTCTATTTTCTAATAATTCTGATTTCACTCTTAAATGATCTTTTTTAGGCAAAGGGATTGTTGTAAATGTGCCTTAAAACCTTTGTTGATGAAGAGAAATAAAATATATTTTGGAGATTGCATTTACCTCGAAAATCAGATGAAAAGTCTAAAAATAAAAATCGGAAAAAAAATCGGCCAGCGAATAGTGTCGTCCGTACGGGTGAATAGTGTTTTCCGTATGGTGAACAGTACTATCTGTACGGTGAATAGTGGTTTCGGGTTTCCGGGCTTTTTTGACAGTTTCTCGTTTTACATGCTTCGGGCTCTTTCGGTTCAGTCCATGAATCCATGTATAATTGGACTGTTATTTTGGGCTTTGTTTGTTGGGTATTTGCTATTATAAATATGTATTGCTTATATGCCTGCAGGTGTGACAATATTAGAGCTTACATCAACAAGGGAGAGTAAGGGTGTAAGGTATAGCATAAGGTTTTGGTTATTCTCAAGGGAAACCTTAGGACGGCAAGAGTTTGGGGAAACCTTGGAGTTATATAAGGGAATTGGGAATTGGAAAACACTTGTTTACACCTTGGGTTTGGGCTATTCATATTGGATAAACAAGCCTTCGTCTTTTTCTCTCCTTACTCTGTTATATTATCTGTGTACGGATTATTAGTGTTGTTTACCTTTTATTTTAGTTGTTACTATGCTTTGCCTCACAACTTGATATTGAATGTTGTCGTAATTCACAACAAGATTCACAACAGTGATAAACAAAACACTGACAAGGTATCCTAAATACGGACTGTAAAACTTAACTTCCAAATCATACTCAATCATTCAAAATAATATAAGGTCACATCTAACATCAATTGTAAAAATTCTAAACCACCTATTCAAAACAACATATTCATTAATATTATTATAACCTAGGGTTTATGCTGTTAATTATCTTTATTTTGATTGGCATTATGTTTGGTAAAACTAACTTATGAGAATATATTGAACAAGATATTCAATTCACTTCAATTGAAGAAGATGTCAAGAAAGATGTCTTATGCAGGTTTCATTTGACATCGCGTCTGCTATGGTACAGCTGGATCTGTTGAAGTTAGTTGGTGTACTGGTACATAATATTTTTGAATATTATGCAATCCTATGTGGCGCTTGATTTAAGGGATAAGAGAATGTCTCTGTTTTCAAGATATTGGATTAGTTACTAAATATGGAGAATAATTAGGAATCTAATAATTTGAGCCTTATCTTCATGGAGAAGATTGTGGAAGATTTTGTGGAGTGCCCTGCAGCGATTTGAAGCCCAAATCTAGTCTAGAAGATTGATATAAATAGCAAGCATCAAAACTATTATTTTGTGTGAACTTACATTATAATTTGTTTTTGGGTTTGTGCATTCTTGTCTATTGTGAGACACTCTGATATCACATTGATAGAAGAGTTTGGTGTTTTCATTGAGTTGCAAGTTATATGTATATTCATAAGCTTTTAAGAATTGGATGATTATATTTTAGAAGTGTATCTTCTAATATTTGTAATTGTATTGAGGGGGTTTAAGGAGGGCCACATACCTAGGTGAGTCTTAGGTAGAAGTTAGTACGAGTAGTGATTAATTGATAAGTCAGTAAATTGGAGGTTGTTTATGTGTGAACCAGAGGTTGTTTGCATATTACTTTGAATTGATACTATCATAGTGGACTTATCCCTGGATTGGTAGCCCCCATAGTAGGTATTGTTGATATTGAACTGAGTGAACAATTACTTGTGTTCTTTGAAATTTCTACACTGCACTTTTATACATTGTCATTGTGTGTGTTTGGAAAATGGTGTCTTGAAATCCTTTAGGACATCTTTAATCTGAACACCAGAATTTCAATTGGTATCAAAGTAGGCATCTTGCTCTGACTCTGGGTGAGATTCAGGGAAAATACTTTCTGGTATAATGGACAAGGAAGGAACAAGGTTATTGAATAGACCACATATTCTTGATGGAACCAGCTATGACTATTGGAAAGCTCGTATGGTGGCTTTCATTAAGTCCATAGACGATATGGCTTGGAGAGTGATTGTCAAAGGTTGGAGTCCTCCTGAGGTTTAAGACAAGGATGACAAAGTTACTGTCAGGAAGGAGGCAGACTGGAATGATGATGATGACATAAAAGCCATGGGAAACTCCAAAGCATTGAATGCCCTATTCAATGGAGTGGACAAGAACATCTTCAGAGTGATTAGTGACTGTACTGTTGCCAAAGAGGCTTGGGAAATCCTGAAGACTGCACATGAGTGTGAAGGATACAATCACATAAAAGTTGAATGTCCTACATATCTCAAGAGGCAGAGAAAGGGGCTGGCTGTGTCATGGTCAGAAGATGAGTCTGAAAGTGACACTGAAACTGCCAAGTATGTCATTGCCCTATCTGGAATCTGCGATGAAGAATCATATGGTGAAGATTTGACTTTTGAGAACCTTTCCAAAGCATACAAGGAATTATGCCTCAAAATTATTAAATTTGATTAACACATTGAAGATCAGAAGAGGACTATTGCCCAACTCCAAAATGAGAAGGAGAAACATCTATTTACCATCTCTGAGCTAAAAGGAGAGGTTATATTGCTCAACTCTAAATTGGACAATATGACTAAGTCTGTTAGAATGCTCAACATTAGCTCAAATGTGCTAGAAAAGATTCTTCAAATTGGGAAGAATGTTGGTAACAACAAAGGGATTGGCTATATTCATCAAGGAAAGGCCAAAAGTAAAGTAGCAGAAGTAAAGTTTATTCCTGCTAAAGGAAAACAAAAGATGTCAAATTAAAGGCGTTAAAATCCTCAGAAACGTCATAAGAAGAATCAAAGATGTTACTGTTAGAACAAGATTTGTT
Source organism: Vicia villosa (assembly GCF_029867415.1). NCBI lineage: Eukaryota > Viridiplantae > Streptophyta > Magnoliopsida > Fabales > Fabaceae > Vicia > Vicia villosa. The sequence continues at coordinate 36,188,295 of NC_081184.1, read as the reverse complement.
CTGATCAATATTCTTAGTTTTGATGATAACAATGTATATGAATTTTGTATGAGATAATGTGGTACTCTAATACTATGCAATTTCCATTTCAGGAATTATATAAAGAGTATGCACAAAATCAGCGCAAGAAGCACTAACTTAGAAGGTGAAAACTTTGAATACTGGAAAGATAAACTTGAAAGTTACTTCCTTGGTCTAGATGGTGACTTATGGGATCTTCTGATGGATGGTTACAAACATCCAGTGAAAGCTACTGGCGTAAGGCTTACAAGACAAGAAATGAATGATGATCAAAAGAAGCTTTTCAAAAATCATCATAAATGTAGGACTGTTTTGCTGAATGCTATCTCTCATGCTGAGTATGAGAAGATATCTAACAGGGAAACTGCCTATGATATATATGAGTCATTAAAAATGACCCATGAAGGAAATGCTCAAGTCAAGGAGACCAAAGCTCTTGCCCTAATCCAGAAATATGAAGCCTTCAAGATGGAGGATGATGAAAATATTGAGAAGATGTTTTCAAGATTTCAAACGCTAACTGCTGGATTAAGAGTTCTGGAAAAAGGCTACACCAAAGCTGATCATGTAAAGAAGATCATCAGAAGCTTGCCGAGAAGATGGGGTCCAATGGTGACTGCATTCAAGATAGCAAAGAATCTGAATGAAGTCTCTTTGGAAGAGCTAATCAGTGCCTTAAGAAGCCATGAGATAGAGCTGGATGCAAATGAGCCTCAGAAGAAAGGTAAGTCTATTGCATTAAAATCTAATTATAAAAAATGCACTAACGCTTTTTAGGCTGAAGAAGTAGATTCTGAAGAATCAGAATCAGAAGAAGAATATGAACTGTCCATGATCTCCAAAAGGGTAAACCATCTCTGGAAGAGCAAGCAAAGGAAGTTCAAGAGCTTCAGAAGTTCAAAGAAGCCTGAAAGAGGAAAATCTTTTGGAGGCAAAAGATCTGACAAGAAGAAGGTCATCTGCTATGAGTGCAATGAGCCTGGACACTTCAAGAATGAATGTCCAAAACTTCAGAAGGAGAATCCCAAGAAGAAGTTTCATAAGAAGAAAGGTCTTATGGCAACATGGGATGATTCAGAATCAGAATCAGAATTAGACTCTGAAGGAGAGCAAGCAAATCTTGCACTGATGGCCACAGTGGATGATGGATCAGAATCTACATTAGAATCAGATTCTGAAGAGGTATTTTCTGAACTATCTAGAGACGAGTTAGTTTCCAGTTTAACTGAACTTCTGGAACTCAAGGCTCATCTTAGTATCAAATACAAAATGCTGAAAAAGCAATTTGAGTTTGAAACTAAGAAGCTGGAAGTGGAAAATTCTGAACTGAAAGAAAAAGTTGTAAAATTATCCAAAGATATTGGATCTCCTTCTGAATCAGAAAAATCCATTCCTAGTCTCAATCATATTCTGAAAGAATATGACTCGAGCTTCAGAAAGTTCATATCTAGAAGTATTGGCAGAAGTCATCTTGCTTCTATGATATATGGTGTTTCTGGAAACAAAAGGTTTGGTTTTGGCTATGAGGGTGATACCTCACACAAATTTGAACCTGTTGATGATTTGAAAATCACATACAAGCCATTGTATGATCAGTTCAAATATGGCCACTCACATGATATTAGGCTCACTTCACATGCCAAAAGCTTTAACACTACACACACCAAAAAGCAAGTGACACAACCTAAAAAATATCATGCTGCCAAACCTAAAGAGTATCATGCTGTTCCTCCTGTTACTTATAATGCTAAACCCAAGTTCAATCAGAACGTGAGGAAAACTAACAAGAAAGGACCCAAGAAATTGTGGGTACCTAAGGAGAAGATAATTTCTGTTGCAGATATCCTTAGCAGCAAAGAAGACAAAGCACAAAATGTCATGGTACCTGGACTCTGGGTGCTCGCGACACAAGACGGGAAGAAGGTCTATGTTCCAAGACCTGGTGCTTAAATCTGGTGGAGAAGTCAAGTTTGAAGGAGATCAGAAGGGCAAGATTATTGGCTCTGGAACCATAAGTATTGGTAACTCTCCTTCCATAACTAATGTACTTCTTGTAGAAGGATTAGCGCATAACTTATTGTCCATAAGTCAATTAAGTGACAATGGTTATGACATAATCTTCAATCAAAAGTCTTGCAATGCTATAAGTCAGAAGGATGGCTCAATCCTATTTTCAGGAAAGAGAAAGAACAACATTTATAAGATTGATCTTTCAGATCTTGAGAAGCAGAAGGTGACTTGCCTTATGTCTGTTTCAAAAGAGCAATGGGTCTGGCACAGAAGATTAGGACATGCTAGTTTGAGAAAGATTTCTCAGATTAACAAACTAAATCTGGTCAGAGGACTCCCAAATCTGAAATACAAATCAGATGCTCTTTGTGAAGCATGTCAGAAGGGTAAGTTCTCCAGACCTGCATTCAAATCTAAGAATGTTGTCTCTTCCTCAAGACCGTTAGAACTTCTGCACATTGATCTGTTTGGACCAGTCAAAACAGCATCTGTCAGAGGGAAGAAATATGGATTAGTCATCGTAGATGATTATAGCCGCTGGACATGGGTAAAGTTCTTAAAACACAAGGATGAGTCTCATTCAGTGTTCTTTGAATTCTGCACTCAGATTCAATCTGAGAAGGAGTGCAAAATCATAAAGGTCAGAAGTGATCATGATGGTGAATTTGAGAACAGATTCTTTGAGGAGTTCTTCAAAGAAAATGGTATTGCCCATGATTTCTCTTGCCCTAGAACTCCACAGCAAAATGGAGTTGTAGAGCAAAAGAATAGGACTCTACAAGAAATGGCCAGAACCATGATCAATGAAACCAATATGGCTAAGCACTTCTGGGCAGAAGCAATAAACACTGCATGTTATATTCAGAATAGAATCTCTATAAGACCTATTCTAAATAAGACTCCTTATGAATTGTGGAAGAACAGAAAGCCCAACATTTCATATTTTCATCCTTTTGGATGTGTTTGTTTTATTATGAATACTAAAGATCATCTTGGTAAGTTTGATTCTAAGGCACAAAAATGTTTCCTTCTTGGATATTCTGAACGCTCCAAAGGCTACAGAGTATACAATACTGAAACATTGGTTGTAGAAGAATCAATCAATATCAGATTTGATGATAAGCTTGGTCTTGAAAAGCCAAAGCAGTTTGAGAATTTTGCAGATATAGATATTGATATATCAGAAGCTGTAGAACCAAGAAGCAAAGTTTCAGAAGCTGAAAATCTCAGAAGCAAAGAATCAGAAGATCAAGTTGCTGAATCTTTAGAGAATCTCAGAATTTTTGAAGAGCCAACAGTCAGAAGATCTTCGAGACTCACCTCAGCTCACCCAGAAGATGTGATCCTTGGGAAGAAAGATGATCCTATCAGAACAAGAGCTTTCCTTAAGAACAATGCAGAATGTCAATTAGGTCTTGTTTCTTTGATCGAGCCAACTTCTGTTGATCAAGCTCTAGAAGATCCAGACTGGATAATTGCCATGCAAGAAGAACTTAATCAGTTTACAAGGAATGATGTATGGGATCTTGTTCCTATACCAAAAGGATTCAACATCATTGGTACAAAGTGGGTTTTTAGAAACAAGCTCAGTGAGAAGGGAGAAGTGGTAAGAAACAAAGCCAAACTGGTGGCTCAGGGATATAGTCAGCAAGAAGGGATTGACTATACAGAAACCTTTGCACCAGTGGCCAGGTTAGAATCTATTCGCTTATTAATTTCCTTTGCCACTCAGCATAACATCACTCTGTATCAGATGGATGTTAAGAGTGCCTTCTTAAATGGTTATATAGATGAGGAAGTCTATGTTCACCAACCTCCTGGTTTTGAAGACTCTAAGTCTCCAGAACATGTTTTCAAACTTAAGAAATCATTGTATGGATTGAAGCAAGCTCCTAGAGCTTGGTATGAAATATTAAGTTCTTTCCTTCTAGACAATGGTTTCACTAGAGGACAAGTGGATACGACTCTCTTCTGTAAAACATCTAAGAAGGACATCTTAATTTGTCAAATTTATGTTGATGATATTATTTTTGGAACATCTAATGCTTCACTTGGAAAGGAGTTTGCTAAGTCTATGCAGGTTGAATTTGAAATGAGTATGATGGGAGAACTCAAGTATTTTCTTGGGATTCAAATCAATCAAACTTCTGATAGAACTTATGTTCATCAAACGAAGTATGTGAATGAACTTCTGAAGAAGTTTAATCTTTCTGAAAGCAAGGAAGCAAAAACTCCTATGCATCCAACGTGCGTTCTAGGTAAGGATGAGGTAAGTAAGAAGGTAGATCAGAAGTTGTACATAGGTATGATTGGATCTCTTTTATATCTTACTGCTTCTAGACCTGATATTCTATTCAGTGTTTGTCTGTGTGCTAGATTCCAATCAGATCCTAGAGAATCTCACTTAACTGCTGTTAAGAGAATTCTGAGGTATCTGAAAGGTATTACTAATGTTGGTTTAGTCTACAGAAGATCTAAAGAATACAACTTAGTAGGATTCTGTGATGCTGACTATGCTGGAGATAGAATGGAAAGGAAGAGTACTTCTGGAAGTTGTCAATTTCTAGGAAGTCATCTGATCTCCTGGTACAGCAAGAAGCAAGCTACCATTGCCCTCTCAACAATAGAAGCAGAATATGTTGCTGCTGCTGGTTGTAGCACACAAATGCTCTGGATGAAGAGTCAGCTAGAAGATTATCAAATATATAAGAGTAACATTCTTATCTTCTGTGATAATACCTCTGCCATATGTTTATCTAAGAATCCTATCTTACATTCCAAAGCTAAACATATTGAGATTAAACATCATTTCATTAGGGACTATGTTCAGAAGGGTGTTCTTTCTTTAAACTTTGTGGATACAGACCACCAATGGGCTGATATCTTTACAAAACCCCTTGCTAAAGATAGGTTTAAGTTCATTCTGAAGAATATCAGTATGGATTTATGCCCAGAATGAGAAGATGAGAAGATCTTATGTATGGTTAACTTCTGAAATGTGTTGGGATTATGTGCATATAAGAAGTTCTGATAATGATCAGTTAGAAGTTCTGATTCTGTTATTACTAACGTTTCATTATCTAAGTTGATTCAGAATCACTTTTAAAGTAAAACAGCTGTCACCAGTTTTCCAGAAAACGAACACGTGTTTACTATTTCTGGACAAGCATGCGTGCAGTTGAGGAGACGCCGCCCTAGGTAACTGTGCAAATCATTTCATTTTGTCACTTTATCTCTCCTAACGTTATTTCTCATTAAATGCAAATTGATGTCATGTTTTTCTGTAATCATTTCACTTAAACCATATTGCATTTATTATTTTCTTTTATTCATCTTTTAAATACCCTGCTTCATCTTCATTTCATCTTTTTCGCTCTCTCTCTTCATTCGTCCCTCTCTTTCTGCATTCATCGTATTAACCCTAGCTTGTGTCTGTAACTAAGCATTTCACCATGAATCCTACATCAAGTTATTCAAGCCCAACAGAAGTTTCTTCCACTCAACTGGTTCTGAGCAAGCGTGGTTTTGCTCCGTTGAAGACCTGTTCCATTCCTACTGAAGAGATGGAAGTTCTTTGTGAGTCGTATGTTGACTTTGAAAATCTGAAAGCAAATGGTTTCCATCCTGATGCAAGGATCTTGGCACAAGGCTGGTCAAACTATCTTGGTAGATTGGTTGGACCAATTTATCCGACTCTTGTGAAAGACTTCTGGGCTCATGCAACCGTTACTCCAACTGCTATCATCTCATTCGTATTAGGGCATGAAGTTGTGATAACTGAGAAACTGATCATGAAACTGTACAACTTGGATGATGAAGAAGGATGCACTGGTCCTCTTCATGGTAGAGTTAATTGGCTACAGGTTGAAAAACAAATCTCGTTTGCTACTGGTATGGAATCTCATAAAACTGGTACATTGAGGGCGTTCTATCAAGTTTGGGCTAAAATTATTCTAGGTTCTCTTCATCACAGAAGGCAATCGTTCTCCTCCTCTTACATCAGTCCTGATCACAAATACACTCTCTTCTGCATTGGAAGAAGAATTGAACTGAATATCTCCAACATTCTATTTCAGAATCTGAAGTTGGCTATTAAAGAGTCAAGAGATGAAGAACGTGAGAAGTACCCTCACCTTCCCAGATATACTATTCCTTTCGCCAGAATGATCTCAAATATTCTGATAGAAAGTGATTTGATAGACTCTCTAAGGACTATTGGAACATCCAGGTTCTTTGGAATGATTCCTGGCCCCGTCATCAATGGTGTTGATTTGTTAAGATTGCAACTTATCAGGGAGACAACTTCTGCTCCTGTGATCCCCACAGATATTCTGTCTAGAAGAACTCCTGTGGAAGGCTTTGCTACATTGTTCCAAGCAGAACTTCACAAGGCTGTTAAGCATTATTTGGAAGCTTCTGTAAGAACTCAATCTTTTGTTGATCCTGCGTGGATCCGTGGAAGAGTGCTTCCTTCTCAAGCTGATCTTCAGAAGAAGGCTCAGAAGAAGCAAGAAGCTAGGCTGAAGAGAAAGGCTGCAGAAGAAGCTGCTAAAGAAGCTAAGAGGCTGAAGGTTACTTATGACCCTCTTAAAGTAGATTCTTTTCAAGCAATAAGAACGGGTAACTTCTACAGGCAAGTATATCAACCACCTACTTCTGAATCTCAATCTTCTATCCAACCTCCTCCCTCTGAACCTCAAAACACCTTTGTCATACCCCAATTTTTGACCTAAGATACCACCTCATATCATCTGCATATGCATCATTTGCATCCCTAACAAATTGCATAGCTTGTGTTTGCTACTTGTGACTCAGCAGGGTTTAATCAAGAGATCACTCATCAGTACAAGTAACAATCAATTAGGGTTTTTGTTCTCCCTTCATCTCAAATGAATCATCTTCATCAACAATCAACATTTGGTCCTCAGAGATTCATTTCAACAAGCTCAAAGGCTCTGAATCAACCAAATTAGGGTTCTGACTGAAGATAGCATACTCCTGACTTTTGCTCAGAATTTGACCTAATGGCTTGGGACATGATATCAAGATCCCAAGTACATCATTTTGATTTAATCCATTGGCTTTTAACATCTCCTGCACAAGGATTGATCAAACAGAGAAATTTCAAATCATCAGATTAGGGTTTTGAACTATCAGGGACTAAAATCAGGGATCACATTTGGGAAACCCTAAAAATCCCCAGGAAGTCAATCAAAGGTTTCAATCATCCTCAAATAATCCCTATGACATCATCTAATGGAAATTGTATCTCAATTCAAGATCCACAGTCACCATTTGGTCCTTAAAGATTCACTTCAACAAGCCCAAAAGCTTTGAATCGACCAAATTAGGATTCTTCATTCATTCACTCATTCTTTGCAAGATAATTTCGTGTTCATGGCGTTTTTCCACTTTTTATACGCCATTGCCATTGGTGTGATTTAAAAGAGACTTGCTTGGAATCTATTTCTTGGTTTTTTAGGCTCATGGATTGCTCATGGTGAAGATTTGATTCATATGAATTATTTGATCATTCATGGGAATTTCATCAAAGTTGCAAAGAAAATATCATGTTTAATTCATTGTTGGAAAATTACTTCAAAAATGATTCAAGATTATGGGTTCAAGGATTTTAATTCAAGATCATTTCTAATTCATGGTGCAAGAATACATTTCAAGACTTGAAATTCAAAACTTCACTACTTCAAGGATATTCTACCAATTCCTTTCAAAAAAGGGTTCATTCAAATTTTCAACATTCAAAAGGAATTCAAATTCAATTCAAGATCATTCAAGAATAGTAACTTCATTCAAGTTCTAACAAGAAATTCAAGCATTCACAAATGATATATTTTTTTTATGGAACAAATGAATTACAAATGAAGGGACTTTATTTAAAATTCAAGAATTACAAAGTTTCATTCATACAAAGTTGGAATTACAAGGGAAAGAAAAATAAAACTTCAAAGACATTCTTGAATTCTTCAATCTTCAAAGTCTTCATTCTTCAAGTTCAAGATTCTTCATTCTTTCTTCAAGAGTTCTCATGTGACATGAAAAAGAAAACAAAAGAGGGGTGAGATTAGCAAAAGCAGTCAAAGAAAGCCAAAGAGAGATTTTTATGTCATAAAAGTATGCAACTTAGAGATATCATAAAATGACATAAAAATTTACCCACATGGCTTATTTGTCACAAGGATAATGACATAAGGAATATATTCTTATTCTTATTCTTATTCTTTCAATGATGAGGAATATATTCTTATTCTTATTCTTTCAATGATTGAAAATTGCCAATCAAGTTCACCAAATTGCCAAACACTTCCTTAACTTTTCCTATAAATAGAAGACCTCACTTCATTGCAAATGACACCAAAGCAACCTTAACTACTAGCTTTCTCACTTCTCTCTTTTCATAATTTTCAAAGTTCCATAGTTTGAAAAAGGGTGAAGAAATAGTTCATACCTTGGTGGAAGGTTTCCACTTGAAGATCATCTTCAAGTCTCCTTAATATCCAAAGTCTCCCACAATCCAAAGAGAGGTGGTGGTCACCTTCATCAAAAGCCTACAACAAAAAGCAAAGTTGTTAGAAGAATTGTTGGTGACAATTCAAACTTGTTTCAAATAACAATTCAAAGTTTGTTTATCATTAAATCAAATTCACATAAAAAAAAACACAACAATTTGCAACAGTTGATCAATAAAAATTCAGCAACAATTCAATTACTTCGGTACCCAACAAGTTGCGGTTCTAAATCATTCAACACCAACAAATTCAGATTCAAAAATTCAGCAAAGTAACACGATTTGCAGCCAGCAGGAAGAATTGATACATACCTCAATAACCGGCGAAAATCTCCTCGCCGTAGGTAAGTCAATTTCACTCTTACTCTCAAAATATTATTACTCAAAATATTATTACTGCTATGAACATAATTTCCTGTTGGAACGAAATGTCCAGAAAATACAGAGAGCATATGTTATTATTGTTGAAACAGAGAGCATATGTTATTGAAACATAAAAACCGAATCGTACCATGGAAAATAAATTGAGTAAATAACACCTGGGTTTATACCTCTGTTTTGTGAAAAAAATCGGTTTACAGTTAAAGCTCCTCCATAGCCGCCGTGAAATCGAGGGAGATGGTGAGGTTGCTGTTTGTTTTTGTTCCTCGCGAGAGATAGAAACCGAGGGATATTCTGCTGTTGTTGTCTTTTCGGCGAGAACTCAGCTCGCGAGAGAGACCGTGAATCCGAGAGAGAGCAAGAACCCAGCAAAAGCTGTTGTTGTTCGTAAGCAGAAAGAGAGAAGTTATCACTGAGTTGTCATCAAAGAAAAACAAAAGAACGCGAATTTGAAGCATACCCGGACTTTTGTTCTTATTCCATGGCCGCCGGAAAATCAAAGTGCCGCGGTTGTTGTTTTTGTTCACCGAAAGTGAAAACGCGAGAGAGTTCTTCGTGAGAGACGATACAGAGATTGAAACCGAGAGAAAGAGGATGTCGTTGTTAGAGACGAAGGGGAAGGTCTCGTTGGTCTCTCCATTTTTTTTACAGAAGCGTGAAAATGAGAAAGAGTAGAGGAGAGGCGCTGCCTCTTGTGTTCTGATAGGGTTTCTTTGAGAAACCAATTATCCATTGAAGCAGGGGTGGATCCGGGTCACACTGACCCGACCCGGTCCAACTCAGTTTTTTTATTTCAATTCAGCCTTATCAATTTGGGCTTTGCACCCTCCCATCCGGATTCACACCTCTTGGCCCATTCATTTACTAGTTTTTATTATTATCTAATTTTCTTAAAAGATTATTATAAATAAGACTTAGTATTTTATTTTAATATAGGATTTAGCTTTATTTTCTAATCCTTATTAAAAATGACAACAAAAAATATATTAGATGCATATTTAAGTTTGTGTTTCTAATTATTTTATCCTTTCATGAAAAAAAACACAAAAAAATATCTTCTTTTAGAATTAATTTTTATTTGAATTTGATATTTTCATATTATTTTGTGTAGTTAATCATTTAAATTTCTAATTGGTTACTGTTGCACATTTTACTTGAATTTTCTCACTTCATCCAAGACTTCGAGATTATTTCTCTGTTGTCTTTTGGATTTGTCTGTTTTGTTTGGTCTTCCATTTGCTGTAGAATTCCATAAACAATTACTGGATGATCATGGAATGCTGAAAGCTGTAAGCTTATCCGACTATTCTTTTCTGCTGGTGAGGATGCTTAACATCTGTTGAGATCCTAATTTATTCCAAGCACATCACTTGAGGATCACGGTAACACCTCAAATTCAGAAATCCAATTTTCTCATTCTTCGAGGTAAGCCTAAAACTCAATCAACTGTTTTCACAACAGTAATCAATTCACTTTCAAAATCATTTCAACTCATTTCCAAAACGAAGTGGGGCCTCTCGAATATTAGAGAGTATAAGTCCCTTTCGTCTTTCTTTGTACAGAAAACTTTTTCCAAAACTTCAAAACAGTTTTTTTTTTAAACAACAAATCACACATCTTTTTCAAACCATCCACCCTGTTTTATGAAAATAAAACAGGGGCCTCTCGAATATTAGAGAGTATAAGACCCACTCCTTTTTCCTTTTATACAGTTTTTCTTTGTACAGAAAACTCTTTCAAAACAAACTTTCAAACGGTTTTTTCAAACAACGCGTCTGTAAATAAAACAATCAACCATGTTTTGTAAATATACCACGGGCCTCCATGTAGGTATAAGTCCCAAGCCCCTTTTGTACATACCCACTCCAGTACATGAAATTAGGTATTTCATTGTACGCCTTTTGTACATATCTCAATCAATCTGTTTTTTTAACTTTGAATAACAAACCAAAAATGAAGGTTTCTTTAAATCTTCCCAAAAATATACCATGGGCCTCCATGTAGGTATAAGTCCCAAGCCCCTTTGTAAATACCTGTTTACATAGCTTTGAATAAAGTCAAGTGGACCTCTCCCCGAGTATGAGTCCCGAGCCCTGTGTATACAAATGGATCATGCTTACAGGTATATTTCCTTCATAAACTCCATTATATGCACACACTTTGTCATATATAACTGTTCATATAACTGTTCATATTTGTTCATGTACTTGTGCATATTTGTTTGTACTTGTTCATATGTGTGATTGTGTTATATACTTGTTCAACTTAGTACAACACTAGGTTCCTCATAGCCTCCTATTGGGCTTCGTGCAAAGAATCTCCCTAGTTTAGGTTAGGACATAGAGTATGGTTTCCCGGTGAAATCGCTCTAAGAGCTCAAACCAACTATACCATGCCTCCCCTTGGGCTTTGTACAAACGAGTGACCCTCCCATAGCCTCCTCTTGGGCTTACAATGCAAGGACCCTGGATTGTCCCTCCCATAGCCTCCTCTTGGGCTTACAATGCAAGGACCCTCGGATAGCCTCCTCTTGGGCTTCGTACAAGGACCCACGGGCTTCTTATAAGCATCCCCAATATCCAAAACAAATACCCTAGGAGATTAGACATTTTTCATCTCTATGCTAGGAGTATCTCTTATATATCATCACAAACAATCAATCAATCAAACTTTTTTGCCACAAGGCTGGCTAATCAATCAAACTGTTTTACCACCGTACTGGATGATTAATCAAAGTTTTTGTCACAAGGCTGACTTCATTGAAACTTTTGCCACGAGGCTGGCTGATTAATCAAAACTTTTTGTCACAAGGCTGACTTCATTGAAAGTTTTTGCCACAAGGCTGGTTAAACAAAAAACATCTTTATCATTCTAAGCACCCTAAGTGGCATGGCCCCGGGCTTATAATGAAAAGATTTTCAAACAAAAATCAAACAGATGTATGTGATGATATAGATTAGATACATCTAGCATTTAGACGACATTTGTCTATTTTCCTTTGCTTCCACTAGCATAAGTGGGAACTACGATTGCTCTGACTTTCTCAACATCCCTTTGAGAATACGTAGGCACAAGGTCGATCCTTGGCGAGCAAAACAAAACAAAAAAAAACATTCAAACCTTAGCACCCGTAGACCCCGAGCTACAGATGCTCTGATTCCCTCTAAGGGATATGTATGCAGAGGATCGCGATGATCTTTGCGAGCATAATCAAACAAACACCTTAGGTCCCACCTATTTCACAAGAACCTCCACAACAACAAGAATGGAATAAAACAAAATAAAGAAACCTATAGAGTACTATAGATACGTTGGGTGCTAATACCTTCCCTTCGTATAACCAACCCTCTTACCCGGAATCTCTCCCCCACTTTTTAGGTTATTGCAGCTTTTTCCCTTTTCCTACTTTGGAAACAATAAAAAGTTTGGTCGGTACAAAGAAAAATCATTTTTTTTGAGTACTCGAGCCCAAAGAAGGCATCAGGTGTCTCATTCCCCAAAAAAAGAGGAACAAAACGGTTTTTCGCCCGCGACAGAAAAATGGCGACTTCACTGGGGACCATCTTTTTATTGTTTCCAAAGAAAGGGTTATTTCTATTTATTTTGTTTTTATTTTTGTTACATGTGTGGTTCCTTGGTTCTGTTACTTGTGTGGTTCTGTTACAAGTGATACATTATGGACAAATCCTAACCCGGATTAAGTACACATAAGAATTAGGTGGAGGGTATAGTCATGTATGGCATACAAGGAGTTAGTCCTTAAAAAGTCAGCATGAGAATCCTTCCGCTCAGTGGAGGTTCCTTGTTTGTAGTATATGTTTAGCAAGTTCAGTTGCGAAGACATTATTGCTTTCATTGAACTGTAGAAGCTGAGTTGGCTGTAGAACCCCAACCCATCCTGGCCTTATTAGGACGTGGTGCAGAAACGATCCAGGTGAAGACTTGGATAGTTGTCATGCGGAGAACCACTCAGACGAGTTTTTCTTGAGAATATTTCTAGCTCACAAGTTCAGTTGTGCAAGCCGGTAATATCCGAAAGAAAAATGTAGACTCTGACGTATCAGTAGAACATGTTTTGCAGGTGATAAACCCTAGTACTATCCCATGTTTGGTTCTCTGACCTCATGCTCGTGACGCTGGACTGTTGAACTTGTGTGTACCATGTTTGTGTTACCATGTTTGTAGTACCATGTTTGCGTTACCATGTTTGTCACACCATGTTTGCTTTACCGTGTTTGAATATGTGGCATCCATGCATCCATGCATTCATACATTCATTAAAAAACCCATCTTTTTCCATAAAAAACATGATTTTTCCAAAAAAATTTAGAAATTTTCCTTGCAAACATTATAGGATTAAGTTATGGAAGGGGTAAAAAGGCATACCAAAAAGTACGATTTCAAAATGCCTAATGTGGAAAGGCTGAAAGAGTTAGCATCTTCTGTACAAAATCCTTCTGATTTTAGGAAAAGCCATGGAAAGCTTTTGCCTATCTTGAACACTCATGTTGATGAAGGACTTCTCAAAACTCTGGTTCAGTTTTATGATCCCGTCTACCGGTGTTTTACCTTTCCAGATTACCAGTTGGTACCAACCTTGGAAGAATATGCCAATCTTTTGGGTATTCCTGTGTCTGACAAAATACCTTTCAATGGTTTGGAAGCCATTCCTAAGTCACCAGCCATTGCAGCAGGTATCCACTTAAAGAAATCTGAAATAGAAAGTAATTGGACTACCAAAGGAAACTTTCCAGGTTTAACTTCGCAGTTTCTAATAAAGAAAGCCTTTGATTTCATTGACACTGGTAGCATGATAGCTTTTGAAGCTGTACTAGCCTTGCTCATCTATGGGTTGGTTCTGTTTCCCAACGTCAACGATTTTGTTGATATCAACGCCATAAAGATCTTTCTGATTGGAAATCCTGTTCCGACTTTGCTTGGTGACATGTATTTCTCTGTTCATCATAGGAATCGCCAAGGCGGTGGAATCATTGTATGTTGTGCACCTCTTTTGTACAAATGGATTATTTCACACTTACCTAAGTCCCCTACTTTCACGGAAAACCGAGAAGGCTTACGTTGGCCTCGAAGACTTATGTCACTTACTAATAATGATATTCATTGGTATACCTTGGCTCTCTGTGGTACAGAAACCATTGATAGTTGTGGAGAGTTCGCCAACGTACCTCTCATTGGCACACAAGGAGGAATTAACTATAATCCGGTCCTAGCCCGACGACAACTCGGGTATGCAAATTCAGTTAAACCAATTGGTCTCGCAGTGGAATGCTACTTTTACCGAGAAGGGGAAGATCCTCAAAGGTTGAAGACAAGAATGGTAAGAGCTTGGTACGACGTCCGAAGAAAAGAAAAAGGTGGGGAAAGAAACTGCATTGCTACGAACGCCTACACCAGCTGGGTGAAGAAAAGAGCAAAGGAGTTTCAAATGCCTTATGATTATGAAAAACCCATGTTCCCTTTGGTGTCTCAACTACCCAATGTTCCCATTAACACTGTAGAAGAGTACCAGGAAATCTTAGCCAAGATGAGGTCAGAAAAAGACGCTTGGGAAGAAAAGTTTCGTAAAACTGATGAGGAAAATAGAAAGTTGAAGAAAAGAGTGAAAGATCACGAAGAAACTCTCTATTATCAGGATGGATGGCTCATGAGCAAAGATGAGAAGATCCGTCGGAAAGACGCCGCAATCAGAAGATACATCAAAGAAAGCAAGAAAAATCCTGAAGCCTCGACAAGCAACGCTCCGATGCCTGACAATTGGAAGAATGTTGTTGACAAGCTGAGAGCTGAAAAGGCCGAGTTGAAAGCTTACTATGGGAAAGAAATCATGAAGCTCAAGCTGCACAACGCATTTGGTTCTTCGTCTGATGAAGATGTTTAGGATTTGTTTAGATTTTCATGTATCATTTGATTCTGTAAGGAGCTACGCTCCAATGTTGTAACATTTCCCATTATTTCAATAAAAGATTTGTTTGTGTTCAAATGTTTGCAAGGAAATAATCTTTAAAATAATTGGAAAAATCGTAAATTTCTTTTTGCATACATCATTCTGCATATCGAGTCTGTTGTATAGAGTCTTATCTTTTGGATCTTTCTCCAATAGATCGTCAAGCTGTCGCGTCTCAAAGTTTCTCGACCGCGCTCGCAATCAGATCACAGATACAATACTCGTTCAAGTAGAAGAAGAGTAATGGAACACTCTGAACAAGAGAATATCGAGCTTCGTGGTACAGTGACCACCCTTCAGGAAAAGTTGGAAAGTCTCACTACTCTGGTTGACTCCTTAATGGCCGCACAGAATCAGCCGCCGCCACCAAATAGTCAAGCAACAGTAACATCTGAAGTCACTACTCCAGTTTCTACAGTTGCATTCAACATTCCATCTTTCTCCATGCCAGAAGGTTGGGGCCCGCCTTTCAGTTTTGGTACAGGTTTCCGCCATAATTTCTCTGGGGTTCAAACAGCTACAATTGAAGCACCTGCTGCACAAGGTTCGGCGTTTATTCCACATTCAGGGGTAACTTTTTCCCAAATCACTATGGCACTTTCTCAACCCACTATGACAGTTCCGACCCCTACGGTTCACACTGTTCCTTATGATGGCAATGAGATTTATCATGATCAAGGTGATAGCACGAATCAGCGTAACCTTGTGGGAGATCTCCAAGAGCAGTTTAACAAGATGCAGTTGGAAGTTAAAGCTATCCGTGGAAAAGATTTGTTTGGAAAGAATGCCCAGGAGCTATGTTTGGTTCCCAGTGTACAAATACCTGCTAAATTCAAGGTCCCTGACTTTGAGAAGTACAAAGGTAGTTCTTGTCCACAAAGTCATCTCGTGATGTATGCCAGAAAGATGTCTACTTATGCAGATAACCATCAGTTGCTTATCCATTACTTTCAAGACAGTTTGACTGGTGCCGCACTGAAGTGGTACACAGGTTTGGATAGCACCAATATTCGAACTTTCAACGACCTAGGCGAGGCCTTTGTCCGACAATACAAGTATAACTCGGATATGGCTCCCGACAGAGATCAGCTTCGATCCATGGCTCAGAAAGACCATGAAGCTTTCAAAGAGTATGCCCAACGATGGAGAGAAACTGCTGCTCAGATTAATCCACCGTTAAAAGAGAAAGAGATGACAAAGATCTTCTTGAATACTCTCAGTCCGTTTTATTATGAACGCATGATTGCTAGTGCTCCAAGTGATTTCACCGAAATGGTAAACATGGGGATGCGTCTAGAAGAAGGAGTCCGAACCGGACGTCTGACTAAAGAAGGTGGATCTTCGAGTGAAACCAAAAAGTTCGGAAGTAGTTTCCCAAAGAAGAAAGAACAAAGTGTTGACATGGTGTCCCAAGGGAAGCCAAGAGGAAATGTCAGTCGTCAACAACAGGTTTCTGCTATTGCGCCAGTCGTTAATACAGCGCCAAATCCGGGATTTACCCCGCAGTTTCAGCAACAACAGCCTCGACAACAGGCTCAACAACTTAACAACAATCAGAATCGTGTACAAAGAGCTCCACAGTTTGATCCAATTCCAATGACTTACACAGAATTGTACCCTGCCTTGATAGAAAGAGGCCTTATTCAAACTAAAGCACCACCACCAGTACCTGAGAGACTCCCATGGTGGTACAAAGCTGAGGTCTCATGCCCTTATCATCAAGGAGCCCCTGGCCATGATCTTGAGCATTGCATAGCTTTGAAATATGAAGTTCAGAGGTTGGTTAGATCTAATCTTCTCTCTTTCAGAAATTTGAATCCTCATGTGCAAGCAAATCCGCTGCCCAATCATGGAGGGCATGTTGTAAACATGGTATACGGATGTCCTGGTCCATACCGGGTCTATAATATCAATTACTCAAGAGCCGATTTGGTACAAATGCACGCTACTCTTTGTCGGGGGCCGAATTTTCGCCAGCATCAATACGGTTCCTGTAGAATATGTTGTGTGGATCCTCACGGGTGTTCGATTGTGAGAAGAGATCTCCAAGTTTTGCTAGATAATGGTACTATTGAGATCTACAGAAATAGGGATGAAAATGAAGTTAACATGATAGGATGTTATCCGCATGAGCTTTTAGTCTCAGATATCAACTCGGAAATGCCTACAGTTAACGTCATCGTTCCTCATTTCAACATGCCTGAGCGCATGGAAGTTACTTACAACAAGCCGAAGGTTCCTATTACTCCTTTGATCATTTGTCTACCTGGACCTGTTCCTTATGACTCTGACAAGGCAGTTCCATACAACTACAATGCAACAATGATAAAGGATGGACAAGAAGTTCCTTTACCAACTCTCTCATCTGTCGTAAACATCGCTGATGTGAGTCGAGTAACAAGAAGTGGACGTGTGTATACTCCACTACCTTCAAAGCAGCCTGTTATTCCTGTAACTGGGCAAAATCCTGTTAATACACCAGTGGGGAATCCTGTGGAAACTCCTGTCAGTAATACAAACACTGATGTTGGTCAATCCAGTGGAACCAATGTCAATCCAGATTTTGATGAAATTTTGAAGCTTATCAAAAGAAGTGAATACAAGATTGTGGATCAGCTTATGCAGACTCCTTCAAAAATCTCAATACTTTCATTGCTGTTAAACTCAGAAGCCCACAGGGAAGCCCTGATGAAGGTCTTGGATCAGGCTTTTGTAGATCATGATGTGACTGTTGACCATTTTGATGGGATAATAGCCAACATAACTGCTTGCAACAATTTAAGCTTCTGTGATGAAGAACTCCCCGAGGAGGGCAGAAATCACAATCTTGCTTTGCACATTTCTATGAACTGTCAGTCAGACTCTTTGTCCAATGTACTGGTAGACACTGGATCTTCCTTGAATGTTATGCCAAAGACGACTCTTGCTCGCTTGTCTTACCAAGGAATGCCTACGAAATTCAGTGGTGTAGTTGTCAAAGCATTTGATGGATCGCGGAAATCTGTTATTGGCGAAGTCAACCTTCCCATGACAATTGGTCCACATACATTTCAAATCACCTTCCAGGTCATGGACATTCAAGCTGCTTATAGCTGTCTGTTAGGACGACCATGGATCCATGAAGCAGGGGCAGTAACTTCTACGCTCCATCAGAAGTTAAAATTTGTAACAAACGGAAAATTGGTAACAATAAGTGGAGAACAAGCCTTGATGGTGAGCCATTTGTCCAATTTCTCTTTCATTAGTGCTGATGATGTGGAAGGAACTCCGTTCCAAGGTCTCTCTTTAGAAGACGAATCTTCCAAAAAGAAAGCATCAATCTCTTCTTACAAAGAGGCAGTGAAAGTAGTGAGAGATGGAACTACCACTGGCTGGGGGCAAGTTGTGATCCCTACCAAGAATGAAACTAGAGCAGGTCTCGGATGTTCACCAACATTCTCAAACTGCACCAAGAAGGATGAAACCCTTCGACCGATCAAAGAAACATTCATTAGTGGAGGATTCCTTAACCCAATTCCTCAAGAGGTTAATGTCCTTATTGAAGAATGCATTGAAGAAGGTCTACCTGATCCTGAAGAAGAATGGAAATGTTATCTCAATGACTCGGGATACATATCTCAGGAAGAACCATATCCTCCTTCAGAGAAAACAAGTGCTAAAGAAATTCCTCCTATTCCTGCAGAGGTTTGGGACACCTTGGGACAACCAAGTGGAAAATTTGATTATATGGTGAAATACACTGCACCTGAAAGTTACAAGATTGCGATTGAAGATATCCAACCAACTGGATGGGGAGATTCCTTTGAATATAACAGTCAACCAGAAAAGGCTTATCAGCCCTGTCAATTTTCTCAGCAGCCTGAAATTACTGAAAATTTCGGATTCAATGCATCTGCCAAGGTTTATAATCCTGAAGGTGGTTATTATCACATAAATGCCATTTTTGAAGATGAAGGGGAAGATGGTCCCGCAACTGACCCAGAAAGTGTCGCTGACAATGAGTCTCTTCATCCTGAAGACTGGGAAATACATCCTGAAAATTCTGAAGATTGTGACTCGTCTTATGCTCTTCAAGAAGTAGAAGAAGACCGTTTCAACTCTACAAAGAACAAGGTTGACAAACCAGGACCTTCAAATCCTGCTCGACCAGCGGTCAATGTCAATACTGAAGATAATTCTGAGGAGAATTTTCCTGAATACATAATACACAGAGGAGTTCGTTGCTACTGGAAAGCTGTCGACGTTCCGAATGTTGTTCGCCGCTCAAAGTAATCACCTCGCTGTTATTTTGACCTCCTGCCTTGCCCAAAGCAGAGAGATGTTTTATAGGGCTTTGCTTTTAAATGTTCCGCCCAAATAACTTTGTGTATAGGGCTTTGTTTTAAAAGTTTCCCTCTTTGTCCTGCCCAAGACAAATGAGTTTGTGTTTAGGGCTTTGTTTCAAAAATGAATCATAAATAAAGTGTCATTTTGAATTCCCTACGCTATGTGTTTTTCATTTTTGCTTTTTCTGGAAATGGTAATCCTAAAAAACCAAAAAAAAAAAAAACTTTTCAAAAAAAAATCTGCATACACTCCTGCATTCATAAATTTTCTGAAATAAATATAAATCACATGTGCAGATTTACTATTGATAAACCCATTGAATGCAATAACCCTATGCCCTCTCCCAACTTTGAGTTTCCTGTGTTCGAAGCCGAAGAAGAGGAAGAAGAGGAGATCCCGGACGAGATCTCTCGATTACTTAAGCACGAGGAAAGAACCATTCTGCCTCACAAAGAGCCTTTAGAAAAGATCAACTTGGGTTCTGAAGAAGACAAAAAAGAAGTGACCATTGGATCGCTGCTTGATGCTGATATCAAGAGTAAGTTGACAGACCTTCTCAAAGAATATGTTGACGTGTTTGCTTGGTCCTACCAAGACATGCCTGGGTTGGATACCAATATTGTTCAGCATTACTTGCCATTGAAGCCAGAATGTCCGCCGGTTAAGCAGAAATTGCGAAGGACTCACCCTGATATGGCTAACAAGATCAAAGTGGAAGTTCAAAAACAACTCGACGCAGGTTTTCTTGTCACCTCTGAGTATCCTCAATGGTTGGCTAACATAGTGCCAGTTCCGAAGAAAGATGGTAAAGTTAGAATGTGTGTTGACTACCGTGACTTGAACAAAGCCAGTCCAAAAGATGACTTTCCATTACCACATATCGACATGCTAGTTGATAACACCGCTAAGTTCAACGTCTTTTCTTTCATGGACGGGTTCTCTGGTTATAATCAGATCAAGATGGCTCCTGAAGACATGGAGAAGACATCTTTCATCACCCCATGGGGTACCTTTTGCTACAAAGTGATGCCGTTTGGATTAAAGAATGCAGGCGCAACTTACCAAAGGGCAATGACTACTCTCTTTCATGACATGATGCATAAAGAAATTGAAGTTTATGTGGACGACATGATAGCCAAGTCCAGCACAGAAGAAGAACATATTGAATACCTTTTGAAGTTGTTTCAACGACTAAGGAAATATCAGCTTCGCTTGAATCCTAACAAATGTACTTTTGGGGTTAGATCTGGAAAACTCTTGGGTTTCATTGTCAGCCAAAGAGGTATTGAAGTAGATCCCGACAAAGTCAGAGCTATTCAAGAGATGCCTGCACCAAAAACTGAAAAGCAAGTAAGAGGATTTCTCGGACGATTAAACTATATCTCCAGATTTATCTCTCAGATGACTGCTACTTGTGGGCCAATTTTCAAGCTTCTCCGCAAAGATCAAGGGGTTGTATGGACTGAAGATTTCCAGAAAGCGTTCGACAGTATCAAAGAATACCTGTTAGAACCACCAATATTGATTCCTCCAGTTGAAGGAAGACCATTAATCATGTACCTTACTGTGTTGGAAGAATCCATGGGCTGCATGCTTGGACAACAAGATGAAACCGGTAAGAAGGAGCATGCCATCTATTACTTGAGTAAGAAATTCACAGACTGTGAGTCTCGTTACTCCATGCTCGAAAAAACATGTTGTGCTTTGGCTTGGGCTTCAAAACGTCTCCGCCAATACATGATCAACAATATTACTTGGTTAATCTCCAAAATGGATCCGATCAAGTATGTCTTTGAAAAGCCTGCCTTAACAGGAAGGATTGCCCGATGGCAAATGCTGTTATCCGAATATGACATTGAATACCGTGCTCAAAAAGCGGTCAAAGGAAGCATTCTCGCCGATCACTTGGCGCATCAACCAATTAATGAATATCAATCTCTCAAGTTTGACTTTCCTGATGAAGATGTCTTGTACTTGAAAATGAAAGATTGTGACGAACCATTACCTGAAGAAGGTCCTAAGCCTGGATCAAGATGGGGCCTAATTTTTGATGGAGCAGTAAACGCTTTTGGCAATGGAATTGGAGCAATCATCATCACTCCCAAGGGTACTCATATCCCGTTCTCCGCCAGACTGCTATTTGATTGCACCAACAACATCGCAGAATATGAAGCTTGTATCATGGGTCTCGAAGAAGCCATTGATTTAAGGATCAAGATCCTAGACATATATGGAGATTCAGCCCTCGTGATCAACCAAATCAAAGACAAATGGGAAACTTTCCACCCTGGCTTGATTCCCTACAGAGATTATGCAAGACGTCTGTTGACTTTCTTCAACAAGGTTGAGTTGCATCATATACCTCGAGATCAGAATCGAATGGCAGACGCCTTGGCTACTCTATCTTCCATGTTCAAAGTCAGTCACTGGAATGATGTGCCTAAAGTCAGAATTACGCGCCTTGAAAGGCCCGCTTATGTGTTTGCGACTGAAGCAGTCATCGATGATAAACCGTGGTTCCACGACATCAAACGCTTTCTTCAAACTCAGGAGTACCCGCTTGGGGCATCGAACAAAGATAAGAAAACTCTAAGGAGACTTTCTGGCAGTTTCTTCCTGAACGGAGATGTGCTATACAAAAGAAACTTCGACATGGTTTTGCTCAGATGTGTGGATAGACACGAAGCAGACATGTTAATGCATGAAGTGCATGAAGGGTCCTTTGGAACTCATTCAAATGGGCATGCAATGTCCAAAAAGATCTTAAGAGCAGGATACTATTGGTTGACAATGGAATCTGACTGTTGTAAACACGTGAAGAGATGTCACAAGTGCCAGATCTACGCAGATAAGATCCATGTGCCACCGACTCTACTCAACGTTCTCTCATCTCCATGGCCTTTCTCCATGTGGGGTATCGACATGATTGGAATGATCGAACCAAAAGCTTCAAACGGTCATCGTTTCATCTTAGTAGCAATTGATTACTTCACCAAATGGGTCGAAGCAACATCTTACGCCAATGTTACAAGACAAGTGGTTGTGAGGTTTATCAAGAATAACATCATTTGCCGATATGGTGTTCCCAGCAAGATCATTACTGACAATGGTTCGAACTTGAACAACAAGATGATGAAGGAATTGTGTGAGGAATTCAAGATTGAGCATCATAACTCTTCTCCTTACAGACCAAAAATGAACGGCGCCGTCGAAGCTGCCAACAAGAACATTAAGAAGATTGTCCAGAAAATGGTCGTCACTTACAAAGACTGGCATGAGATGCTGCCATTTGCTTTACATGGATACCGAACTTCAGTGCGTACTTCAACAGGGGCAACTCCCTTTTCTCTAGTATACGGCATGGAAGCTGTGCTCCCCGTAGAAGTTGAAATCCCATCAATGAGAGTCCTCATGGAGACTAAGTTATCAGAGGCTGAATGGTGTCAAAACAGATACGATCAGTTGAACTTAATCGAAGAAAAACGTATGACTGCTCTATGCCATGGACAGTTATACCAAGCAAGGATGAAACAAGCTTTCAACAAAAAGGTTCGACCTCGTGAATTTCGAGAAGGCGACCTCGTGCTTAAAAAGATCTTGTCTTTTCAACCAGATTCTAGGGGCAAATGGTCTCCTAATTATGAAGGCCCGTATGTTGTCAAAAGAACATTTTCTGGCGGCGCCATGATTCTTACAACCATGGATGGTGATGAACTCCCACATCCTGTGAATGCTGATGCAGTCAAGAAATACTTTGTCTAAAAAAATACAAAAGAACAGCTCGGTAAGTCGAAAACCCGCAAAGGGCGACTTAGGCAAAAATGAGCGTCTCGATGGACTGAAAACCTGAAAGGGCGGTCCAGGCAAAAATTAGAGACAATAAACAGAAAAAATTCATCCTGGTAGATTGAAAACCCGAAAGGGCAATCTAGGCAAAAATTAGGGAGTAATGACAAAGTAACTGCATCAGTCCATACTTCGTCACCTGAAGAGTCTGTACTTCATCAAAGGATCTTCGATCAAATCATCGCCAATCTAAAGCGACAAGCACAGTTGGAACTCAAAGTTGTTAAGGGAATAGTGGTTATTGCTTTCAATGTAGCCTTTTCCGCATAATTACCATTTCCAACTTTTGTAAATACTCCATGGAATCACGCCTTTAGCTGATTTCCATCCTATTAAATAAATTTGAGCCTTGTGCCCCTTTGTTTGCAATCTTTAATTTCTTTCAGCTTGCAAAATGACGCTTTAATTGTGTTATTCACTTTTGAAACAAAAAAGAAAAAAAGGTTTTAAATGAATTTTACTTCACTTTTCTTTTTCAAAATAAAAAGCGAAATTTTCCTTTGAGTTGTGAGCAACGGAAGGAACATCAGCAGTCGTCTCCATAGGATGAACAAAAGGATTCTCCCGGAAAAATTGTTGAGACAACGGTATTCTGGTCCCAGAAAAGAATTCCTGAAGCAATTATCCCTCGAGGTAAAGAAGCTCTTCTATCCCCAGTGAAGAAGCTCTTCTATCCCCATTGAAGAAGGTCTTTTATCCCCAGTGAAGAAGATTTTCCATCTCCAGTGAGGAGGTTCTTCCATCTCAATAAGAAAAGATGCTTATATTCCCCAGAGAAGTTGAAAGCATGCAACATCATTCATCACTCGTGTTGAAGAACATTTGCCAAGTATCTGGTTGTATTGTGACGTCGGTCCTTCTCCAGTATATACTTCTTTGTCTGTCAGTATTGTTAGTATGCATATTCATGACATTCATCATTCATACATATTTGCATCATTTATGCATTCTTGCATTTTTCAGTGTTTTCTTCGAAATTACTTGTTCAGGATATATCTGTCCAAAAAAAAAAAAGAGAAGAAAAAGAAAAAAAAGAAGAAAGAAAAGAAAAAAAAAGAAACAAGTATGGGCGTGTCATCTCTCCAGTAGGTTGTCACCCATAAGCAGAAATAACATTTTCTTTCTCCAGTTCCCCACTGAGATCATTCCTCGTGGAAGAAGATTTCTTTAGTTTTTCCTCTCAAAACGAAGGAGAAAATCCCATTTGAGTTCATTCCTCATGGGTACAAAGTGTTATTTGACTGTTTCTTTCCAATTCATTCTTGGATAGAACCTTGTCTTTACCAAAAGATTCAAATTCCGATTCCATCAAATAGAGTCAAGAAAAAACAAACCATAAGCAATAGCCTCATCATCTGAGCAGCTTATGTCTCTTTCAAAAGCTTTTTCCTCTCAAGGAAATCAATCATGAAGACCATTTGACAATCAGGGCCTTATTACTGTTCACAAGGCTGAATATCCAGTAATTCCCCTAGCAAAGTCTCCAGGATCATTTTGTCACTTGGCTGATAATTGATCATGTCTTCAAAACCGCTATCACCATGCTGATAGTCGGTAATATAGTTTCATACCTTTCACCTTCGCGTTATTAAACATGTCTATCACAAGGCTGATAGTCGATAATGTCGATAGGTAAGCTTTTCTTACAAAGCTATCATTCCCCGGTGAAGCATACACTTGCTTTCCCGAAAAGAAAGAAAACGGATTCTCTTCCTAAAACGGATTGAGGTATCCTTTCCAACCTCTTTTCCCCAGCGGAGTCAGTTCTTGATATCCCCTCGGTAAAGATATCCTTGCATCATTCGCAATTTTGGTATCTTAGGTCCAAAATTTGCGTCTTCTGATATTTAAGTCTCTTCCACCCTATCAAAACGAAGATTTTTCAATCTTCATGTCTCAGGTTGAAGAAACTTAAATAGGGGCATCTGTCATACCCCAATTTTTGACCTAAGATACCACCTCATATCATCTGCATATGCATCATTTGCATCCCTAACAAATTGCATAGCTTGTGTTTGCTACTTGTGACTCAGCAGGGTTTAATCAAGAGATCACTCATCAGTACAAGTAACAATCAATTAGGGTTTTTGTTCTCCCTTCATCTCAAATGAATCATCTTCATCAACAATCAACATTTGGTCCTCAGAGATTCATTTCAACAAGCTCAAAGGCTCTGAATCAACCAAATTAGGGTTCTGACTGAAGATAGCATACTCCTGACTTTTGCTCAGAATTTGACCTAATGGCTTGGGACATGATATCAAGATCCCAAGTACATCATTTTGATTTAATCCATTGGCTTTTAACATCTCCTGCACAAGGATTGATCAAACAGAGAAATTTCAAATCATCAGATTAGGGTTTTGAACTATCAGGGACTAAAATCAGGGATCACATTTGGGAAACCCTAAAAATCCCCAGGAAGTCAATCAAAGGTTTCAATCATCCTCAAATAATCCCTATGACATCATCTAATGGAAATTGTATCTCAATTCAAGATCCACAGTCACCATTTGGTCCTTAAAGATTCACTTCAACAAGCCCAAAAGCTTTGAATCGACCAAATTAGGATTCTTCATTCATTCACTCATTCTTTGCAAGATAATTTCGTGTTCATGGCGTTTTTCCACTTTTTATACGCCATTGCCATTGGTGTGATTTAAAAGAGACTTGCTTGGAATCTATTTCTTGGTTTTTTAGGCTCATGGATTGCTCATGGTGAAGATTTGATTCATATGAATTATTTGATCATTCATGGGAATTTCATCAAAGTTGCAAAGAAAATATCATGTTTAATTCATTGTTGGAAAATTACTTCAAAAATGATTCAAGATTATGGGTTCAAGGATTTTAATTCAAGATCATTTCTAATTCATGGTGCAAGAATACATTTCAAGACTTGAAATTCAAAACTTCACTACTTCAAGGATATTCTACCAATTCCTTTCAAAAAAGGGTTCATTCAAATTTTCAACATTCAAAAGGAATTCAAATTCAACTCAAGATCATTCAAGAATAGTAACTTCATTCAAGTTCTAACAAGAAATTCAAGCATTCACAAATGATATATTTTTTTTATGGAACAAATGAATTACAAATGAAGGGACTTTATTTAAAATTCAAGAATTACAAAGTTTCATTCATACAAAGTTGGAATTACAAGGGAAAGAAAAATAAAACTTCAAAGACATTCTTGAATTCTTCAATCTTCAAAGTCTTCATTCTTCAAGTTCAAGATTCTTCATTCTTTCTTCAAGAGTTCTCATGTGACATGAAAAAGAAAACAAAAGAGGGGTGAGATTAGCAAAAGCAGTCAAAGAAAGCCAAAGAGAGATTTTTATGTCATAAAAGTATGCAACTTAGAGATATCATAAAATGACATAAAAATTTACCCACATGGCTTATTTGTCACAAGGATAATGACATAAGGAATATATTCTTATTCTTATTCTTATTCTTTCAATGATGAGGAATATATTCTTATTCTTATTCTTTCAATGATTGAAAATTGCCAATCAAGTTCACCAAATTGCCAAACACTTCCTTAACTTTTCCTATAAATAGAAGACCTCACTTCATTGCAAATGACACCAAAGCAACCTTAACTACTAGCTTTCTCACTTCTCTCTTTTCATAATTTTCAAAGTTCCATAGTTTGAAAAAGGGTGAAGAAATAGTTCATACCTTGGTGGAAGGTTTCCACTTGAAGATCATCTTCAAGTCTCCTTAATATCCAAAGTCTCCCACAATCCAAAGAGAGGTGGTGGTCACCTTCATCAAAAGCCTACAACAAAAAGCAAAGTTGTTAGAAGAATTGTTGGTGACAATTCAAACTTGTTTCAAATAACAATTCAAAGTTTGTTTATCATTAAATCAAATTCACATAAAAAAAAACACAACAATTTGCAACAGTTGATCAATAAAAATTCAGCAACAATTCAATTACTTCGGTACCCAACAAGTTGCGGTTCTAAATCATTCAACACCAACAAATTCAGATTCAAAAATTCAGCAAAGTAACACGATTTGCAGCCAGCAGGAAGAATTGATACATACCTCAATAACCGGCGAAAATCTCCTCGCCGTAGGTAAGTCAATTTCACTCTTACTCTCAAAATATTATTACTCAAAATATTATTACTGCTATGAACATAATTTCCTGTTGGAACGAAATGTCCAGAAAATACAGAGAGCATATGTTATTATTGTTGAAACAGAGAGCATATGTTATTGAAACATAAAAACCGAATCGTACCATGGAAAATAAATTGAGTAAATAACACCTGGGTTTATACCTCTGTTTTGTGAAAAAAATCGGTTTACAGTTAAAGCTCCTCCATAGCCGCCGTGAAATCGAGGGAGATGGTGAGGTTGCTGTTTGTTTTTGTTCCTCGCGAGAGATAGAAACCGAGGGATATTCTGCTGTTGTTGTCTTTTCGGCGAGAACTCAGCTCGCGAGAGAGACCGTGAATCCGAGAGAGAGCAAGAACCCAGCAAAAGCTGTTGTTGTTCGTAAGCAGAAAGAGAGAAGTTATCACTGAGTTGTCATCAAAGAAAAACAAAAGAACGCGAATTTGAAGCATACCCGGACTTTTGTTCTTATTCCATGGCCGCCGGAAAATCAAAGTGCCGCGGTTGTTGTTTTTGTTCACCGAAAGTGAAAACGCGAGAGAGTTCTTCGTGAGAGACGATACAGAGATTGAAACCGAGAGAAAGAGGATGTCGTTGTTAGAGACGAAGGGGAAGGTCTCGTTGGTCTCTCCATTTTTTTTACAGAAGCGTGAAAATGAGAAAGAGTAGAGGAGAGGCGCTGCCTCTTGTGTTCTGATAGGGTTTCTTTGAGAAACCAATTATCCATTGAAGCAGGGGTGGATCCGGGTCACACTGACCCGACCCGGTCCAACTCAGTTTTTTTATTTCAATTCAGCCTTATCAATTTGGGCTTTGCACCCTCCCATCCGGATTCACACCTCTTGGCCCATTCATTTACTAGTTTTTATTATTATCTAATTTTCTTAAAAGATTATTATAAATAAGACTTAGTATTTTATTTTAATATAGGATTTAGCTTTATTTTCTAATCCTTATTAAAAATGACAACAAAAAATATATTAGATGCATATTTAAGTTTGTGTTTCTAATTATTTTATCCTTTCATGAAAAAAAACACAAAAAAATATCTTCTTTTAGAATTAATTTTTATTTGAATTTGATATTTTCATATTATTTTGTGTAGTTAATCATTTAAATTTCTAATTGGTTACTGTTGCACATTTTACTTGAATTTTCTCACTTCATCCAAGACTTCGAGATTATTTCTCTGTTGTCTTTTGGATTTGTCTGTTTTGTTTGGTCTTCCATTTGCTGTAGAATTCCATAAACAATTACTGGATGATCATGGAATGCTGAAAGCTGTAAGCTTATCCGACTATTCTTTTCTGCTGGTGAGGATGCTTAACATCTGTTGAGATCCTAATTTATTCCAAGCACATCACTTGAGGATCACGGTAACACCTCAAATTCAGAAATCCAATTTTCTCATTCTTCGAGGTAAGCCTAAAACTCAATCAACTGTTTTCACAACAGTAATCAATTCACTTTCAAAATCATTTCAACTCATTTCCAAAACGAAGTGGGGCCTCTCGAATATTAGAGAGTATAAGTCCCTTTCGTCTTTCTTTGTACAGAAAACTTTTTCCAAAACTTCAAAACAGTTTTTTTTTTAAACAACAAATCACACATCTTTTTCAAACCATCCACCCTGTTTTATGAAAATAAAACAGGGGCCTCTCGAATATTAGAGAGTATAAGACCCACTCCTTTTTCCTTTTATACAGTTTTTCTTTGTACAGAAAACTCTTTCAAAACAAACTTTCAAACGGTTTTTTCAAACAACGCGTCTGTAAATAAAACAATCAACCATGTTTTGTAAATATACCACGGGCCTCCATGTAGGTATAAGTCCCAAGCCCCTTTTGTACATACCCACTCCAGTACATGAAATTAGGTATTTCATTGTACGCCTTTTGTACATATCTCAATCAATCTGTTTTTTTAACTTTGAATAACAAACCAAAAATGAAGGTTTCTTTAAATCTTCCCAAAAATATACCATGGGCCTCCATGTAGGTATAAGTCCCAAGCCCCTTTGTAAATACCTGTTTACATAGCTTTGAATAAATTCAAGTGGACCTCTCCCCGAGTATGAGTCCCGAGCCCTGTGTATACAAATGGATCATGCTTACAGGTATATTTCCTTCATAAACTCCATTATATGCACACACTTTGTCATATATAACTGTTCATATAACTGTTCATATTTGTTCATGTACTTGTGCATATTTGTTTGTACTTGTTCATATGTGTGATTGTGTTATATACTTGTTCAACTTAGTACAACACTAGGTTCCTCATAGCCTCCTATTGGGCTTCGTGCAAAGAATCTCCCTAGTTTAGGTTAGGACATAGAGTATGGTTTCCCGGTGAAATCGCTCTAAGAGCTCAAACCAACTATACCATGCCTCCCCTTGGGCTTTGTACAAACGAGTGACCCTCCCATAGCCTCCTCTTGGGCTTACAATGCAAGGACCCTGGATTGTCCCTCCCATAGCCTCCTCTTGGGCTTACAATGCAAGGACCCTCGGATAGCCTCCTCTTGGGCTTCGTACAAGGACCCACGGGCTTCTTATAAGCATCCCCAATATCCAAAACAAATACCCTAGGAGATTAGACATTTTTCATCTCTATGCTAGGAGTATCTCTTATATATCATCACAAACAATCAATCAATCAAAC
Source organism: Vicia villosa (assembly GCF_029867415.1). Taxonomy (NCBI): domain Eukaryota; kingdom Viridiplantae; phylum Streptophyta; class Magnoliopsida; order Fabales; family Fabaceae; genus Vicia; species Vicia villosa. The sequence continues at coordinate 36,158,425 of NC_081184.1, read as the reverse complement.
TTTTTTGCCACAAGGCTGGCTAATCAATCTAACTGTTTTACCACCGTACTGGATGATTAATCAAAGTTTTTGTCACAAGGCTGACTTCATTGAAACTTTTGCCACGAGGCTGGCTGATTAATCAAAACTTTTTGTCACAAGGCTGACTTCATTGAAAGTTTTTGCCACAAGGCTGGTTAAACAAAAAACATCTTTATCATTCTAAGCACCCTAAGTGGCATGGCCCCGGGCTTATAATGAAAAGATTTTCAAACAAAAATCAAACAGATGTATGTGATGATATAGATTAGATACATCTAGCATTTAGACGACATTTGTCTATTTTCCTTTGCTTCCACTAGCATAAGTGGGAACTACGATTGCTCTGACTTTCTCAACATCCCTTTGAGAATACGTAGGCACAAGGTCGATCCTTGGCGAGCAAAACAAAACAAAAAAAAACATTCAAACCTTAGCACCCGTAGACCCCGAGCTACAGATGCTCTGATTCCCTCTAAGGGATATGTATGCAGAGGATCGCGATGATCTTTGCGAGCATAATCAAACAAACACCTTAGGTCCCACCTATTTCACAAGAACCTCCACCACAACAAGAATGGAATAAAACAAAATAAAGAAACCTATAGAGTACTATAGATACGTTGGGTGCTAATACCTTCCCTTCGTATAACCAACCCTCTTACCCGGAATCTCTCCCCCACTTTTTAGGTTATTGCAGCTTTTTCCCTTTTCCTACTTTGGAAACAATAAAAAGTTTGGTCGGTACAAAGAAAAATCATTTTTTTTTAGCACTCGAGCCCAAAGAAGGCATCAGGTGTCTCATTCCCCAAAAAAAGAGGAACAAAACGGTTTTTCGCCCGCGACAACCTTCACCATTCAAAATCCTTCTCAACCATCTCTTTCTACACCTGTTTTGAACCCCACTCCACTAAATGTTTGTCCTCCCACACCTTCTGATATCCCATCATCATCAACCCTCCCCACTGATATACCATCCTCATCAACCATCTCCACAGATATTCCATCTTCTTCAACCACAGCACCTCCACCTTCTATACCCCATCCCTTTCCTACCAGAAAATCCAACCCATACTGCCTTCTCTACCCTGACTACAAATTCACCTTCAACCCTCCTGAACCTGAACCTCATATTTACCTGGAGTTGTTCAGAAATGAAGTTGTCAGTAGGCTGGATCTCTTGAAGGATGCCTTCTTCAATGATCTTGATGATGTTTCTACTAGAAACCTCTGGAGAAGCTTTCGCCAAGATTTTCAAGTTGGAGCCATGGCTGTTCAGAAGAGACTTGTGGCTACTGCTCCTGGCTATACTGGTTATCTTCTTGAAGTTGATAATGGTGTCTATTATCATCCCATCAGAAACAGGAGAGTTCTTGAGGAGAAAATGTTTGTTGATGAGCTGCTGGACAATCCTTGCAGAGAGATTGTGGTCTGGAGACCTAAGTATCCAGTTCTGACTGGAGACTTCAAGTCCTTGTTCGAATTTCTGAGGGAAAATCCTTCTGAGGAAGGCCCCAATTTGGTCATTCCAGAAGTTGTTGACCCGCCAGAAGTTGAAGGTCCTTCTGCCCCAAGGAATCTTGCTGCCATTCTTCAAGCTCTTGAGAATGGAGATTTTGATCTTCCTGCTGCAGAATATGAAGGAGATGCTTCTATGGAAGAAGCTAATGCTGAAGATCATCCTGCTGGGACTATTCCTGTTGAGGAACATCAAGGTGATGATCTGACTATGGAAGCTGCGGTTCAGAATGCTGTCCCTCTGAACAGAAGTTGTGAAGCTTCTTCTGGTGAACCCTCTCTTCTGGTGAAGACTCTAGAGGTTATTCAGAAGAACCAAGCTGAGCTATCTTCTCGCATGGACACGCAAGATACTACCAATGCTGAGTTCCTCACTTTCATGGAGAGGCAGACTGAGAGCAATGTTGGGATTCATGACATGTTGGCCAAGATTATGTCTAAGCTAGGGCCGTCTTAGTCTTTGTGTCTTAGAAGTTTCTCTTTGTTTCTTGCATATGTCTTCTATGCATCTTCCTTGTACTTCTGACAATTCTCCTTTTGCTAATCAATGAAAATTATTCTTCTTTTCTCTCATTTTGTTTTGTTTTTCATCTGAATCTTTTGTGTTTTTGATGTTATGACAAAAAGGGGGAGAAAATGTGATTAATGATCTGATTTATATTATCAGTTGCTGGGAGAAAGTCTCCACATTTCTAACAAGAAATTGCAAGTTTCTGTGTCTTTGAGTGTGTTGCAGGAAGTGAAGATCTTCTTAAAAGCTCAACATGAGAAGCGAAGACATGAGGAAAAGCAATTCTGTATGGAATCAAGCTCATGGAAATTGAAGCAAGCTGAGTGCTGTAAAGCTTCAAGATCAGAAGCAAGAAGGAAGAATGTTCTGATATTCTGATGATAGAATATGCTCTAACACACTTATTCCTTATATGTTCTGATGCATGTTTTAGTTCTAAATATGCTCTGAAACATTATTGTTTTTTGCTCTGATACATATTATATGTTCTGATACATATTTTATGTTCTGATTCATTCATGCTCTGACTGTTGTCGTTTAGTTTGTTTTGTAACATTTCAAGATGTAGAAATGCTCTGATGATGCTCTGGTACATTCAACAATGTTTTGATACAATCTAGCATGCAATGATTCAAGAAGAAATTCAAGCTCTGAAGCTGTCCTATGGAAGCAAGAATCAGAAGCTATGAATGTTCTGAAGATCTAAGCATATGTGATCGTCTCAACTGAAATGGAAAATACTCATGGAAGTCCTTTATTTATAAATTTCTTCCAGTATTTATTTCAGGGGGAGATTATTTATCTCAGGGGGAGATTGTTAATCTCAGGGGGAGACATATTCACACACTATGTTTATATGCTTATGCTATAGCTGTGTAATTGTCTTTAGCCATCTGATATTCTGATCGCAAATTCATATCATTTTTGTATGTTTTTGTCATCATCAAAAAGGGGGAGATTGTTAGAACAAGATTTGTTCTGATCAATATTATTAGTTTTGATGATAACAATGTATATGAATTTTGTATGAGATAATGTGGTACTCTAATACTATGCAATTTCCATTTCAGGAATTATATAAAGAGTATGCACAAAATCAGCGCAAGAAGCACTGACTCAGAAGGTTCAGCATGCAACATCAGAACATGGTCTGGCAAGACATCAGAAGATGGTCAAGCAGAATCAGAACATGGTCTATGGAAGCATCAGAAGGACTTGAGATCAGAAGCAGAAGCACTGAAGTTCTCATGGTATCACGCTCAGAAGCACTTCAAGGACAGAAGACAAGAAGATGCTCTGCACCAAGCTGTTTGACTCTGATGATATTCAAACGTTGTTCACACAAACATCAGATCAGAAGCAAGTACTAGCTGGCAGGCTACGCTGACTGACAAAAGGAACGTTGAAAGCTATTAAAGGCAACGTCAGTAGACACAGTGAAAGCAAGGCTCGAGGTAGTTGACAAAAGAGTGAAACATTAAATGCAATGCTGTACGGAATACGCAAAGCATTAAATGCTCCTAATGGTCATCTTCTCAAACGCCTATAAATATGAAGTTCTGATGAGAAGCTACGTTACGAATTACGAATCACGAACTCTGAACCAACTTGCTGAAACGCTGTTCAAATCAAAAGCTCTCAAACTTCATCAAACTCACTATATTGCTGTTGTAATACTTTAGTGAGATTAAGCTTAAACTTAAGAGAAAATCACAGTTGTGATAATAGCTTTATTAGAAGCATTGTAACTCTTAGAATTTGTTTACATTAAGTTGTAAGAACTAGAGTGATCAGGTTGTTGATCAGAATACTCTAGAAAGTCTTAGAGGGTATCTAAGCAGATTGTTCCTAGAGTGATCAGGTTGTGATCAGTATACTCTAGAAGACTTAGAAGTTGTCTAAGTGGAAAACCATTGTAATCTCGTGTGATTAGTGGATTAAATCCTCAGGTGAGGTAAATCACTCCAAGGGGGTGGACTGGAGTAGTTTAGTTAACAACGAACCAGGATAAAAATCATTGTGCAAACTGTTTTTATCTTACAAGTTTTAAAGCTACACTTATTCAAACCCCCCCTTTCTAAGTGTTTTTCTATCCTTCAGTTACTACTATGGAAGGTTAGGTCACATAAAATCCGTATACTACAGGTTGCATGGATATCCCAAGATAGTTTCACAGCCCAGAAAGGAGAAAACTGATGGTAAACCAAAGAAGAAGTGAACTCCCAAAAATGTTGTGACTGCTCTCATAGCTCATACCTCTCTCAGAGCCTCTACTAGAGAAAACTCGTATTTTGATATTGGGTGTTATAAACACATGAATAGTGTGAAGAAGTTCTTGGTAGATATCAAGCCTCGTTCTACCAGTTATGTCACTTTTGGAGATGAATCAAAAGGTGAAATAAAAGGTGTTGGTAAGCTGGACCATGCAGGACAACCAAGTCTTGAAAATGTTTTGCTTGTTAAAGGGCTAACTGCAAACTTGATTAGCATTAGTCAACTATGTGACCAAGGTCTCAAAGTTAACTTTAACCATTTAGAATACCTTGTAACAAACGAGGGAGGTGAAGTTATCATAAAGGGAACCTGATTCAAGGATAACTACTATCTATAGAGTCCTCAAGAAACTGAATGCTTTTCAACTTGCTTGATGTCAAATGAGGATGAAGCTAAAGTATGGCATCAAAATATCATACATATTCACTTGAAAGGTATGAAGAAGGTCATATCCAATGAAGCTGTCAGAGGCATTCCCAGAATGAAGATCGATGAAGAAAAGATCTGTGGTGAATGTCAAATTGGGAAACAAACAAGGATGTCCCATAAGAAGCTTCAACATCTGACTATCATCTCTAAGGTTCTTGATTTACTTCACGTGGACTTAATGGGGCCTATGCAGGTTAAAAGTCTATGAGGAAAGAAGTATGCCTATGTGATTGTGGATCACTTCTCTAGATTCACCTAGGTGAGTTTCATCAGAGAGAAATTTGATGTCTTTGAAGTCTTCAAAGAACAGTGTCAAAGGCTCCAAGAGAGAAAGGGTGCAATGTGGTCAGAATCATAAGTTACCATGGGAAGGAATTTGAGAACAACAAATTTAAAGAATTTTGTTCTTCTGAAGGGATAAGTCATGAGTTCTCAGCACCTATCACTCCTCAAGAAAATGGGGTGGTGAAACACAAAAATAGGACTATCCAAGAGTGTGCTAGGGTCATGCTTCATGCTAAGAAACTCCCATACTATTTCTGGGTTGAATCCATGAACATTGTGTCGCCCTCGGTTTTTTACCATACCTCCCGTGAGAGATATAAGAACTGACTCTTCTTTTGCTTTTGTGTTTTTGAAAATCAGAGAGTCGCCACCGACTTTTATTTTATCCAATTAAGGAAAGGTTTATAAAAGAAACAGAAAAAGACCTTTAAGAGATTTTGGGTAAGGGGGTAGGTTATACAAAGGGAAGGTGTTAGCACCCTTTGTATCCATGGTTATCCATGGGCTCTTAATTGCTTAGCTCACTTGTTTAAATCATTTGTCTTGCCTTGAAATGCTTGTATGTGGTCTTAAAATTCATTTTTTGAATTGACTTTATAATGATCCTTGTGCGGATGTATACAAAGTGTTTTATCTTTCGAAAGATGTTTTGAAAAAAAGAACGTTAACTTCATAATGATCCTTGTTTGGATATATACCAAGTTTTGTCTTTTTTTGAAAGTTTTATTTTAAAAAAACAATGGTATATGAGACATTTGTTTGTTTAATTTGAGCAAGCAATTAGGAGGCCTACCCTAAGTTTATAAGGTCTTTTCCTATTTCCTTTAGAAAATTCTCCTTTTACCAGATGTAATCAAAAGTTCGATTTTGCATTTGAAACAGTAGAATTTGATTTTTGATTTTGAAAAGAGTAAAAGAGGGATTACCCTAAGAGGTGCAAGTGTGATTGTGTTTTGATTCGGATATTTTATCTTTGAAGTTAGTGACCTAACGCTTCAGTTTTTATCTTTGACATACACGCAGTTTTATATGTACTGAAATTAAAATGCGGGAATGTAAAATGCGGAAAGTAAATCTACGCTACTACATCGTTTGTGCGAGGAATGTAAACTACGCTATTTACATGAATTTGACAACCTATACACTTTATCTAGGAATTTAAATTGCAATAAGATAAAAGGAAGTATTTTTAGATTTTTGTATGATTGATTTTAATTAGAATTAATGCATAATTAATTTAATTAAAATGAGAAAAAGGTGGAAATAAAATTTAAACCTAAAAATTAAGTCTAAAATATATTTAAATGTTTTTTAATTAATTTTAAAATAAAACTATTTTTTTTTGGATTTTTTGAAGTTGTTTTGAAATTATTAAGTTAAATAACATATAATTATGTAAATAATTACACAAATATTTAAAGCTTAAAGAGAAAAATATTCTAAATATTTACAAAATTAGTCTACAATATATAAACTAAATTTAATATAAAGAACAATTTTTTTATGTTTTTTGATTGGTTGAAATAATTAAAAAGCAAATATATAAATATATACTAATTAATTAAACAAAATATTTTAATTATTAAGAAAAATAAAATATTTTTATGTTATAAAATAATTTAACATTTTTTGAACCTAGAAGTGAAATTAAAATAATTTTTGGCTTTTTAAAACTATTTTTAATCATTTTTAGAAGTGAAATTAAATCAATTATGAAATAATAAAATAAAATAGAAATAAAGGATCCTGTGTGGATTGGTCTGAGGGCATATCATGGACTAGCGTGTTTTGGTGCGTAGGATGAGCAGCTGGCGTGATCTGATGGTGGTTGGAGTGAGAGCATATGGCGCGTAACACACCTGCAAGGCACTGGATCAGAGAAATTAAAAAAATAAAGACACGCGCGTTCTGGCCAACCAGAGGACGCCACGTCTTGTCTTCTTCATCAGTCATGTTCTTTTACACTGTTCATTTGCAGGTGGTGTAAAAAGCTCCAATCTATTACACCTGCAAAATAGCGAATACAAGCAAAACGCAATAGAAATTTGGCGCGATGCCATGGTTTAACTCGTCTGGTCCATACGAATTCAATGGGACCTCTTTGAACCTGTAATTTTACCTAATTTGAAAAGCCCTAATTTTGAGATGAAGAACCCTAAAATGGTGGTTTCGTGTACAAGCACCCAAACCTCAATTAAACTTCCAGAAATGATCAGAACCTCATACTAAACTCAAATATATGTCTACATCTTGTTAAACATGCATGTATGATGAGATTTTTGTAAGTTTTAGTTTGAGCAAACCGTGAGGTATAGTGCTCGATTCTTTGAGTTTCAAATCTTGAAACTGATTTGAATAGATTCAGTGATGCTTGGGGATTGTATTTGAGTGTTTAGTTTGGATTAAAAACGACTTAAACTAAAAATTCGAATTTCAAGTTTCTTTGAAAATTTCAATTTGATTTATGAGTGATACAAGCAAGAGTAAGGTTCTGATTTCGTCTCTCTTTTATTGATGAAGTGTTCTACTTCATTTATAGGCAGAGAAACACTTAAAAACTAAGCTAAGAAGCATTAAGTGCTTTTGTTGAATTTTGAGTTTTTTAATAATATGTAGCTTTGAATTCAAGCAACCATGGCTCATTTTTCTTCAATCTTCTGCTGTACCATCTCTTTGGGGCAGAACTTTGAATGTTTCTTGATGACTCATGCTTAAGATCAAAGCTACATAACATTATCTTGCACCATTTCTTTTAAATTTAATCTTAAATGTAATAAAATTAAACCAAAAAGAAATAAAATGTTATGGGCCTTATGTTGGTCATGGGAGTCCCTTAGCATTGTTAGAAGCATGTTTGGATCATGGGAACTTGGTCTCTTTTGGAAAAAAAAACACTTTTGATCAATTTGATTTCATGCATTTTCCAAAAAAATAGCCAACTTCAACAAGGCATAAATCCCTCAATTTTTATCATATGAAGGAGTTCTTGTACTTTTTAGAAACCTAAAGATGTCCTCTACAAGCCACTTTGGAAACTTTTTTTCATTTGGAGAAGTTATCTTGATGTTATGGCCTTTGACAAAAAACCACTTTTTGTTGACTTTGAAAATGACCTGTAATGTCTTGGTTCATATTTTCCAAATGGTGAATCTAATAACCATGGGACCAATTGCATTTGAAAGATAATTGAATTTCCTTCAAAATGAGCTTTGGTTGGAATTTTTTGGATGAAGGATGAGAGAGTTATGACCAGTCAAAGTTCATTTGACTTTTTAGGAGAAAACCCTAATTTTGAAACTTAGGGTTTTGTTGATTTTTGATCTTTCCTTGATGAATTATGATCAACCAATGATCAAATGATGAATCTTTTGACAAAATATGGATGTTGACAAAAAATTTCATTTTTGACTGTCTGTTGACTTTTCGGTCAAACTGGTCGTCTGTTGACTATTTGAGCTGCTGACTGTGCGTCTGAGCGAATTGAAGTTTGAAAATTTGTATGGTGGTACTTTGAGATATATGGAGATCCATGAAATCCATTTGAAGTCTCAAAAACTTGTTCTCCTGAAATAAACAAAAAACCCTAGTTAGGAACTGTTCGTGTAGGAGACAGTTAAGCGTACCTGATTTTTGTGCAGTGTTGAGTCTCTGCTAATCATGTGATATTCAGAAGACTTCTAGAACAAAAATCTTGGAATTTTGAAATGCAAAAGATTGATTTGATTGATGGTACAAACACACGGAGAATTGCACTGTCAGCGGGTTTGACTGTCAACTGACTGTTCAGGCATTAATGTAACAGTTAAAGTAAAAAATCAACAGTTAAAGTTAATTTTTCTTTTTGTTTTTTGTTGTATTAATGGTGAAAATTTATTTACATGAGTTGTTAGAAAAACACAGACATAATAAATAAATAATATATACTGTACGCGAACGAAATTACCGATAATAACCCTGAAAAAACATTTAATGCACAGAAAAATAAATATTTAACTGGCAGAAAACACACAAAATATTATCTTAATAATTGAACAACAGTACGATAGATAGTACGACATTTAATACTGACAGTACAAATATTACATAATATAATGAACAGTATGACAAATGAACGGTACATTATTTGAAAACAAAAGATACGACAAACTTTAAGAATGACGATTAATAACCCATGCTACAAATAATAACATATAGATGATTGGGAGTGTAAACAACCCAGGTCCGCATTTTTCAGGACTATGCAGACAGAAGAAGGACATGATTACCACCACGACGGTGATGACCATAAGAAAACACGTTTCTATCCGCTTCGCCATTTTTGTCGGGGATGAAGAGAGAATGAATATGATGTAGAAATTTGAGGGATGAGTTGAAATTTGATGTGAGAATTTATGAAAAAAAATGAGTGGTATTTATAGAGTGAAAAGAAGGATAAAGATGTTGGGGAATGAAGTGATTCCGTACAAAAAAGGAAAATTTGAGTGGTAGTAGGATTTGAAAGAAAGTGTATGGTAGGGTTTGAAAAGAGAGATGTGTAGAATAAAGTTAGGAATTGATTTTGAAAGAAAGAGATTTGAAAAGAAAAGAAAAGATTTTGAAAATAATAGAATATAGTACAAAAATTAGTGGGAAACAAAAATTAATAATAATTTACTTGTTACCAGTACAGTCTGAATCCCCGGACTCTGTGCCTGCAAAAAGATTTAATTCTGTACCAATTGCGTCAGTACTATTTATCTGCAAATAAATTTCAAATAAACAGCGTGTGTGAAATGATAAACAGTAATTGGCGTTTGTGTAAGAATAAATTCAACAGCGAGCCAAAATACCGTATAAGAAAAATTCTAAAAACCGAGTATTCATAAAATCAGGATATTTATGGAATAAAAATCCAAGATTATATGAAACTCTTAATTTTTAGATAGAAGTCTTCTGAAAAAAGATGCGGGCAAATTTTTGGGTATAACACATTGCATGTTATATCCACGACAAAGTGACTATCAGAACTAGAGCTTCAGTTACTCTCTATGAACTGTGGAAAGAGAAGAAGCCGACAGTGAAATATTCTCATGTGTTTGGGAGTAAATGCTACATTCTGGATTACTGTGATCAGAGGAGGAAATGGATCCTAAATTGATGAGGGAATATTTCTGGGGTACTTTATAAATAGTAGAGCATATAGAGTATTTAACACAAGAACAAAATTGATGATGGAGTCAATAAATGTGGTGGTTGATGACTCACCAAAAGAAGATGTTGTCATAGATGATGTTGGAACATTCTTCCCTATGGGTAATTCTGAAACAAATGCTCCTGTTGATAATGTTGAAACATCCCCTCCTTTGGATGTTACTGTTGCTGACTCAGGTGATAATGCAGAAGCCGCAGACACTGAGAAAGTTGATAAAGGATCCTCTATCAGGATTCAGAAAGATCATCCTAAGGAGATAATCATAGGAGATCAGAATAAAGGTGTAACCACCTGGTCAAGAGAAGTTGTGTTAAACTCCAACTTTGTGTCAAAAGTTAAACCAAAGAATGTCAAGGAAGCTTTAGCTGATGAGTTCTAGATTAATGCTATGCAAGAGGAGCTTGAGAAGTTTAAGAAGGAATGAGGTTTGGGACTTAGTACCAAGACCTGAAGCAACTAATGTCATTGGAACAAAATGGGTGTACAAGAACAAGTCAGATGAACAAGGGGTTGTTACCATAAACAAAGCCAGACTTGTTGCTCAAGGGTACACTCTGATTGAAAGGGTAGACTTTGATGAAACATTTGCTCCTGTAGCTCGTCTGAAATCTATCAAATTACTACTTGGGGTGGCATGTATTTTAAAGTTCAAGGTGTTCCAAATGGATGTTAAGAGTGCCTTCCTAAATGGCTTATTGAATAAATAGGTGTATGTTGAACAGCCTAAAGGATTTTGTGATCTTACCTTTCTAGATCATGTGTTCAAACTAAATAAAGCCTTGTACGTTCTGAAACAAGCTTCCAGAGCTTAGTATGAAAGGTTGAATGATTTTTTAGTTCATCATGGATATAAGGGTGGAATTGATAAAATCCTCTTTGTCAAACAAAAGGATGGAAAACTCATGGTAGCTCATATATATGTGGATGACCTTGTATTTGGTGGGATGTCGAATGAGATGGTCCAACATTTTGTTATGAAGATGAAATATGAGTTTGAGATGAGCTTGGTTGGTGAATTAACCTATTTTCTCGGGTTACAAATCAAGCAGATGGAAGACACTATTTTTCTTTGTCAAGAAAAATATGCAAAGAGTATTGTGAAGAAGTTTAGATTGGAGATGCAGTCATAAACGAACTCCTGCTCCTACACACTTGAAGCTAACCAAGGATGAAAAGGGGGTTGGTGTTGATCAAAGTCTGTATAGAAGCATGATTGGTAGCCTTCTATACCTGACTGCAAGCAGACCAGACATTACTTTTGCTGTTGGGGTATGTGCTCGGTATCAAGTAGAACCTAAAGTGAGTCATATCAATCAAGTCAAAAGGATTATGAAGTATATGAATGGTACATAAAACTATGGGATACTGTATTCACATAACTCAAACACTAAGTTATGGGGTTATTGTGATGCTGATTGGGCTAGAAGTGCTGATGACAGAAAGAGTACCTCTGGTGGATGTTTCTTTCTGGGAAATTTGATCTCTTGGTTCAACAAGAAGCAGAATTATGTATCACTTTCCACAACTGAAGCTGAGTATATATCAACAGGTAGCAGTTGCTCTCAACTTCCATAGATGAAGCAAAGATTTTCTGAATATAATGTCACACAAGATGTTATGACATTGTTCTCCAACAATCCGAGTGCTGTAAATATCTCCAAGAATCCTATTCAGCACAGTATGACTAAGCATATTGATATCAGACATCATTTTATTAGAGACCTTGTTGAAGACAAAGTCATAAATCTTGAGCATATAAAAACGGAAAATCAGTTTGCTGATATTTTTATGAAGGCTTTGGATACAACTCAGCTTGAACAACTAATAAGCAAATAGTGCATCTATGTGTGTGAAGAATTATAGTAATTATTGACTGAGTTGCAGTCAAGCACTTAAGGGAAAGAAGGAGGATCAAATCACTATCTCTCTCCAAATGATACAAGAGAAGCTTCGGTGAGGATTCAAATATCCTGTTATCATCAAGGGTCTCTGTTTGTTCCTATAATTACAATGCAGCTGGCTGGTGTTGGCCTAAGATGTGTTTAACATTTTAACTATATGCTAATGTATGTGTGTGGTTGTTTTTCGTTGGTTACTAAAAAACTTTGCTTTGTCCTATTATGGCTAAAAAGGGGAGTAACATTGTGTGTGCTTTTACACTAACCACTAACCACTGACCGAGGGGGAGAGAATTTTGTCTCTCTGGTGTGTTTTTGATCAGTTGCTGCTGTTAACGGGGAGATCCTTTACAGGTGGGAGAAGAGCTGGATTAGCATGTGTGCAGAGATGTAGGACACAATTTTTTAACAAAGCATGTGTGCAGAGATGTCAGACACAATGTTTTGACATCATACATATTCCACTGTATAACTAACATGTGTTGCATGTTTGTTTTTTTATATTGCATCTCTAATTGTTGAATTGTTTGTGTGTTTGATTTATTTTGAGACAATGGTTTAGTAAGTTATTTTAGCCAAAATAAGCCAAAGGGGGAGATTGTTAATTCTCTATATTTTGATTGGTATTATGTTTAGTAAGAATAACTTATGGGAACATGTTGAACAAGATGTTCCATTCACTTCAACTAAAGAAGATGTCAAGAAAGATGTCAAGAAAGATGTCCTATGCATGTTTCATTCGACATCGCGTCTGTTATGGTATAACTGGAACTATTGAAGTTAGTTGGTGTACAGGTGTAGAATATTTTGGAATATTATGCAATTCTATGTGGTGCTTGATTTAAGGGATAAGAGATTTTCTTTGTTTTCAAGATATTTGATTAGTTACTAAATATGAAGAATATTTAGGAATCTAATAATTAGAGCCCTATCTTAATGGAGAAGATTGTGGAAGATTTTTTGGAGTGCCCTACGGCGATTTGAAGCTCAAATCTAGTCCAGAAGATTGATATAAATAGCAAGCATCACACCTATTATTTTGTGTGAACTTACATTGTAATTTGTGTTAGGGTTTGTGCAATCTTGTCTATTCTGAGCCACTATAATATCACATTGATAGAAGAGTTAGGTGTTTCTATTGAGTTGTAAATTCCGTGTTCATTCATAAGTTTTTAAGCATTGGATGACTGTATTTTAGAAGCATGTCTTTTAATATATGTAATTGTATTTAGGGGGATTTGAGGAGACCCTCATACCTAGGTGAGTCTTAGGTAGAACTTTGCACAGGTACTGATTAAGTGAGAAACAAATAAACCGAAAATTGTTTACGTCTGAACCGGAGGTTGTTTGCATAGTACTTTGAATTGATACTATCATAGTGGACTTATCCATGGTTTGGTAGCCCCCAGAGTAGGTATTGTTGATACCGAACTGGGTGAACAATTATTTGTGTTCTTTAAAGTTTCTGCACTGCACTTTTATACCTTGTCATTGTGTGTGTTTGGAAAATGGTGTCTCGACATCCTTTAGGAAATCTTTAATCTGAATGCCAGAATTTCATGTACCATTCATAATCATCATTAATAAAGCATAAATTCACCACATTCTTCAAGTCTCCTAATTTCACAAACGTGTTTCATTAAACAATTATCAAATCATCATTGGTTCATTACAACCTAAATCCATAAACATAAAAGTTAAAAATTTAATAGCCATAAAATTCATCTATCATTGAGGCTTGATCCATTTCTAAATCCCTTCTTTCTTCTTATTAAATTTCCACCACTTTTCTTGCTAATGGCCTTTGTCCACATCCATTTTACCTTTAGTTGATCATCCATACTATTAGACAAGTGACTCAAAGTACAAGAGGAGCAAAGGGAGAGGTTTAATTATGGTATTTAAAATTCACGATTAATTTTAAGGTTTTATGAATTAAAAATCATTTTATGTTAGTATGCACAAATTTTGAGAGAAAAGTAGCGAAATGCAATAAAAGAGTAAAGTAAATAAATAAATTAAAGAGATATGGTTACAGAGATGGCACTAAGATTTATACAGGTTTGGCCGAATATTGGTCTAGTCGTATCCCCAAAAGTTCGTCTTGAGATTTAACAATAATATTGAGCTTTTATAGGTTATCCCCACAAACCCTTCATACAAGTGATTTGAGATATTTCACACTGGCTTATCCCCCTAACCAAAAGAGTGTTTTTCCACTGATGAACTCATGAACCAATTAGAGATTTCACTGAATAATCTTAATAACCAAAAAGAACATTTGTAGGCTAAGTTCTATAACCAAAAAGAGATTTTCTAATGGTTGATCTCAAGAAACAAACTCAATTCTACACATGTATCAAACTCTTGAAAATAAAACACTGGCAGAACACCAGCACAACACTTTCCTCACAAGTAGTTTTCACCTACAAGGAACTAAGGAAACTTTGGTAAAAGAAAATATTTAAAGACAAAGAAGAGAGTGATAAAATGTAAAGAATAAGGAAATATTCGAATTATGGTGTAATTTCAAAACAATAGAGGCCTCTTTTATATAGGAGAAAATGTGGCTTAAAAAGGAAACAATCCATATGCCGAATATGTGAATAATCGATTGTTAATGCCACAAATGGAAAGTTTTGATATGTGTGTGTGTGTGTGTATATATATATATATATAGGGGACGTATCAAATGAGAACTTTGGCTATAATAAGAACTGAGAACTTTTAATAATAACCATTGGGTTTGAATTAATGGCTCAGATTTACCTAATATTTTAAGTACATATTACATAAATATGTTGTTCACTTAAACATTAATTAAATATTATAAAATATAAGGTAAATCTGAGCCATTAATTCAAATCTAATGATTATTATTAAAAGTTCTCAGTTCTCGTTATAGCCAAAGTTCTCATTTGATACGTCCCCTATATATATATATATATATATATATATATATATATATATATATATATATATATATATATATATATATATATATATATATATATATATGAGGAGGGTTATATTTACTCCAGGAGTAAGTTATTATAACTTACTCCAAATCTAGACCATTGATTTTTTTCAATCCAGTGGTTAAAAATAATAAGTAATTAAATGTGGAGAGAGAAAACTATTACTTATTATTTTTAACCATTAGATTGAAAAGAATCAATGGTCTAGATTTGGAGTAAGTTATAATAACTTACTCCTGGAGTAAATATAACCCTCCTCATATATATATATATATATATATATATATATATATATATATATATATATATATATATATATATATATATATATATATATATATATATATATATATATATGTGTGTGTGTGTGTGTGTGTGTGTGTGTGTGTGTGTGTGTGTGTGTGTGTGTGTGTGTGTGTGTGTGTGTTTTTCCAAGCATTAAAAGATTGTCCCAATCAATTATTGACTCAACCAGACAAGTCCTAATCAATTAGTTCATTTGTCTAATTGATTGTTTAGTTGAAAGTTTGCATCTAACCAATTAGTTATTCTCATAATCAGTTGGCAAGGCTTTGAAAACATTTTTATGTGATTTTGTTAAGAAAATAGAGGCCTTAAAAGTATTTTAAGTGTATGTGTGGGAGTTTTCTTATTATCTTAGGAGTTACTCTCATACTTTTACAAGACTCTGGTAACCCAGAAACACATAACAAGGGGAGCTTCTTTCATAACTTTAAATCATTCAAGTTCCTTTGCCATATATACCTATCATATAAGCACTTCATTAGAACATTGAATCTTATTCTTGATAAGGCTTAAGATATTTTCAAGTTAATAACCATCATCAAATATTTGGAAGGATATCATTTCTGACTTTAATAATCATCAATGTTATTTGTCATACCCTAATTTTTGACCCCCTGAGATGTCATAATCTTTTAGACTTTTCATCAAAGACAAAATAGATACTCAGAGCAGTCACTTGTTCATCTGATACCCAGTCTAGGGTTTTGAGCCCCATCAAGGACTAAAATCAGGGATCACATTTGGGAAACCCTAGAAAACTCCAGGGGATCACTCAAAGGCATCAATCATCTTCAAATGGCTCATATAACAATATCCATTGGGCATTACACTCCAAGCTAAGATCCATAGTCATCAATTTCATCTGGTCGACAATTATGGTTTTTGACCTAATTCACCAAGATAGTTGACTTTTAATCAGGATATGGATCCAAAACTCAAAGCATGACTCAAGAGCTTCTATTCCCTCAATATAATCCATTCACATTACTCAGGAGATTTTGATTCATCACAAAAGTCCAAGAATTCACTTCATCTGAAAAAGTCAACTGCACATGATCACCTTTGACTTTTTGGAAATTTTGGTCAACCATGACTTTTAAAGTTTTAAATCATCAATATATGATATTTGAAGTCATTTGATCAAGGAAAATCAAGAAAATCAATCAAAAATCAAAAGTCAAAAGTTTGACTTTTCATACTTTAAAATTTTTCTAAGTGTTTTCAAGTGATTTTTGCCAAACTTTGGAAGGGATTTTCTCAAAATTTCACCTACAAACTGAAAAAAACTCCCAACATGAAAGTTGTAGATTTTGATCCAATAAACAACTTTGACACATATGATGTTTTGGCTAAAAATCAATCATTGAAGAGTTATGGAGCTTCAAAGTGGCTGCCTTCACAAAACATGCAAGAAAACCCTAGTTTTCTTCAAACTTTATGGGACTTTTTCACTAATTTCCCTAAAGAATTTGGGCAAACACTAAACTAATGAATCAAAGTACATATTGAAGGCTTTCCAAATTGTGCTCAACCTCTCCCAAATTCATTTTGAGCTAAGAGATATGATTGACCAAAGTTAGGCACTTGAAGTGAAAATTATAGGTCATGTGCAATTTGAAACTTTGCAATTTTGTGCAAGTAACTTCTCTAAATGATGCTACCCGACCTCTAATGCATCTGAAAACATGCCATACATCCAAATTCATCATTGCATAAGGATTAGAGAAGATTCCCAAAAACAAATGCATGTGATTATGTAATGATTGTATTTTTGAATTTATGGCAAATGGTGAATCATCAAGGAATCTTGCTCTAAGCCAATTAGAACTCTCCTCTGAATCAGAAATGTTCCCTAAGATCATACTAGATCAATGGTTGGGGAAGATAGCCTGAAAATGCATCATTGCATTTGGGATATTTTCAAATTTTCTTCATGACTAAGAAACCAAACTCACTTCACTAAGCAAGCTTGCTATGATCAATTGCTCTGAGCCATTTGCCTATAAATAGAGGGCTCTTTCTCATTCAGAAAACACACCAAAGCAACCATATTCCTTGCTTTCTCTTTGTCTTCTCATGCTTATGGTTTTTCAAAGTTCTTTGGCAAGAAGAATCGTTTTCTTCAAACCAGAGCTTATCTTTGGAAAGTAAGCATTCTAACATCTCAAGGGGGCTCATTTGAGGTGATCCAAGCACCTGGATCACTTCTGTAGGTGGAGGAACACCATTAATGCTCTCACTTTGGAGCTGTTGCAGTTGGAGGTCCATAGAGCAATTCAGAAGGTTTCCAACACAGCCAAGCATCCAGACACATTCCTTAGGTCATAGTGAAGCTGTTCAGATGGCTGCAGCTCATCTGTAACTCAAGATTCATCACCCTCCATGTCCACTTGAAGCTCAAATCGAAGGAGGTCCATAGAGCAATTCAGAAGGTTTGAAGTCACAATAAGCATTCAGTTAGCATCACTGAGTTCCAAGGAAGCTTTTGGGATCATTCATACAAGCCCAGGTGCTCTCTATCATCCTCACGACCTCCATTTTCAGAGGTAAGTTTCTCAACTCCATCTCTTTAATTCGTGTACTTCTTTGGTTAAAGCTCGATACCATTTCATTCAGCATCATCAGAGGATTAAAAACCCTCTATCATCAGTCATTTATACTTCAGTATGATCATTTAATTTAAATTTCAAATTTTAGGGTTCTTCACGTAATTTAGTTAATTCAGTAGATGTAGTTAATATAAATTCATGTTAGTTACATGTCTGGATTCGTGAGGAAATTTAGAGCAAGATTGATGTTTACATCATGCCATTTAGTTGAGAAACCAGAGAGTTAGAATTTTGAAAATCCTTGAGCTCGAGGAAGAAGACGACCATGGTGGCGCGCGAAATTCAAATCTATATGCTAGGTTTATTTTATTTTGAATGGAATGCGTTTTATAAACGAATTCATCGTTTGCCCTAGTGGCATCACATGCGCTCTTAGTCTCCTCATGCCTCAAGTCTGGGGTTCGAATCCCCCTCGCCCCAGACTTTTTGTTTCTTTTATTTTTCAATGATTTACCACTTGTTTGAAAATATAATGAACTGGATGTGTGTCATAAACACCAAGCGCGCGTTGGCCCAGTGGTGTTATTTTAGGTTAGTGACTTGGAGGGCGTGAGTTCAATCCCTCTAGGTGACAAAACCTTATTTTTTTATCACTCTTTTTCATTTAATTTCTTCACAACTTTAAACAATTATTTAACCTATCAAATTAATTCATTTTGATCTCTTTTTTTACACACTTGTCATTTAATATATCTTCATTTTGTTTTAACCTAATTATTTTGTGAATAATCTTATGATAAAACCCTAATTATTTAGGTCTTAATTAGGTATAAGATTTCATCTTTGCCTTAATTAAGTTGACTTTTGTCAATATTCAAAACTGTTTTCAGTCTCCGATTAAACAAATGATTAAGGTCTTCAAACAACAAAACCTTATATCATTGCAATCTCATTCAATAGTGAATCATTTTCAATGGGCCTCTAATAGAGTGTAAGTCCCAACACCTTTTTCTTTTCATAGTTTGTTTTCAAAAACTGTATTTACAAAATCTCCTTTCTGTTTTCAAAACATTCTTCTGGTATTTGAAGGGCATTATTCCCGGCGAAACTCTTCAGATACCTATGTGACCTTTGTCCATCTTCACTTCTTCTGTTTTCAAAACCCTTAACTGTTTATTATAAGTATTCAACTGTTATCAAAAATTGCTGGTAAGGCTTTGTACATACTTCTTGAAAGGCCTCCACTCCATCCAGGTTAGGCTTTACGAGCTTTCAATTTACAGTCTTTATTTAAATTACTGTCAAATATAGAACTGCTTATATATTTGTTTAGAACTACGTTTGAGTGTAAACCCTAGGACAGTTAAACTATATACATATATTATAGGAATATGGCCTAGGATTGAGAATGTCTTCCCGGTGAAGGCTCTTTCCTAATTAGAGATCTGTAGTTCAAACCCCCAAGATGAATTATTCCCGGTGAAACATCTTGGCAAAAACCTTAGAACAAAAAAAATAGGACACATCCACCCAAAGAGGAATTATTCCCGGTGAAACCTCTTACCCATTTGCTTAGAGCCAAAATAAGTTCAAAACCACATAGCTTTCTCTTGTGCTATAACAAGGACCCTCGATGACCCTCGATTAGCCTCCTCTTGGGCTTTGTACAAGGACCCACAGGCTTCTTAAAAGCATTTCCAGCTTCCTCTTGAGCTTGTATACAAGGACCCATCAGGTTTCTTATAAACATAGGAACAGGTCTTTAGTTACCTTTTAGCCTATCCTGGTGAGTTTCTTCCATTCTTTAAACCAGACTTTAAACAAGCTAAGATTGTCTCAATCTCATATTGAGTACACTTTTTGGAATGAGAGACATGGACAGTCTCTGTCACCCTTATCTTCATAAATCTTCCTTAGCAGAGTCTAGGATCTATGTTTGCTTGTCCTCAGCAAGAGTCAGCCTTAATCTTGGGCTTTAAAACAAGAAGTCTCCACTAGATAATCTTTTTGCCATTCATTTTAATAAAAACCCCTGGAAAGGGTCAGCCTTGTCATACCCCAAATTTGTCCTACCCTTTCAGTTTTATCAGGCTTAAGCTTTGCATTTCATCTGCATATCCCCATTAGGTCATCTAACATATCATACATTCATTAATCAATAAAATTGGTATTGGGATCAAGGATCTTGAATTGTTAAGGTTCCATAATGTTTTGAGGTGTACATAGACCAGTTCATCTAGTTCTTCTTTGAACATGGAACTGCGGAATCAGGATTTCAATGCCTTATGTATGAGTTTGGTCTTAGGGCTATCTTGAACATCTTTCCTTCAATATTCCGAACTTGATTTTCGTCTTAGGTTATATCCAACAATTAAAAAGGAATTATGGTCGGACAAGAGGAGTATGGGTCATCAATTCGATATTTTGGCTTGTGTGAGTTATAAGGCATACATCATGATACAATTGAAAAAGGGTTGACTCCATCAAAGTTAAAGAGGTGCGCTTATCAGGTGTTTCATTTCAAAATACGAGTAAACTCAAACTTTGAATTCAAGTAATGGCATATGAGGTCAAGTTTGTTTCGATTTATCAAAACTGGTATGCACGCAAGGGTGGGATTTAAGGAGTGCATGTATGAGTTCTGATCGAGATTCCATCTGAATACAATTCAAGGTGCATGTCGAAGAGGGTTTGTATCATACAAGTTCACCATTCACTCATTCAGAATCTACACATTCAAAGGATCCAAAGTCCATACATACTTAAACATTCATACACTTCATACAAATTTCATTACAAAAAAAGCATTACATATTTCATGTTCCAATCCATTACAAAATCCATATACTACATAAAAGGAATACACAAGAAAAGTCATGAAAAGTCCACATTTCATTAGCATTGGCCAAATCCATTACATACAAGCTACGTTGAAAATTACACCCAAAAATTATTTTGACTTCTAGTTGACTTTTGGTCAAACAGTTGACCAAAGTCAACACCCTGTCCTAGACCTATCTTCCTTCTGTTCAGCATATTCGTGACTCAACATTAATTTGCTTCAAGTTCTCTTTGTGACCAAGCCATTTCATCAACCTTCATTCTTCACTCCTCCACAAAACCTACTGCATGATTTCTGACTTCATACCAGCCTGCATACAACATACAATTCACATTGGCATACACATGTTAACATAAACCTACAAATAAACCAGCTGCCAAGACCTGTACAAAACCATTCAGTCAGCCCTGTAACATAACTCCGCAACATCCAACAATATCATCACATCTCCTCAACATCTTCAAGTCAGCCCCTCTTCGTGTCGTCACCATCAGAAGTTGCTTCATAACACCAAGGCTTCCAAAAACTCCGAGCAACCGTCATCACCAAGAAAGCTACAGCCCTGCACATTTGTTAATGGATCAGATTCGGTTCACATTTCAAACCATATCCCACAACTATTTTCATTCAAAACAGTTCCACAAACTAAACCAAACAGTCCCATTTCATATCAATTCAAACCTGAAAAATGTATGAAGAAAATCAGTTATGTAACTTTACACATTCAACACTGTGCCTGCATAATTCAGTCAGCAACATCAGTCAGTGCATCGGACACAAATTCATCCAATATACACACATTCAGGTTCATGCATTATCCCCAAGTACAATTTCAGTTCAGCCCCGTGACAATACTGCTATACTAAAGCTCCATCCTAACTAACAGCTTTCAAACAACTCCTAACTAATTCCAACACCAATTCACTAACAGTTTCACACTTTAACCTTTCCAAACCAATCCTAACTAACTCTTAAACCCTAACTAACTAACAGATTTGTAACTAACATTTAGTACCTACTAACACTATAACTAACCACCTATAACAGAATTTAAACTCATAAACTTTCTAACTGTAAAAAAAAAACAGAGTTAACCAATCCCTAACCTCTATTCATAACAGAATCTGACAGTTACATAACTAACCAACTAACTGTAAATAACTAACTGAATCATAGACTCCAGATAACAGAAAAACAGAATTATGCATAACCGATTCTCATGAACAGAGTAACAGAAAATCAGAGAAGGGAATTACCTTGCACCGCTATAAAGTCAGAACCATAGCGACTCAGAAGGCGACCACCATTTTCACACTTCATCCATCCTCAATTCACCCCTTCACTCTTTCTCAATCTTCACCTTCATTCTCACTTCTGAACCTTCAATCACCATAGCCAAACACATCAACAATCTCCAACCTTCATGCCATCTGCTTCAGCCATTCTCAATATTCTTCCACGATTCCCCCACTTCACATCACTTTTCACCATCTTCACTCTCTGCAACTCCAACCTTCATCTTCTTGAATCTTCACAACAGAACCTCTCTCTCTTCATCAATCATCACCATCTCCATTCATATTCGTCTTCAACGAACCAGCAACAATTGTTCATCATTAATGACCTCGCATCGCATCGCATCATCGCAACAACCTCAGCATAATAAACAACGGCTCAGAAGAATAGAAGAAGGGGAAGAATCGGATAGAGGAAGAGAAAAGGGAATCACGAAAAGAGCTTCAAATTAAGAAAGGTTGAATTCATTACCTAAAGCTACGATCGCGATCCACCGTGAATCGGAGAAGTAGGTGAGAGCGAGGCGGAGAGGCAAGATGATGGCGTCGTTCTTCGATTCACACGGAGATTTATTGCCGGAGAGGAGCTTTCCGTTCGTCGCGCCGCCGCGTTCATGAAGAGGGAGAGCAGAGTCTCTTTGGAGTTTGAAAGCTGATGCGTCACATTAGTAACCCTAAATCCCTTTCCTTTTAATTTTCGTTTTTATTTGATTTGATTAAACTTTAGGTTAATTTTTTTAATCTGAGTATTAATTGATAGTGATGTAGTATAATTGAGATTAAGTTGGAATTAATAGAAATTACGTGATTAATTGGGATTGATAGTTTATAGGGTCTGATTTTTGGAATCCAAATAACAATCTGAATAATTCTTGGGCCATCTCCACGAAAATGCTAATCTCACCTCCCCTGGCCCATGTTACTTGTTTTTGGCTGAATTGTGATAAAAAAAGGGCTTTGGGCCATCTGTGTGGGCCTAGCGCCTGAATTCCTGACTACACCATTAAAATCAATTTACACCCCCCTGACTCCATTAAAATCGATAGATTTTAGATTCTTTCTTACTTAATTTTTCTACTTTCTTTTAGGTAATAAAAGGCATGAAAATTATATAAAATTTGTTAACCTCTAACTAGTTTTTAGGAATTCATCTTAGATTTAGGTTTCTCCATAATAATGAAAATGTTCAAAAAAAAACATTAGTTTTAGGCTTAACAATTTAGGTTTCTTAGCATATTTTAGGCTCGAATTAGAATTCTTTGTTGACAATAAAAACTCATAAAAAATAGTAGATTTTTTTAGGTTAATTTTGACATTCAAGTTCTTTTATAAAAAAACCTATAAAAATAGTAGTTTTAGTTTAATTTCGCATTAATGCTTGAATTGTTTTTCGGCGCTATTTCCATGTTATTTTTGTATGACTCTTGTATGATTTATTGTTTGTATTTTTGGCCTTATTTTAGGCCTACTTTGTTAATACCATTTTAATGCTCCTTTTAGAATCGATTCCATTAGTACGTTAACATTAGATTTAGATTAGAATAACAACATTAGATTAGAAAGTAAGATAGTCCCCCCTTTCATTTCTTTTTCCTTTTTCAACTCTAAAATACCTAATAAAAAACCTGACGAAGATCATACTATGACTTTTCTTATATATAGTGGGAAAGAAATGATTGGGGCGTAGGCCCCGATGTACGTTCTTTTCTACATAGTGGAAAAGAAATGATTGGGGCGTAGCCCCCGATGTACGTTCTTTTCCACTTAGCGGAAAAGAAATGATTGAGATGTAGATCTCGATGTATTTCTTAGCCGTTATTTAGAGAATCGATTGTGGTGTAGACCTCGATGTGCATTCTCTAAATACTCAAAAAACAAACTCTTTTGGTATGATCTAAGTCACAAACAAATTCCCTTAAAAAACACCAATCAAAAACACTTAAAACACTTAATAAATGTTCAGATTTAAAACAAAGTAAGGAAGTGATGCGAAGCCTTGTAGTGGGTTTTGTCATCATGGAATTACCCTAAAAGATACAAACCAATCTCTCTTTTTCTTCCTCCTAAGGGCAATGTTATTTCCGCTCGTACGCATCGTAGGTCGATCCCTTATGCAAGAGCGCGAACGTTAACTCCGCCCAATTAAAAAACACAAAAACAAACAGAAAAACGTGAGCCAAGCTACGGTAACTCTGATTCCTGAAAAGGATACGTAGGCAGCGGGGTAGGGCCCGTGCGAGTACAATTCTTTATTTTCCCTACATTCTGCATTCATTCGCATATAGACATAGACATAGCACACACCCTTTAGATCGAAACAAACATAGGTGGATACCATCGAGTACGATGGGTGCGAGGGGTGCTAATACCTTCCCCTTGCGTAACCGACTCCCGTACCTAGATTCTCTGGTCGAAAGACCCTGTTCCTTCCTCTTAGGTTTTCTGATATTCCTTTCCCTTGATGGGATAAATATATTAGTGGCGACTCTGTTCATTTTTCGCGAGCGTGCGACAAGCCTCCATACATTCTTTCATTTTACCAAAAACCCCTGGAAAGGGTTAGCCTCCATACATTCTTTCATTTTAACAAAAACCCCTGGAAAGGGTCAGCCTCCAAAATCACTCCTTCAAATCCAAAGATTTATTCCTTTAAGGGATAAATTCCCCAAAAGAGTCAAAACCCCTGGAAAGGATCAGCCTCCAAAAAACATGATAAAAATCAGTCTTTTAATAGTCAATTTCCCCAGCTGAGTCAAAATCCCTGGAAAGGGTTAGCTTCCAAAAAACATAAAAATAAATCAGTTTGTTAGAACCTCTAGCAGAATAAAACTCCCTCAGTGAGTCCTTCATTTTTAGTAGCCACAACCTTGGGCTTTGTACATGGCAGATAAACCATATTTTCCCTGTGTCAAAGATTCCTAATCTCAAGGATCTTTTCCCCATAGAGTCTTCCATAATTAGTTTCTTTAAGAGTCCGCCACAACCTTGGGCTTTGTACAAGGTAGAAAATAATCTTTCCCCTAGCTAGAGTAGCCACAACCTTGGGCTTCATACAAGGCACAAATTAATAACCATCCTCGGTAAGAGTCAGCCACAACCTTGGGCTTTGTACAAGGCACATAAAATAGAGTCATCCATAGTCTTAAAAAACTCAGTTATCCTCAGCAGTTAGCCACAACCTTGGGCTTCATACAAGGCACACAAAAAATAGAGTCTCCCTAAGTAGAGTCAGCCACAATTCTGGGCTTTGTACAAAACACCAAATAAAATTCATCAATTAAACACTCTCCAATTAGAGTCAGCCTCAATTCTGGGCTTTGTACAGAACACAAAAAAACCTTAGTTTAAATTCTCCCCAGTAGAGTTATCTTTCAATAAGTCAATAAATCAATCAAAAGCCTCAAGCTTGGGCCTCATTCAAGCCAGCTAAAAAATCAAATCTTTCAAACAATAGATAGACATAGCTCATCTTCATAGGTAGATATTTCTCTTATCTCACCACAAACAAACAATCATTTCAAACGATCATCATTTCAAACAAATCATCATTTCTCCCATTTAGGACACTGAAAGGCATGCTCTGGCAACACACCCAGACTTGTACGACCCTTTCCCTAATTTGGTTGAGAATCTTTCATTTTAGAGGCACGATGGCTGTCATACTTGATCAACCAAGTAGACTCCCCTCTTAATGAAACATCATTTTAGCTTTTCTGTCACTTTTAAAATGTTGGTGGTGGAATAGTAGAAATACCTCTCTGTAAAGATGATTTCATGTCTCTTTATTGTAAACAGAGATTTAATTCAAAGCTTCAACCTTGAGCTTCAAGCAAGGCACCAAAAATAATTAATTTCCCTAGTTAGTTCCCCGAACTACATTAAGCTCTAACTTCCACTAGGGATATGTAGGCATGAGGTTCACAAGGAATCTCAGCGAGCTAATAAAATACCAAAAATAGTCAGTTTGTTTGTCTGTCTGTCTTTTTAAAATCAAATCAATTCTCTCTCCTAACACAAAGGAGAAACTTTCCCAATCATTAGCAATAAACACAATCACAATGACACAGAGAAGGTTCCCGTAGAGTACTACGGATATGTAGGGTGCTTAAACTCTTCCCTATGTATAACCGACCCCCCGAACTCCAGAATTTCTAGTCTAGGTGAAATCCCCACACTTAGCAAACTCCTAGGGTTTAGTTGAGATCTTTTTTCCCCTTTCCTACTCGTAGGACAATAAGAAAGTTTGTGTGATATCGTAGGAAGAACTCAAACAAAATTCATCCCATCCCGGGCGCATTCTCCTTCCAAATTTCGCGTGAAGGGTCTAGCGTGCCGTCCTCCCAAGTGAAACGGAGAGGTAAAAAAAACAACACCACAGAAAAATGGCGATTCTGCTGGGGATATAAGTGTTAAAAACCTTGGTTTTTCATCCAAACCAATGGTTGACCTGTTGCTGGTCCAGCCCCAATGAGGAATTAGGGATGCCAAATTCCCCCTCAAACAAGAGAGGTCCTGCCTAACCTTTGTGTCATATCATGTGTTTGCTGCATTTATATTTGTTTATTTTGTTTATTCTGTATCGGGAAAGGGCTTGATTCCCCCTTGTGGTGAGAAATCCTACACCCGGATTTGAGTGCAACATAAGATAGGATGGAGGATGTCTTCCCGGTGAAGGCCCTCTAATCTTGGTTTCCAAATCTACTCTTGGGATTTGCCTAGCTGGTTGTGATTAACTGCGCCAATGCATTCCGAGACTGATTTGTACCAGGAGGACCTAGAAACACATTAACCCAACTTAAAGCCTTTTCTTAGGATGTAGAGCGGTGATTACGGAAGTAATTGTCACGCAGATACTACACTCAGAGAAAACTCTCTTATAGATACCAATCAACGTATCTTTAAGGTTGAGCAAAAACTCTGAGACCCCTAGAACCCGTTCTACAGGTACAAAAATCCTTATCCTTAGTTTACCATTGGGGCGAGGTTTGCGTTGTGACTTCATGACCACTATACCCTTCTACGCCATGTTTGTTTAGAAACTCTTGTGTGTGCATTCATGCATTCATGCATCATTCTGTCATACCCCAAAATTTGCCCGATCAGATCTAAGTCTCTTGACACATCAAGATTCAAAATTAAGAGCCATAGGGTTTGACATTTCTATTGTCAAACTCGCTCTCTTATAAATCAGGTTGAGTTAAAATGGGGTGCAATTAACAGGTGTTTTGGAATCCAAACCTTGGGCCCAATTATCACAAGGATCTTATCTTTTTCTGGGATTATAGTTCTTTTACTAACATTTGTTTTATTAATTTTATTATTACTAATTATTAGTATTAATATTATTAATTTTTACTAATTAACTATTGTTAATATTATTAGTAGAATTGTCATTAGGGATTAATAGTGTTATTATTAGGATTAGTATTAATATTAGTTTTATTAGGATTAGGATTTATTTTTTAGTCTTTTTATAATTATTAGTTTAAGTGGGCAATAGGCCCATTAGGTATAGAAAAAAAACCCTAAATAGACTAATATAAAAAAAAGAAAGACTTTGTGCACAAGAGGGGGGATTCATAAGGTTTTGCAGCCAAAGAACCATAGACAAACTGATAAAACCGTGGAGTGAGTGAAGGTAGCAGCCAAGGTTTTTTGATCGATTCAAGCGAAACCAAACATCACAATTGATTCTGTGGAATTTCCTGAACGTAAAACAATCATCATCATTGATCAAAACCCCCAGAAACGTGAAATACATGCCCTCGCTAAAGCCATAAAAAGTCGAAACTCAGTTTCATGTATACGCGTATTATTAATGCTATTTGATTATATCTTTGTCTTGGTAACGATATTCTGATGCTGGCTATATAGTTTAAATGAGTTTCTGGTGCAGGTTGAACAATCTGCCATTATTAGGGTTCATAACCTTCAAAAGGGGTTTTTTTGTTAGAAGCAATTTCAAGTTAAATTAATGTGTCCAATGGATCCGTAAGGTTATTGTTATATAGTCTGAGTTATCTGCTTGCATCCTTTGTCCATGATTTGCAGGTTTTTGAGGAGGGGGTTTACGGCAACGGTTAAAACCGTGGGCAAAAGTGTGCTTTATAAAAAGCTCCACGAAGAAGACAACCAGGCTGCTGCTGGGCGCGTTTCCTTTTCATTTAAAAAATTAGTTTTTGATTAAATACTTTTTGATCACTCCCTTTAACAACTGAAGCGGATAGCACAGGTGGTACAACAGAGCACTTGGTGACCAAGGGAACATGTGTTCGATCCCTGGTACCTTTTGCTTATTTTCTTTATTTTCCTTGAATCAACATGCTGCAGGATTAGGTGTTCTACTCTTATGGAGGATCCTCGTGCACCTGCAAGTACCGGCCATTGGATCATCCCAGACTTGAATCCAGCGCCCTTGGACGCGCAGGACCACAGTGGACCCTCAGGGGCGTCCACATACAATCAGTGCCCAGGTTTCTTTGTATATATATATTTTTTTATATATATTATTTATTGTTTATGCAATTGTAATTATATATATGCATATAATTTGAATTTAATTTAGGATTTAAATAATAAAATAGAGGTTAGGGATTAGGATTTAGAATTATTTAGGATCTCTTCCGATTTATTCAATTATCTCGACTATTCGATTTAATTGTTTTTATTTATTTAACTAATTTTAATAAAAAAACCAAGGTTATCATTATGAGGGGTTGACCAATCCCATTACCGTTTGGCAAAACAATAATTCTTACTAATTCTCTCCTCGACCCGACTAAAGTTATTAGTCACAGTAGACGAGAGATAAAGATAATAAAAACAATCAATTCTAACTTCCCCTTTAACGGATAAATGGCGGATGAATATCTATTTCATCCCGCCTTCGAATTAGTCGACTCTCTATGTCATACTTATCAAATATCTGAATAAAGCAATTTAATTAAATTTAAAACACACTTAATTTGCTGCCCGCGACGATCAATCTATCGATCTGAGTAACCAGCAATGCCCATTAATCTGTTAGCTATACTGATCAAATCTATTGATCACCGCATCTAACAGTGCCATATCAAATCAGGGTTGTACGCCCAAACACTTAAAACACATCAAACCACAAACCACAGATTTTCATCTCTTCGATACTGCGAAACTACGAAGGTAACTCAAAATACCTTTTCAAAACTACGAAACGGTAATTCAAAATACCGTCAACACACTCATATCAATTCTAAGGCGTACAACCCTGTGCCCGAACTACGTTGACTCTGATTCTCCCTAAGGAGATACGTAGGCACTTGGATAACCAAGGCGAGTCCCCTTCCCTAAAATCTCATTTTTTTCCCTATTCACTCCCTTAGCTATTAAACCTGAATATTTTAGCCATAAACTGTTGCCTTAGATTCAAAGCCAATAGGAAAGGGTTGAGGGTGCCTAACACCTTCCCTCGACCTGATTATAATAACTTACCCCGATCTCTTAACTGCGTAGGGTTTCCTATTCGCCCTTCAGAATAGGTGGCGACTCTAAAAGCTAATTTTTAGGGCAGGTTGCTACAGCTGGCGACTCTGCTGGGGACAACAAAAACTGGTGAATTATTATGCTTCTATAGGATTTAGGTAGGGTTTAGGTTTTGGCGAAACATTTAGGTTTTTGGCGAAATTTTTAGGGTTTGGCTAATTTGCCAAAATTAGGGTTGTGGATTAGGATTTAGGTTTCTCTTGTATTTAAATATTTAATTTATTTATTTATTTATTTATTTACAGTTTTATTTACAATAATCTTCTTTTACAGTAATTTTTAAATGTTTATTTAATTACTTGTTTTACTGTATTTTCTGGGATTATAAACTGTTGTTAAACCTAAGCGTGGGAATTATAATAATGACCAGATGGGAAATACATCGCCTACGAGTCTTATTATAATTCCACTCAGAGTGGGTTGAATATCCGGAAATGTCTGATACGAGGCTTGACCTTGTTGAGGGCTGTACTTGGTATTTGGCTGATCTCTCTGGGAACCTACCCCTAAAATTCGAACCTCATGGATCAAATGAGTTGTTCTAAAATCCAAAGAGACAAAAAGTCTCGGCGGCTACGAACGACCCCATGAGACCTTCTAGAACATACCAATGGGAAGGGTAGACACCCTAGGCCGTTATGTCGAACCTATGAACCTAGGGCTTATATGCTTATGTGCTTATTATGTGGTTGCAATTTATATACTGCGAATGTCTTGCGTGTTAATTTTGCAGGTATATCTACGCGTTCCCTGGCCTGCAGGGACCCTATTTCCAAAACCATGTCCTTCCCACGAAGGACACCTCCATTTAGGCACGTTGATTGGCCTCTCGATGACCATGAGACTTAGTGACTGTCATGAACAGTCACCCCGCGCCTGCATCTACGTGTTCCCTAGCCTATCGGGATTATATTTCTAAAAACGCATCCTTCATACGAAGGACATTTTTGTTGGCATACGTCAATTGGCCTCTCGATGGCCATGCGATTCAGTGACCGTCTTGAACGGTCACCCCGTGCTTGCTCCTATGTACTCCCTAGCCTATAGGGATTTTCGTTTACATCCATGTGTTTTCACAACGACGCGTCCTTCCCCGAAGAACATCTTCATTAACATGCGTTCGATTAGCCTCTCGATGGCTATGAGATCTAGTGACTGTCCTGAACGGTCACTCCATGTTTGTTTCCGTGCACCCTCTAACTTGTAGGGTTTAGATTTCCATCTATACATCTCTCATCCCTAGCCTGTAGGGATTTCACTTCATCAAATATCGTTCTTGTATAGGTTGTGTTCCGCACAGAGAACCTTCCCACCAAGGACAACTTCATTGGTACACGTTGATTGGCCTCTCGATGGTCATGAGACTTGGTAACTGTCTTGAACGGTCACCAGCCGCTACCTTCTACATACTCCCGAATCTAAGGGATTTCCATTGGCATGTCATCACGTCTATCTCGTAAGAGTTTCAATAGGGCTTAATGTCGCCTCTAAGGCTATCCCTAGGATTACATGTCACACGTCTGCATTGCTTACACGGTGTTACAATACAAGGAGTTCCGCATAGCCATGCATTCGCATTTTCATGTAGTCATACATTTGCATCTACATTTGCATTTCTATCTTCACCCGCATCCACACTTACCGCGCTAGCCGATTTCCCAAAATTCCCGAAGAAAATCAAAGGATCGTAGACTATGGAGAAAGGAGGATAAATTATTGAGAAGTATCTTAGTCTTACTAAAGAAAAAAAAGGATGCCTTTCGCCATGCCAGCCGCATGTCCATGCCTTGTCATAACAGGATTATAAATACAATAAAGGTTGTCATCGAGCAAGGATTAGTTCAACAAAGAGTTCCCTCATAGATACACTCAAGATGTATCTAGTCATAAAGGGGTTCATCTTAGAACATATCAAACTTACAAGGATGCCCTACGATAACCTGGAGGCAAGGATTAGTCCAACTAGGGCAAAATCCTGAACAAAGATGCATAAATACGATGGAGAAATGCGACGTGTGTTAACTCCACGCCAAGGGGCAAAAGGGTCATAGGCGTTCTCTTTATCAATCTACAAACTTTGAAGGTTGCAATGGTGTGATACTATCCTTAGGGAAAGCAAAAGAGGTTCAGTCAAAAGAAACTCATGAAGTTCCGATACGACGAAAACCCACCGCTAACAATTTATTCTCGACAGGTTTGACGTGCCCAGGGAAAATTCGAGTTTGCCCTCACTTCTACAAGTCTAAAGAACTAAGGAGTGAAACAAAGTCAACGGATTTACAAAAGGGGATTGTCCCTAGGATCAATAGGTGTTTATCATGCTCAGAATTTCAACCCCCACGAGCGCTAAGTGTTACTCAAAATAAAAAGTTGTACCTTCGGATTAGCAATTCTAATGGGATGACCATGCAGGTTTTGGAGTCAATTCATTTTGCTTCTATCCTATTCTATTTCAAATTTGAGGTTATTAACAAACTTAATAGAGAATGAAGAATACAAATAACTAAGTCTCGCTAAACATATGCTTTCGAGGTAAGACCGAGCCGAGGATGTACAGGCATTGTTCAATTCCCAAACAGTGGAGATATAAGGATGTTAATCCCTCGTCACCCCCTCGAGCCAGGAGTTGGAGCTTGTTTCTTCTTTTCAAATGAATCTTGATTTTAACCAGGGGCAGGGTAGATTTCAATTAATTCAATAGTGTACTTTGGTTGTCAAGAGAATCAGTCAATCCAAGCAAGGGTTCAAGCATAAGGATCAAGCAAAGTAAAGGTTCAAGCATATCTTCTTCCTCGCATTCATCCAAGATTGAGGAAGTAATGGAGATAACATTCACAACAATCTTCTTCCTCATTACATCATTCAAGATCGAGGAAGTATCAAAGGTGAAGCTTACAAATCAAAGTCAACATGGCAGTCACAATATTCAATATCCAAGGATCAAATCGCAAAAGGAGCCTTCAAAAGAAAAACGCCCGCTAAGTCAAAACAGAAAATTCCATGAAAAGAAAACAAAATGACTTAGGCAAAAATTAGGGCATCCCGATGAATCAAATCCAAAAGAATTGGTTCATGCAAAATAAGGGATAAAAACAAAACAAAGGAGAAATACAAAGGATAATCTTGTGACTGCTAAACCATCAAAGCTTCACATCAATGCTTGGATCTTCACTAAAAGCTTCTACTCAACTGAAACGATTCTCTTGCAAACAAAGCACATCCATTGGATTAAGCGAGTTTTTAGGATTTGGAGAACATCAAGGAGAAAGGGGTGGGATAAATAAAATTTTAAGCCTTATATCCATTGTTTCTTAAAACATGAACCAGGCCAAGTTACAACATTTAAAAGTCCTAATTGAGGCAAGGTCAACCGCGAAAGCATATTCAGCAGGATTTGTTATACTGACTCCTAGGCTTGTTAAAACTATTTCTAACCATTACGTCTCTTCAAACGTTCATTTCTAATCATTTCAGTCCTAATTCATAACGGACTTCGATTTCAAAACTTGCATACACATTGCATTGGAGTTACTTCTCAAATGGTACAACGTCATCTGCGAGTATACACTTAGCATCGAGGAAATGTCGAAATGGGTTAATCAAAGGTGATCATTTCTAATAAAGACTCTGGAACGGGGGGAATCACATCTAGGGGGTTCCCCTTAACAGGGGCAAAAAACTCGAGGATCACAGGGGCATGCAATCAAACATCCTATTCACTAGGGGCACTCTTCCTAAGGTTCAATCGACTCAGGGCACATCTCGAAGCAACAACAATCAGGGGCATGTCAAACATGGGAAGAATTCAAATACAAAGGATAGAACACTAGGGATAGTCCTCCATATCCTGGAGATCAAGGGCACACCCTTCAACCTAAACGCTGGAGTACATTGGTACGACAAGGTTATTCCTCGGGGCATTCCCTTCATGGCTTGGAGATCATGGGGATCCTTTCTCCACTAAACATCGGGGCATTGGGTATCAAACCCATAAGGTGTGGAGAATCTCCAAAGGTTAAAGGTCTAGAGAACCTCAAAAGGTCAAAGGCGTGGAGTATTTCAAAGAGCCAAACTGGGGCAAGACACACAGCAAAAGGAAAAGGATGTTCTCACACTTTACAAACATCCGAGAAATCTTTCTCCTAACTACGATCTTCAAAGTTCAAAAACAGGGATCGGGAAATCCCGCTAGCATCCAACAACCATCCAACATCGGCGAGCTATATACGCTTGGTTATCAACAACATATCATTGGGGCATCATGCAAATACATACAAATCATGCATTACATACATTGGTCGATACATTACACCACACCTTTTTTTAGGTAGTCTTCTCTCAGACAAATCCTACTGTCCTCTCCAAGAACCTTTTTTAGGTAGTCTTTGTAAAACATTTTCTGCCTTTCCAGGTGGTCTTCTTCAAAGACAAATTTCTATCCATTCCAGAAACCTTTTTAGCTAGTCTTATAGAAGACATTACTTCGTTCCACTCATTACATCAATCAACATATGCATGAACATAAGCATTATCCAATACATAAAAACATCTAATTCAAAACTCTGGTGCTAAGCTGCATTGTCCACTTGCTTCCCGGTAACCTTACCGATGCCGGTAACTTAACCGATGCCAGTAACCTTACTGATAGCAACCTTACGGAGATATTCACCCGATCACCTGATTGATGTATCCCGGTAACCTTACCGATGATAGCAACCTTGTTGTTCATTCCAACATACATACATACGCATTAGCATACGCATATCATCTAGTGCATTTGCATACTACAAAAGTCTTCCGATCCTCGAGTCGTGAGTTTCCAACCCTCGTGTTGCGATAAGTGAATCTTTTTCATGCAGGTACGCTTGTTAGAACCATGGCAGGTAATTCCTATTGGTACAGATAAACTTGTCCGAACCAGGGCAAGTGACTCCTATTGGTGCAGGTGAGTTTGCTATAAGCATAGCAAATTATCCTAAATGGTGCGGGTGAGTTTGCTACAAGCACGGCAAATGATCCTAAATGGGGCAGGTGAATTTGCTACAAGCACGGCAAATGATCCTAAATGGTGCGGGTGAGTTTGCTACAAGCATGGCAAATCATCCTAAATGGGGCAGGTGAGTTTGCTACAAGCACGGCAAATGATCCTAAATGGTGCAGGTGAGTTTGCTACAAGCACGGCAAACGATCCTAAATGGTGCTGGTGAGTTTGCTACAAGCACGGCAAATGATCCTAAATGGGGCAGGTGAATTTGCTACAAGCACGGCAAATGATCCTAAATGGTGCGGGTGAGTTTGCTACATGCACGGCAAATGATCCTAAATGGGGCAGGTGAGTTTGCTACAAGTACGGCAAATGATCCTAAATGATACGGGTGAGTTTGCTACAAGCATGGAAAACGATCCTAAATGGTGCAGGTGAGTTTGCTATAATCTTAGCAAATGATCCTATTGGTGCAGGGATTTATTTTCTCATACCAGGATTTTCTACACGGAGTTATCAATGCATTTCGACCACATAGTGGAGTCTTTCCAGGCAGTCTTCTTTAAGACCTATTCCATCCCTTTTAGGAGCTTTTCCAGGCAAACGGGGTTTTACAAAGGATTTTACAACAAAGATTTTCAAAAGGTTTCTCAATTGGGTTTATCACGTTAGTCCCTCGGCAGTGATATTCTTCAAAACATCATCAATAACAATCAAAGGTGTTATCTTTCTTTTCAGTGCTACTAACATACTTTAACTAACAATCATGCATCATTCAACTTACATACTCAGTCATACATAATGCATATACATACATCGCTCTCATTTATTTTGAGAAGCTCACCGCATCATGCATCGCATACACCATAACATCGCATAAGTTCAGTTGCCTTTTTAGGCCGTGCTACAAAAAGAAGCATCTGGATCCTTCCAGAAAGTATATGCTTCACAAGGAGAAGGGTATTTACCCTGGATGGCATCTTTAAAGCCCATCTCCTATGGAATTTCTTCCCAACAAAGGAAAATTTCAGGGCATTTCAGTGTTCAATCATCTTCTACCTTTAGATTACGATAGGCAGACGTGCCTATCCAAATCTTCAGGTTTAAGAAGATTGAACAGGGGCAGCTGTCATACCCCAAAATTTGCCCGATCAGATCTAAGTCTCTTGACACATTAAGATTCAAAATTAAGAGCCATAGGGTTTGACATTTCTATTGTCAAACTCGCTCTCTTATAAATCAGGTTGAGTTAAAATGGGGTGCAATTAACAGGTGTTTTGGAATCCAAACCTTGGGCCCAATTATCACAAGGATCTTATCTTTTTCTGGGATTATAGTTCTTTTACTAACATTTGTTTTATTAATTTTATTATTACTAATTATTAGTATTAATATTATTAATTTTTACTAATTAACTATTGTTAATATTATTAGTAGAATTGTCATTAGGGATTAATAGTGTTATTATTAGGATTAGTATTAATATTAGTTTTATTAGGATTAGGATTTATTTTTTAGTCTTTTTATAATTATTAGTTTAAGTGGGCAATAGGCCCATTAGGTATAGAAAAAAACCCTAAATAGACTAGTATAAAAAAAAGAAAGACTTTGTGCACAAGAGGGGGGATTCATAAGGTTTTGCAGCCAAAGAACCATAGACAAACTGATAAAACCGTGGAGTGAGTGAAGGTAGCAGCCAAGGTTTTTTGATCGATTCAAGCGAAACCAAACATAACAATTGATTCTGTTGAATTTCCTGAACGTAAAACAATCATCATCATTGATAAAAACCCCCAGAAACGTGAAATACATGCCCTCGCTAAAGCCATAAAAAGTCGAAACTCAGTTTCATGTATACGCGTATTATTAATGCAATTTGATTATATATTTGTCTTGGTAACGATATTCTGATGCTGGCTATATAGTTTAATTGAGTTTCTGGTGCAGGTTGAACAATCTGCCATTATTAGGGTTCATAACCTTCAAAAGGGGTTTTTTTGTTAGAAGCAATTTCAAGTTAAATTAATGTGTCCAATGGATCCGTAAGGTTATTGTTATATAGTTTGAGTTATCTGCTTGCATCCTTTGTCCATGATTTGCAGGTTTTTGAGGAGGGGGTTTACGGTAACGGTTAAAACCGTGGGCAAAAGTGTGCTTTATAAAAAGCTCCACGAAGAAGACAACCAGGCTGCTGCTGGGCGCGTTTCCTTTTCATTTAAAAAATTAGTTTTTGATTAAATACTTTTTGATCACTCCCTTTAACAACTGAAGCGGATAGCATAGGTGGTACAACAGAGCAATTGGTGACCAAGGGAACATGTGTTCGATCCCTGGTACCTTTTGCTTATTTTCTTTATTTTCCTTGAATCAACATGCTGCAGGATTAGGTGTTCTACTCTTATGGAGGATCCTCGTGCACCTGCAAGTACCGGCCATTGGATCATCCCAGACTTGAATCCAGCGCCCTTGGACGCGCAGGACCACAGTGGACCCTCAGGGGCATCCACATACAATCAGTGCCCAGGTTTCTTTGTATATATATTTTTTTATATATATTATTTATTGTTTATGCAATTGTAATTATATATATGCATATAATTTGAATTTAATTTAGGATTTAAATAATAAAATAGAGGTTAGGGATTAGGATTTAGAATTATTTAGGATCTCTTCCGATTTATTCAATTATCTCGACTATTCGATTTAATTGTTTTTATTTATTTAATTAGTTTTAATAAAAAAACCAAGGTTATCATTATGAGGGGTTGACCAATCCCATTACCGTTTGGCAAAACAATAATTCTTACTAATTCTCTCCTCGACCCGACTAAAGTTATTAGTCGCAGTAGACGAGAGATAAAGATAATAAAAACAATCAATTCTAACTTCCCCTTTAACGGATAAATGGCGGATGAATATCTATTTCATCCCGCCTTCGAATTAGTCGACTCTCTATGTCGTACTTATCAAATATCTGAATAAAGCAATTTAATTAAATTTAAAACACACTTAGTTTGCTGCCCGCGACGATCAATCTATCGATCTGAGTAACCAGCAATGCCCATTAATCTGTTAGCTATACTGATCAAATCTATTGATCACCGCATCTAACAGTGCCATATCAAATCAGGGTTGTACGCCCAAACACTTAAAACACATCAAACCACAAACCACAAATTTTCATCTCTTCGATACTGCGAAACTACGAAGGTAACTCAAAATACCTTTTCAAAACTACGAAACGGTAATTCAAAATACCGTCAACACACTCATATCAATTCTAAGGCGTACAACCCTGTGCCCGAACTACGTTGACTCTGATTCTCCCTAAGGAGATACGTAGGCACTTGGATAACCAAGGCGAGTCCCCTTCCCTAAAATCTCATTTTTTTCCCTATTCACTCCCTTAGCTATTAAACCTGAATATTTTAGCCATAAACTGTTGCCTTAGATTCAAAGCCAATAGGAAAGGGTTGAGGGTGCCTAACACCTTCCCTCGACCTGATTATAATAACTTACCCCGATCTCTTAACTGCGTAGGGTTTCCTATTCGCCCTTCAGAATAGGTGGCGACTCTAAAAGCTAATTTTTAGGGCAGGTTGCTACACATTCATCATAATAATTAAAAAAAAAGAGTCTTTTTCGAGTCGTTTTTCAAGGAAACTAAATAACGAACGTTTTGAATTTCATAGAAAGAGAGAAACGGAGAGAGAACTTAAGAATCTATACCATGGATTACGGGAGAAAGAGAGCTAGGAAATACACCTTCAAGATTCCTAAGATAGAGGAATTGGAAAAGCTCGGAAAACTGGTGGTCAACCCCCAGGCTTTCAAGGAGAAGTATGGAAAACTCTTGCCTCTTCTAAGCACTGACATAGTGGATGGGATCCTTCCCACATTGGTGCAGTTTTACGATCCAACGTATCACTGCTTCACCTTTCCAGATTATCAACTCATGCCTACGTTGGAGGAGTACTCTCGTCTGATTGGAATACCCGTGTACGCGCAAGATCCGTACTCCGGTTTGGAAAAGAATCCTGACGAAATTATCATTGCTGCAACTACTCCTTTGAACGTAGTCGACATCAGAACTCATATGGTGAGTAGAGGAGGAATTCAAGGATTACCCTCCAAGTTCTTGTTAGATCAAGCTCGGTACTTCATCAGCATCCAAGATATGAGCGCATTTGAAGAAATCTTAGCATTGCTTATCTACGGATTGTTTTTGTTTCCTAACATTAACGATTTCGTCGACATCAACGCAATTAAGATCTTTTTGATTGGAAATCCAGTTCCAACCTTGCTTGCGGATGCTTATCACTCTGTGCATTCAAGAAACCTGCAGCGAGGAGGATTAATCACATGCTGTGTACCGTTGTTATACGAATGGTTCATTTCGCAACTGCCAAAGTCTAGCACTTCTGGAACATGAGGGATGGCCTTTACTGGTCACAGAAAATCATGTCCCTCACTCATACAGACATTGATTGGTGTAGTCCGGACAACGACGAAACCAAGATCATCTTCAGTTGTGGAAGTTATCCCAACGTACCCCTTATTGGAACTAAGGGAGGAATCAGCTATAATCCAGCTTTAGCCCGTCGTCAATACGGCTATCCCATGAAAAATATTCCAAGTAGTATCCAATTGGAGGGTCTGTTCTTCAAGAACATCGACGATCATGGTAACATGCTGAAGAAGGAAATTGTCCAAGCCTGGCGTCTTATTCACACAAAAGGGAGAAGATTGTTAGGAAAACATCTTTGCATCTCTTTGGATCCTTACCTTCAATGGGTACGCGTCAGAGCATTCAAGCTCAGGATGCCATATCAACATCAAGAACCTATTCCCCTAAGGGAACCAATTTACCTTTCTCCACCGATGTTGAAAAACTGCAAGCGGCATTAAACAAAGTATGCCAAGAAAGGAATGCTTGGAGGAACAAGTATCGAATCGTCAACACGGAAAACGTTGAGATTCAAAACATCCTAAGAAGGAAGGATGAGTTACTTGAAGTACTCGATCGACAAGTGACACATTCATCACTTTCTCATCATATCCCTCCTGCTTCCTGGATCATCGATCAGCTCACGTCAGAGAATGCTCAGCTCAAGAAACAGAAGAAAATGTTAGAACGTGAAGTCGGCTCTTCGTCAAAGTTTTAGAGTCCTTTCTCTCAGTTTCTCTGTATTTCCTTTTTCAAAGTGTGTAAAAAACGGCGTTTTCGCTTAATTAATAAAAGTTTGATGTTTCATAACGTAATTATGGCGTTTCCTTGAAAAATAATAACTTAATTACATATCATGCATCGCTTTAGTCGTACGCACTGACACGAGAATTGTCGCGGATCTAATAGTCACTTTCCTTTCTCCAGAAAGAGGGGAGGAGAAGGAGGTGAACAAAGACTTTCAAGCTGTCTCATCCATACAACACTCGTTCAAGTTGCAAGAAAAGAATGGAAGATTTTGAACAAGAGAATGAAGAACTCAGAGAAGAGATCAATACTCTTAAAGGTACTGTTGAAAGACTCAATAGTATGGTAGAAGCCCTGGTAGTTGCGCAGAATCGACCAACGCCAGAAGAACCACAAAGGACTGTGGTTTCCGAGATTGTTTCTACTCCTATTCCTCAGTATACCATGCCGCCCGATCGACCTTGGGGCATGCCGTATAACTTTACTCCAGAAGGGTAGATACCTCCAGCTTCTGAAGTTCCAAGAGTCACCATGGATATGCGTCCACCGGAGGGTTACAAACCTCTGGAAATTGAAGTTCCAAGAGCAACCGCAATGGGTTTCACACAACAAAATGCTGAGATTCCAAGATCTGCTGTCATGGCTTCTCCACGACCTATTATGCATACTTTTCCTCCACCGGACGGACAAGTATATCATCACGCTCCAAGTGAGGATGCTGGCGTGTATGAAAGATTGGACGAGTTCCAAGAACAGTTTCTGCAAATGCAGAAGGAACTCAAGACTCTCCGAGGACAAGATCTATTTGGGAAGAATGCTGCAGACCTCTGTCTGGTTCCAAATGTTAAGATTCCACAAATTCAAAGTGCCAGAGTTTGAGAAGTACAAAGGGAATTCATGCCCACAAAGTCATCTCGTGATGTACGCTCGAAGAATGTCAACTCAGACTGATAATCAACAATTGCTCATTAATTATTTTCAAGACAGCCTGACTGGTGCTGCACTCAAATGGTATATGAACTTGGACAGTTCAGAGATTCGTACTTTTAGAGACCTCGGAGAGGCCTTCGTCAAACAATACAAGTACAATCTGGATATGGCTCCCGACAGAGATCAACTCCGGGCCATGACTCAAAAGGATAGAGAAAGCTTCAAGGAATACGCTCAGAGATGGCGTGAAGTTGCTGCTCAAATTTGTCCACCACTTGAAGAGAAAGAAATGACGAAAATCTATCTCAAGACTTTGAGTCCATTTTACTACGGACGAATGGTTGCAAGTGCACCAAGTGACTTTACCGAGATGGTAAACATGGTCCTAGGAAGTATGGAAGTTCTTTCCAGAAGAAAAAGGATCAAGATGTCAGCAATGTCTTGCACAAAATCAGAAAGAGGTTTCAACCTCAGGTTGCTACAGTAACTCCAGTTGTTAACTCAGCGCCAGCTTATCAACCTCAG
This sequence comes from Vicia villosa, assembly GCF_029867415.1. Taxonomy (NCBI): domain Eukaryota; kingdom Viridiplantae; phylum Streptophyta; class Magnoliopsida; order Fabales; family Fabaceae; genus Vicia; species Vicia villosa. The sequence continues at coordinate 36,117,177 of NC_081184.1, read as the reverse complement.
GTTTCGCAACAACCATTTCAACAAAGGTCGCAGCAACCTCAGCAACAGGTTCGACCTCCAAATTTCAACAACAATTGGGTTTCAAGGTATCCTCCTTTTGATCCTATACCAATGCCTTATGCGGATTTGCTTCCAACACTACTGGCGAAAGGACTCATTCAGACAAAGAGCCCTCCAAATCCTGCAAATGAATCATCACATTGGTTCAAGGCTGACCAATCTTGTCCCTATCATCAGGGGGCACCAGGTCACAACATTGAGAGATGTCTCAATTTCAAGATCGACGTTCAAAAATTAGTGAAGAGTGGAATGCTATCCTTCAAAGATACTAATCCCAACGTCCAGGCAAATCCTTTGCCGCAACATAAAGAAGCTTCAGTGAATCTGATAGATCAACACCCCAATGTCATTCAAATCTACGATATTTGTCAGATAGGGGAAAATCTTGTCAAAATGCACGCTAGACAAGCTGGATATGGTCATGTACCACCTCACAACTACTTCACATGCGAAATTTGTCCAAGGAATAATCAAGGATGTGCCGTAGTTCAAGCTGCATTACAAGAACAAATGGACTTAGGATGGATTCAACACATTCGAGTCAAAACTGAGCACGACGTCAACATGGTGCAAGGGTGTCCAGGAGAATATAAAATCTACAAAGTTGAAGATCTCGAAGGATCGGTAGTCAGGTTCCATAAGACTTTGAATGGACTTGCCTACTTTGGAACGGATTTCCATCCTTACAGCAGATGCGAAATCTGTCGAAGAAATTCACGAGGATGTTTGCGAGTTCGCAACGACATTCAGAAACTAATGGATGAAAATACCATTACAGTTCTTGCTCACAGAGAAGATGACGAAGTCTTTACCGTATCTCCTCAAATTAATCAAGTTGAACCAACGCAAGTCAAGTATGACAGCAGGAAGACAGCAATTGCTCCGTTAGTCATCTACCTACCAGGTCCTGTACCGTATGAGTCTGACAAGGCTATACCATACAAGTACAATGCTATATTCATTGAAAATGGTAAGGAAATACCATTACCATCTGTTGTCAACATTGCTGACATTAGTCGAGTCACCAGAAGTGGACGAGTCTTCAACAGAGCAACAGAAAATATGGAAAAGCCTTCGAAAGAAGCCCCACATAAGCAAGACAATCATCCGACCAATGCTGTTCAAGCGAAAGAAAATGATGAGATCTTGAAATTAATCCAGAGGAGTGAATACAACATTGTAGACCAGCTACTACATACTCCGTCTAGGATATCTGTTCTTTCCCTACTATTGAATTCTGAGGCTCATAGGGAAGCTCTACAGAAATTTTTGGAACAAGCTTTCGTAGAACCAAGTCTTACTGTGGGACAATTCAACAGTATCGTTGCCAACATCTCCGCAGGAACTAGCCTAAGTTTCTGTGACGAAGATCTTCCTGAAGAAGGAGTGGACCATAACCTTCCACTTCACATCTCAGTTAGCTGCATGGGTGATGTACTCACAGGAGTCCTAATAGACAATGGATCCTCTCTCAACGTCATGCCTAAATCAACATTATCGAGATTATCTTTCAAAGATCACCCGTTAAAGGATAGTCACGTTGTCGTCAAAGCATTTGATGGATCGAGAAAGTCAGTTTTCGGGGAAGTGGATCTTCCCATAACTATTGGACCTCAGACGTTCAAAATCACTTTCCAAGTTATGGATATCCCGGCACAATACAGTTGTTTGCTAGGTCGCCCATGGATTCATGAGGCTGGGGCAATTACTTCCACGCTTCATCAGAAACTGAAGTTCATAAAAAATGACAAATTGGTAACCGTATGTGGAGAACGAGCTTTGATCGTCAGCAACCTGTCATCATTCTCCGACATAGAACCAAAAGAAGTCGTTGGAACCAAGTTCCAAGCACTTTCCTTGGACAAGGAAAAAGGAAAAGAGAAAGCAGCGTCTATTTCTTCCTACAAAGATGCAATCCAAGTTGTAAAGGATGGCACTACCAGTGGTTGGGGGCACATTAATATTCCTACCAACAACAAGAACAGAACAGGAGTTGGATTCTTTCCAGCATCATCAAAGGCTATTCCAGGAATTGAGGTAGTTCTTCCAATTCAAGAAACTTTCCACAACGGAGGTTTTCTTCAACCTGTTCAACAAGCAGTCAATACCATCGGTACGGAAAACACCGATGAAGAGGAATGGCTATCCTATCTTAACAAAGCAGGATATATATCCCTAACAGAGTCTGATTCACCTTGTTGTTATCCAACTAAAGGAACTGAAAGTAAGACTCAACTAAGCAGTGATGAAGTTACTAACAGCTTCACCACCAGAAGTCATGGTTCATCAGAAGAAGTTCCTCCTATCCCCGAAGAAACCTGGGATACATTAGGAGAACCAAGCGGAAAATTCGACTACATGGTGAAATACTCCGCTCCTGAAAGCTCAAAAATCTCTCTTGAAGACATTGTTCCGACTGGATGGAACACTGATTACGAGTACCTCTCTCAGCCAAAAGAGATATATAACCCTTGCTATTCATCATCAGCGTCTGGTGAAGTCATCATTGAGGATTATATCCCAAATCACCTTCCGAGGCTACTGATTTAGAGTTCACATATCTAGTCAATGCCATCTTGGGAGAAGAGCAAGACCAAAATACAGAAGAGGATGATCTCGAAAGTGTCTCCGACAACGAGTCTCTCCATTCAGAAGATTGGAAGTTTCCTCAAAAGAAAAACCGACATACTCCACTTGGGAATGGGTATGCTCACACCGCTCAGTCTGCTGAAGTAGAAGAAGATCGTCTGAGTGTTGCAAAGACAGTGGTTGGTAAATCAAGACCTACCACAGGCCAGCTTAAGCCTAAGGTTCCAGATTACTTAGTGCACAATGGGGTTCACCACTATTGGACAGCTGTTGAAGTTTCAACTGTTGTTCGCACTCCTAAGTAGGAACTTTCACCGTTATTTTGTCCTCTCACCATAGCCCAGGGTGAAGAGATGTTTCATAGGGATTTGCATTTTACTATTTCTTAGGAAAATGTCCCTCTTTGCTTCGCCCAAAGCAATAAAGTTTTGTTTTATAGGGTCTTTGTTTCAAGAAATGACTGTCAATAAATAAAAATGTCATTTTGTTCCTTCGTTAGTTTTTCCTTTTCTTTTTTTCGGAAATTGGTAATCCTAAAAAACACCCTTAAAAAACATCAAAAATCCCATTAACTACATACAACGAGTCTTCTCTCGTTGTCTAAATCAAACTTATCACACATATGCAGATTAATCATAAAATACCCCGTTGAAACGTATGACCGTATGACTTCTCCAAGCTTTGGGTTTCCTGTATTCGAGGCAGAGGAAGAAGAAGACGAAGAAATATCAAAGGAAATTTCACGGTTACTTCAACAAAAGGAAGAGGCCATTCAACCCTACAATGAGCCTCTAGAGATCATTAACCTTGGTTCCGATGGAAACAGAAAAGAGGTTAAGATTGGAGCTTCGCTCAGTTCAGAGAGAGTTTGATAGAGCTGCTCAGAGAATTTTCAGATGTCTTCGCTTGGTCTTATCAGGATATGCCAGGGTTGGATACCAGTATAGTGGAGCATCACTTACCATTAAAAGCAGAGTGCCCTCCGGTCAAGCAAAAATTGAGAAGAACTCATCCGGAGATGGCTATGAAAATCAAAGAGGAAGTTCAAAAGCAAATCAACGCTGGTTTCCTCGTCACTTCAGAATACCCTCAATGGTTAGCTAACATTGTTCCCGTTCCTAAGAAAGACGGAAAAGTCCGCATGTGCGTCGACTACAGAGATTTGAACAAAGCTAGCCCTAAGGATGATTTTCCGTTACCACATATTGACATGTTGGTTGACAGTACAGCAAAATCCAAAGTTTTCTCATTCATGGATGGATTTTCAGAATACAACCAAATCAAAATGGCACCTGAAGACATGGAGAAAACAACTTTCATCACCTACTGGGGCATGTTCTGCTATCGCGTTATGCCTTTTGGACTAAAGAACGTAGGGGCAACATATCAAAGAGCCATGACTACACTTTTCCATGACATGATGCATAAGTAAGTGGAAGTCTATGTGGACGACATGATTGCCAAATCAGAGAATGAGGAAGATCGCATACAGAATCTGACAAAGTTATTTCAACACTTACGGAAGTTTCAGCTTCGCCTGAACCCCAACAAGTGTACCTTTGGTGTCTACTCAGGAAAACTTCTTGGTTTCATCGTCAACAAACGAGGAATTGAAGTAGATCCAGACAAAGTCAAGGCAATTCAAGAAATGCCTTCACCCAGAACCGAGAAACAAGTTAGAGGATTTCTTGGACGTCTGAATTACATCTCGAGATTCATATATCCCATGACTGCAACTTGTGCTCCAATTTTCAAACTTCTACGGAAAAATCAAAGTTGTGTCTGGACAGACAATTGTCAGAAAGCATTCGACAACATTAAGGAATATCTGCTCAAACCACCCATCTTGTCTCCTCCAGTGGAAGGAAGACCTTTGATAATGTACTTAACCGTCTTAGAAGATTCCATGGGCTGTGTCCTTAGACATCAAGACGAGACAAAGAGAAAAGAGCATGCCATCTACTACCTGAGCAAGAAATTCACGGACTGTGAATCCCGCTACTCCATGCTCGAGAAGACGTGTTGTGCATTGGCCTGGGCTGCCAAGCGTCTCCGCCAGTACATGATTCGACATACTACTTGTTTGATCTCTTATATGGATCCAATCAAGTACATCTTTGAGAAGCCTGCTTTAACTGGGAGAATTGCCCGTTGGCAGATGTTGTTATCAGAATATGACATCGAGTATCACGCACAGAAAGCCGTGAAAGGAAGCATTCTAGCTGAGCACCTGGCTCACCACCCACTCAATGGTCATGAATCAACCAGTTTTGACTTTCCAGACGAGGACGTCATGTACCTCAAAATGAAAGATTACGACGAGCCACTACCAGACGAAGGACCTGAGATAGGATCCCAGTGGGGCTTAATCTTTGACGGAGCTGTCAATGCTTATGGACGAGGAATTGGGGCAATCATTGTTACCCCTCGAGGTACCCATATTCCACTTACCGCCAGATTAACTTTCAAATGTACAAACAATGAGGCCGAATATGAAGCTTGCATTATGGGTCTCGAAGAAGCCATGGATCTAAGGATCAAACACTTGGATGTATATGGAGATTCTGCTTTGGTCATCAATCAAATCAAAGGAGAATGGGAAACACGCCAACCAAGGCTAATCCCTTACAAAGACTACGCAAGAAGATTGTTACCATTCTTCGACAGGGTAGATTTTTATCACATTCCTCGTGAAGAAAATAACTTGGCTGATGCATTAGCCACGCTCTCTTCCATGATTAGGATAAATCATTGGAATGACATTCCTCAGATCGATGTTATGCGCCTGGATAGGCCCGCTCATGTTTTCACAGTAGAAGCAATCATCGACGACAAACCGTGGTATCACGACATCAAAAACTTTCTTCAAAGGCAAGAGTACCCTCTTGGGGCATCAAAGAAAGATAGAAAAACTTTGAGAAAGTTAGCTTGTAGATTCTTCCTGAATGAAGATGTTCTGTACAAGAGAAATTTCGACATGGTTCTGCTCAGATGCGTTGACAAGAAAGAAGCAGAAACACTCATGAGAGAAATACATGAAGGTTCCTTTGGTACTCACACCAATGGACACACCATGACAAGGAAAATACTGAGAGCAGGATATTATTGGCTGACGATAGAGTCAGATTGCTACCAGTATGCAAAGAGGTGTCACAAATGTCAGATCTACGCCGATAGAATTCATGTGCCACCATCTCTTCTCAACATACTCTCTTCCCCTTGGCCTTTCTCCATGTGGGGAATCGACATGATTGGAATGATCGAGCCAAAAGCGTCCAACTGACATCGCTTCATCTTGGTAGCCATAGACTATTTCACCAAGTGGATTGAAGCAACTTCATATGCAAACGTTACAAGACAAGTTGTCGTCAGGTTTATCAAGAATCACATCATCTGTCGTTACGACATTCCTAGGAGGATAATCACTGACAATGGGTCAAATTTGAATAATAAAATGATGAAGGAGCTTTGTGAAGAATTCAAGATTGAGCATCACAACTCATCTCCTTACAGACCAAAGATGAATGGAGCTGTAGAAGCAGCTAACAAGAACATCAAGAAAATCATTCAGAAGATGGTCAATACTTACAAACATTGGCATGAAATGCTCCCGTTTGCTCTTCATGGTTACCGTACATCTGTACGTACTTCGACTGGAGCAACTCCTTTCTCCCTTGTGTATGGCATGGAGGCAGTCCTACCTATAGAGGTTGAGATCCCATCAATGAGAGTCTTGATGGAAGCAAAATTAACAGAAGCCGAGTGGTGTCAAAGCTGATTCGATGAATTGAACTTAATCGAAGAAAAGCGCATGACAACTTTATGCCACGGACAGCTATATCAACAAAGAATGAAGAAAGCTTTCGACAAAAAGGTTCGGCCTCACACAATCAAAGAAGGCGACCTTGTACTCAAAAAGATTCAATCTTTTCTCACAGATTCGAGAGGGAAATGGACTCCCAATTATGACGGCCCATACGTGGTCAAGAGAGCTTTCTCAGGAGGAGCCTTAATACTCACGACTATGGATGGATAAGAATTCACCCGTCCTGTGAACGTCGACGCAGTCAAGAAATACTTCGCCTAAATAAACAAAAGAACAGCTCGCTAAGTTGAAAACTCGCAAAGAGCGGCTTAGGCAAAAAAGAGCGTCTCGGTGAATCGAAAACCCGAAAGGGCGATTCAGGCAAAAGTTAGAGACATAAAAAATAATCAATCCCGGTAGACTTAAAACCCGAAAGGGGTAGTTTACGTAAAAGTTAGGGATATATGGCAAGTAACTGTGTTCAAGACAAACTTGATCATTCGAAATCCATAGCGGAGTATTCATCATCAGTAGGTCATCTTCTACGAAGCACGCATGCAGCGTAATCCAGAGTGGAAGGGAAAGATAACGGTCGTCACGTTTCATCGTAGCCCTTTTCCCGAAAATTACCAATTTCCAACTTTGTAAATACTCCATGGAATCAAGCATTTGGCTGGTTACCATTTCATAAATAATAATTTGAGCCTTGTGCCTTTTCTTTGCAATCTAGTCTTATTCAGTTTCTTGAAATGCATTTTAAGTTTAAACAGTCATTTTCTTGAAACAAATGTTTTCATAAAACCAAAATGAATTTACTTGCAAAAATAAAGGTGAAATTTCTTTCTAAGGTTTACTTACAATAGGAAGAATGCAAACAGTTGTTCCAAGAACGGTTGAGACTCCGGGAACCCAGATTTCCCCATGAGGTCGCTTTGCGAACATCTCCCGATGACGGATTTTCATTTAAATTCATGTCACTCACTTCCAAACAGCGGGCAACTGATAACCAGATATCCCCAATGGAGTGCATCTCTCAAGAAGAAGACATCTTCTGATCAACGGGATTCAAGTCGTATCCCAGGATTTCATATCCGCAACAATTCTGTTCACAATCACTTTACATTTTATCATAATATTCACGCATACATTACATCATAATTACATAGTCTAGTCGGGCTTTGATCATGTTAATACCCAAGTCATTAAGACATGTACTCGAGTTTTCCCTGCGAGTTGTGGAAGAACTTTCTTTTTTGAGACGACAGTTCATACACAAGGATTTCCCTGAGTAAGTCAAAAAATGGCAATCTCCTTTAAAGAGATAGTTTGTTCACTTTTGGAGTTCCCCAGCCGAGGTTCTCCCGCAGAGCGACACTTGACAATCTTCTTCAGATAAGATAGTCTATTTTGCATTTTTAATTCCCCAGAGGGTCGATGAGAGTATGGTCTTTCCCCGGCAGGGTCAATAAATACCACTTTTCGTCAAGGAAAATAAGTCGGGATCTCCCCGAGCAAGTCAACAAATGGCAATCTCCTTTAAAGAGATAGTTTGTTCACTTTTGGAGTTCCCCAGCCGAGATTCTCCCGCAGAGCCACACTCGACAAAATGGGTTTGTTTCGCATTTGCCTTCTTCACAGAATCGTTCAATATCCCTAGCAAGGTCGATGGATGACAGATTGCATCAGGAAAATAACTTTGATTCTTCGGCAAAGTTGACAAGTGACAAGTTTTCTCCCAGGAGGATGCTTCAACAAATCCCCAGCGGAGTCAGTGAACGGCAATCTTCTTCAAGAAGATAGTTCGGATTCCCCAGCAAGTCAGCAAGCAGAAATCTCCCTCAAAGAGTAAAGTTTGTTCACTACTTTTGTTATCCCCAACGGGTCAGTAGACGGAAATCTTCTCCGGAAGATAGTTTGTCCACTTTTGGACTTCCCAAGCAGGTTGACAATTGACAATCTTCTCCGGAAGATAGCTTGTCCGCTTTCGAATTTCCCCACCAAAATAAGCAAATGGCAGTCTCCTCCATTAGAAGACAGTTTGCTCACTTTTTCCTAAGACGAGCCAGTGAATGGCAGTCTCTTTCAGCAGAAGACAGTTCACTCGTTTCTTTCCACGGCAGGGTCAACAAATGGCAGTCTCTCCTAGTAGAAGACAGTTTGTTCCCCTAGCAATTGGCAAATGGCAGTCTTTCCCCCAAGGGAAGACAGTTTGTCTGTTAAATACTCAAGAAATCGACAAATGGCAGTTTCTTTAAACAGTTTTTCTGTTTCTGGGATGTTTCATCCCCTTCAGAGTCGACAAATGGCGGTTTTCCTCTTAGGAAAACAGTTTGTTGATTCCCCGGCATAAGTCGACGAATGGTGGTTTTCATCCCGAAAACAGTTCGTCCGCTTTCAAGCAAAGTCATTAGCCCCTCAAAAGATCATGAGGCCGTATGACATTCTTTCAAAAACGTTAAGTCGAAAGGAAAGATGGTAAAGTTTCTTTATTACCATCAAACGACGTCTCATCTCCAAGTGCTGATGAGAAGTTTGATGAGGAAACAAACCTTTGGAAATTTTCTCTTTATCTGAGATATTGTCCAAATATAACTGAGACCAGTTCCGAGATACAGACATCCGGATCGAGGGGAGGTTATCACAATTGAGACCAGTTTCGAGATATGGACATCCGAAACGAGGGGAGGTTGTTACTCATCATTATAACTGAGACCAGTTCCGAGATACACACATCCGGATCGAGGGGAGGTTATCACAACTGAGACCAGTTTCGAGATATGGACATCCGAAACGAGGGGAGGTTGTTTATCATCATTATAACTGAGACCAGTTCCGAGATACAGACATCCGGATCGAGGGGAGGTTATCACAACTGAGACCAGTTTCAGGATATGGACATCCGAAACGAGGGGAGGTTGTTTATCGTCATTATAACTGAGACCAGTTCCGCGATACAGACATCCGGATCGAGGGGAGGTTGTTTACCTTTTTCTAAGTATCGACACTTAGTTGAAGAAGATGGATTGCGCATGTTACTTTGCCATCCATTCACCCGAATCCACATTACGTGTTTCTACAGGAGTTTGTCTCCCTATCCCCCGCCGAGTGCGACAACAGGATCAAGTCATACAAAGATTTTCATCATTGCAACATCTCAGGAACGCCCAAAAATTTGGGCATTCTTTGGTATTTAAGTCTCTTTCACTCTGAAGTAATCGAGATATCAATCTCTCTCCCTCCAGATAAAAGAAACTTAAATAGGGGCATCTGTCATACCCTAATTTTTGACCCCCTGAGATGTCATAATCTTTTAGGCTTTTCATCAAAGACAAAATAGATACTCAGAGCAGTCACTTGTTCATCTGATACCCAGTCTAGGGTTTTGAGCCCCATCAAGGACTAAAATCAGGGATCACATTTGGGAAACCCTAGAAAACTCCAGGGGGTCACTCAAAGGCATCAATCATCTTCAAATGGCTCATATAACAATATCCATTGGGCATTACACTCCAAGCTAAGATCCATAGTCATCAATTTCATCTGGTCGACAATTAGGGTTTTTGACCTAATTCACCAAGATAGTTGACTTTTAATCAGGATATGGATCCAAAACTCAAAGCATGACTCAAGAGCTTATATTCCCTCAATATAATCCATTCACATTACTCAGGAGATTTTGATTCATCACAAAAGTCCAAGAATTCACTTCATCTGAAAAAGTCAACTGCACAGGATCACCTTTGACTTTTTGGAAATTTTGGTCAACCATGACTTTTGAAGTTTTAAATCATCAATATATGATATTTGAAGTCATTTGATCAAGGAAAATCAAGAAAATCAATCAAAAATCAAAAGTCAAAAGTTTGACTTTTCATACTTAGAAATTTTTCTAAGTGTTTTCAAGTGATTTTTGCCAAACTTTGGAAGGGATTTTCTCAAAATTTCACCTACAAACTGAAAAAAACTCCCAACATGAAAGTTGTAGATTTTGATCCAATAAACAACTTTGACACATATGATGTTTTGGCTAAAAATCAATCATTGAAGAGTTATGGAGCTTCAAAGTGGCTGCCTTCACAAAACATGCAAGAAAACCCTAGTTTTCTTCAAACTTTATGGGACTTTTTCACTAATTTCCCTAAAGAATTTGGGCAAACACTAAACTAATGAATCAAAGTAAATATTGAGGGCTTTCCAAATTGTGCTCAACCTCTCCCAAATTCATTTTGAGCTAAGAGATATGATTGACCAAAGTTAGGCACTTGAAGTGAAAATTATAGGTCATGTGCAATTTGAAACTTTGCAATTTTGTGCAAGTAACTTCTCTAAATGATGCTACCCGACTTCTAATGCATCTGAAAACATGCCATACATCCAAATTCATCATTGCATAAGGATTAGAGAAGATTCCCAAAAACAAAGGCATGTGATTATGTAATGATTGCATTTTTGAATTTATGGCAAATGGTGAATCATCAAGGAATCTTGCTCTAAGCCAATTAGAACTCTCCTCTGAATCAGAAATGTTCCCTAAGATCATACAAGATCAATGGTTGGGGAAGATAGCCCGAAAATGCATCATTGCATTTGGGATATTTTCAAATTTTCTTCATGACTAAGAAACCAAACTCACTTCACTAAGCAAGCTTGCTATGATCAATTGCTCTGAGCCATTTGCCTATAAATAGAGGGCTCTTTCTCATTCAGAAAACACACCAAAGCAACCATATTCCTTGCTTTCTCTTTCTCTTCTCATGCTTATGGTTTTTCAAAGTTCTTTGGCAAGAAGAATCGTTTTCTTCAAACCAGAGCTTATCTTTGGAAAGTAAGCATTATAACATCTCAAGGGGGCTCATTTGAGGTGATCCAAGCACCTGGATCACTTCTGTAGGTGGAGGAACACCATTGTTGCTCTCACTTTGGAGCTGTTGCAGTTGGAGGTCCATAGAGCAATTCAGAAGGTTTCCAACAAAGCCAAGCATCCAGACACATTCCTTAGGTCATAGTGAAGCTGTTCAGATGGCTGCAGCTCATCTGTAACTCAAGATTCATCACCCTCCATGTCCACTTGAAGCTCAAATCGAAGGAGGTCCATAGAGCAATTCAGAAGGTTTGAAGTCACAATAAGCATTCAGTTAGCATCAGTGAGTTCCAAGGAAGCTTTTGGGATCATTCATACAAGCCCAGGTGCTCTCTATCATCCTCACGACCTCCATTTTCAGAGGTAAGTTTCTCAACTCCATCTCTTTAATTCGTGTACTTCTTTGGTTAAAGCTCGATACCATTTCATTCAGCATCATCAGAGGATTAAAAACCCTCTATCATCAGTCATTTATCCTTCAGTATGATCATTTAATTTAAATTTCAAATTTTAGGGTTCTTCACGTAATTTAGTTAATTCAGTAGATGTAGTTAATATAAATTCATGTTAGTTACATGTCTGGATTCGTGAGGAAATTTAGAGCAAGATTGATGTTTACATCATGCCATTTAGTTGAGAAACCAGAGAGTTAGAATTTTGAAAATCCTTGAGCTCGAGGAAGAAGACGACCATGGTGGCGCGCGAAATTCAAATCTATATGCTAGGTTTATTTTATTTTGAATGGAATGCGTTTTATAAACGAATTCATCGTTTGCCCTAGTGGCCTCACATGCACTCTTAGTCTCCTCATGCCTCAAGTCTGGGGTTCGAATCCCCCTCGCCCCAGACTTTTTGTTTCTTTTATTTTTCAATGATTTACCACTTGTTTGAAAATATAATGAACTGGATGTGTGTCATAAACACCAAGCGCGCGTTGGCACACTGGTGTTATTTTGGGTTAGTGACTTGGAGGGCGTGAGTTCAATCCCTCTAGGTGACAAAACCTTATTTTTTTATCACTCTTTTTCATTTAATTTCTTCACAACTTTAAACAATTATTTAACCTATCAAATTAATTCATTTTGATCTCATTTTTTACACACTTGTCATTTAATATATCTATTTTGTGAATAATCAAAAAAATCATAAAAATATTATTTATTTCATATATTTTTATTAGGTTTAGAATATTATGTTTTAAGTGTTTTCTTAAATACTTTGAAAATATATATCTTCATTTTGTTTTAACCTAATTATTTTGTGAATAATCTTATGATAAAACCCTAATTATTTAGGTCTTAATTAGGTATAAGATTTCATCTTTGCCTTAATTAAGTTGACTTTTGTCAATATTCAAAACTGTTTTCAGTCTCCGATTAAACAAATGATTAAGGTCTTCAAACAACAAAACCTTATATCATTTCAATCTCATTCAACAGTGAATCATTTTCAATGGGCCTCTAATAGAGAGTAAGTCCCAACACCTTTTTCTTTTCATAGTTTGTTTTCAAAAACTGTATTTACAAAATCTCCTTTCTGTTTTCAAAACATTCTTCTGGTATTTGAAGGGCATTATTCCCGGTGAAACTCTTCAGATACCTATGTGACCTTTGTCCATCTTCACTTCTTCTGTTTTCAAAACCCTTAACTATTTATTATAAGTATTCAACTGTTATCAAAAATTGCTGGTAAGGCTTTGTACATACTTCTTCAAAGGCCTCCACTCCATCCAGGTTAGGCTTTACGAGCTTTCAATTTACAGTCTTTATTTAAATTACCGTCAAATATAGAACTGTTTATATATTTGTTTAGAACTACGTTTGAGTGTAAACCCTAGGACAGTTAAACTATATACATATATTATAGGAGTATGGCCTAGGATTGAGAATGTCTTCCCGGTGAAGGATCTTTCCTAATTAGAGATCTATAGTTCAAACCCCCAAGATGAATTATTCCCGGTGAAACATCTTGGCAAAAACCTTAGAACAAAAAAAATAGGACACATCCACCCAAAGAGGAATTATTCCCGGTGAAACCTCTTACCCATTTGCTTAGAGCCAAAATAAGTTCAAAACAACATAGCTTTCTCTTGTGCTATAACAAGGACCCTCGATGACCCTCGATTAGCCTCCTCTTGGGCTTTGTACAAGGACCCACAGGCTTCTTAAAAGCATTTCCAGCTTCCTCTTGAGCTTGTATACAAGGACCCATCAGGTTTCTTATAAACATAGGAACAGGTCTTTAGTTACCTTTTAGCCTATCCTGGTGAGTTTCTTCCATTCTTTAAACCAGACTTTAAACAAGCTAAGATTGTCTCAATCTCATATTAAGTACACTTTTTGGAATGAGAGACATGGACAGTCTCTGTCACCCTTATCTTCATAAATCTTCCTTAGCAGAGTCTAGGATCTATGTTTGCTTGTCCTCAGCAAGAGTCAGCCTTAATCTTGGGCTTTAAAACAAGAAGTCTCCACTAGATAATCTTTCTGCCATTCATTTTAATAAAAACCCCTGGAAAGGGTCAGCCTCCATACATTCTTTCATTTTAACAAAAACCCCTGGAAAGGGTTAGCCTCCATACATTCTTTCATTTTAACAAAAACCCTTGGAAAGGGTCAGCCTCCAAAATCACTCCTTCAAATCCAAAGATTTATTCCTTTAAGGGATAAATTCCCCAAAAGAGTCAAAACCCCTGGAAAGGGTCAGCCTCCAAAAAACATGATAAAAATCAGTCTTTTAATAGTCATTTTCCCCAACTGAGTCAAAATCCCTGGAAAGGGTTAGCTTCCAAAAAACATAAAAATAAATCAGTTTGTTAGAACCTCTAGCAGAATAAAACTCCCTCAGTGAGTTTTTCATTTTTAGTAGCCACAACCTTGGGCTTTGTACAAGGCAGATAAACCATATTTTCCCTGTGTCAAAGATTCCTAATCTCAAGGATCTTTTCCCCATAGAGTCTTCCATAATTAGTTTCTTTAAGAGTCCGCCACAACCTTGGGCTTTGTACAAGGTAGAAAATAATCTTTCCCCTAGCTAGAGTAGCCACAACCTTGGGCTTCATACAAGGCACAAATTAATAACCATCCTCGGTAAGAGTCAGCCACAACCTTGGATTTGTACAAGGCACATAAAATAGAGTCATCCATAGTCTTAAAAAACTCAGTTATCCTCAGCAGTTAGCCACAACCTTGGGCTTCATACAAGGCACACAAAAAATAGAGTCTCCCTAAGTAGAGTCAGCCACAATTCTGGGCTTTGTACAGAACACCAAATAAAATCCATCAATTAAACACTCTCCAATTAGAGTCAGCCTCAATTCTGGGCTTTGTACAGAACACAAAAAAACCTTAGTTTAAATTCTCCCCAGTAGAGTTATCTTTCAATAAGTCAATAAATCAATCAAAAGCCTCAAGCTTGGGCCTCATTCAAGCCAGCTAAAAAATCAAATCTTTCAAACAATAGATAGACATAGCTCATCTTCATAGGTAGATATTTCTCTTATCTCACCACAAACAAACAATCATTTCAAATGATCATCATTTCAAACAAATCATCATTTCTCCCATTTAGGACACTGAAAGGCATGCTCTGGAAACACACCCAGACTTGTACGACCCTTTCCCTAATTTGGTTGAGAATCTTTCATTTTAGAGGCACGATGGCTGTCATACTTGATCAACCAAGTAGACTCCCCTCTTAATGAAACATCATTTTAGCTTTTCTGTCACTTTTAAAATGTTTGTGGTGGAATAGTAGAAATACCTCTCTGTAAAGATGATTTCATGTCTCTTTATTGTAAACAGAGATTTAATTCAAAGCTTCAACCTCGAGCTTCAAGCAAGGCACCAAAAATAATTAATTTCCCTAGTTAGTTCCCCGAACTACATTAAGCTCTGACTTCCACTAGGGATATGTAAGCATGAGGTTCACAAGGAATCTCAGCGAGCTAATAAAATACCAAAAATAGTCAGTTTGTTTGTCTGTCTGTCTTTTTAAAATCAAATCAATTCTCTCTCCTAACACAAAGGAGAAACTTTCCCAATCATTAGCAATAAACACAATCACAATGACACAGAGAAGGTTCCCGTAGAGTACTACGGATATGTAGGGTGCTTAAACTCTTCCCTATGTATAACCGACCCCCCGAACTCCAGAATTTCTAGTCTAGGTGAAATCCCCACACTTAGCAAACTCCTAGGGTTTAGTTGAGATATTTTTTCCCCTTTCCTACTCGTAGGACAATAAGAAAGTTCGTGTGATATCGTAGGAAGAATTGAAACAAAATTCATCCCATCCCGGGCGCCTTCTCCTTCCAAATTTTGCGTGAAGGGTCTAGTGTGCCGTCCTCCCAAGTGAAACGGGGAGGTAAAAAAAACAACACCACATTATTGTCATCAAAACACCAATAGGGTTGTCAATATCAAGATTATGAACTTTTAGCCTTCAAGCACATCAATCCATATTCTCCCATTTTTTATGATGAAAACACATCTCTTAAAGAGGTGATAAAAGAGAAATACAAATATAAAGTTTTAAGTGGTTAAAATCTCATTCACATGAGTTAAGAGTATACGCTATTCCCTCTATGAGTATACTTCTCCCCATTTGGCTTAATCAAAAGGCAGGAAAACACCCATAGCACATAAATCACATATAATCATTTAGATAAAGGTAGGATGAAGAATGAGAAGAGACAGTTAAGCATGCTAATTCATGAATGATTCACTTAATATTCCTAGTTCAATTCTTATGAAAAAGAAGATTTACTTAGGAAATTATTTTGTAAAAATTTCCTCGAGTTTATTCGATAAGATAAAAAATTTCTTACGCATTAACCACCCACAACAATTTATTCTACCTCAAATATTGATAGTGCAGTTCTTGCTTGTTTATTGATATGCCAGGAGACATGCGGGTTCCCAAGCAAGTGACACGTACCGCTGGTACTTTTCATATCCAACTTGCACCCATCAAAAACAAAATTGGTGTATTATACTAAGTCATAATCTGCTCCCTTGGGATACCATAAACCCATTTGTTGTGCTCTAATGAGATATCTCGGGTTGCATTTGACTGTGTGATTCTTTTGGGGATGCTTTAAAACAAGCACAAAGACACACAACAAATATGACATTAGGACATGATGTATTGAGATAAGTGAGGGAGCCTATCATACCTCAGTACTTGCTTTTCTCAATTGGTTTTCCATTCTCGTCCTTGTCTAGGTTGCATGAGGTTGCCATTGGAGTTACTGTTATTTTGGATTTCTCCATGTCAAAGCTCTTTAATAGATCTTTGCAATATTTGGCTTAATTAATGAAGGTTCATTCCTTAGATTCATGAATTTGAATCACTAGGAAGTATTGAAGCTCCTCCATCATTAGCATTTTCGAATTCGTTCTTCATCATTTTAGAAAAATATCTTAACAAGGATTCGTTAGTAGCACTGAAGATGATATCATCAACATAAATTTGAACCACTAAAATATCATATTCTATTTTCTTGATAAAAATAGTTTTATCAATTTGTCCTCTTTGAAACTTTTTTTTCAGTAAGAACTCGCTTAAAAGATCGCACCAAGCTATAGGAGCTTATTTCAATATGTAAAAACCTTTCAAAATGTTGAAAACATGATAAAAAAAAGGTTGAGTTCATAAAACCTGGAGGTTGATCAACAAATACCTACTCTTGGATGTATCCATTTAAGAAAGCACTCTTTACATTAATTTGAAAGAGTTTGAAATTCATGATGCAGAAAAAACTAATAACGTGCTTATGGCCTGTAATATAGCTAAAAGAGAATATATTTCATATAAATCTATTTCTTCTTGTTGATTGGTACCCTTCACAACAAGAATGACTTTATTTATTAATACTAGGGGGCAAAAGATGTCCGGCCCTTCGGTCATTCCCTTTTTCCTGCACTTTTTGTGTGGGAAATACCAATGTTTTATGCCTGCACTTTCTAATATGTATGCCTGCCCCTCCTCTTTTTTTGCAGGCCTTTACAGGGGTGTTTACGGTGATTTCCGGTAAACAACCGCTAGTCTTCCAAATTATAAATATACTTTGGTTACTCGCAAGATCGACTAGATTGATCCTAGGACATGTGTCGAAAAGTTGTCTTTCAGAATGATTTGATTCATGTTCTCTTGGATTTTATTGTTTTATAAGGTTATGCTGTGAATGTGTAAATAACTTTGCGAAATAAACTAAATGAATGTACGACGAAAAGTAAAGTGGTTAGACAATAAACGTAAGTAAAACTTCGACAAGAATGTAAAAAGGAATGTAAATTGCAGGAATGGAAAAACTTAACAAAAAATTAAAGGAATGTAAAATACTTCGATTCTATAATGAAAATACAAACATATGTAAGGTGTTGGTGTTACACGTACATTTATCAGCGACAACTCTTTCTCTTAATGTTTGATACTTGAGTGATTTGTGAGTAATTTGTACAAAATGAACACCCTGGATCCTGATACTAAGACCCTTATTTATACTAATTCGACCCTAAAGGTCCTACGCTAACGAAACGCCACGTTGCCCACATGCATGTGTTTCAAATCCCTGGGGCGCCATTTGTCTTTGTAGTTTTAAACAGAACATTTCGAAATTCAAAACCTCCCGCTCGAATCTTATTTGATACGTGGCAATGTATTCTTCGTGAGAATGCATCGAAATACTTTAAGTTTTAGCAGCCTTGTATTTCAGAAAACCATTTAAGTCCCGAAGACCACCTATTTCGATTCAACTTCAATTTTAGGAATCTTCATCACAAATAACATTCTTAGAGATAGCCATCCAAAGCCATTTTCTCCTCGAAACTTAAATCTTCGAAAAGCATATACAATAATCGAAATCTCCAGCTAACAAATTGCCCCCAATAAATGCCTGTTACGGAAAAGTAAGAGAAATAGGCATTTCTTGCCGTAATGAGATTTCGATTTCCTCGTACTTCTTTGAGTTCCAAGACTCTGACTAACGTCACAATCATTTATGACTTTTCTTTCAAAGATGTCTTGTCATTTTCAACAACGTCTCTTCAAGACGTGCGTTCCCACGTCTTAGCATTACTCATAATCATTGCTCCTAGATACTAAGAGTAAGGATAATAACTGTTCGACTGCCAGACGAGTGAATCAGCTGCCGACGCGTGTCTTATTGAACTTTATTCAAAACAAAATAGAGATTTGAAAAGTTTTCACTAAACCCTTAAATACCAGGGTTTTATCATTCAGGATTCTCTCTTCTTCACACATCATCGTTCTTTCATCTTCCTGAACGCAAAAAATCCTTTTTTAGATCTCAACTTTATTTCTTGAAGCAACTCACTCATGGCGTCTTCCATCGTCCAAAACCCATCAACGGAAACTACAGATGCTCTTCAACCTGTCCAAAAACTTCAACGCCCCACACAAGTAGCGAATCAGCAATACATTCCAGAGCCAAACCTAGAAGAATCTCGTGCTATTTATGCTTCCCAGGTAATCATCCCTTTCCTTCTTTCTGAAAAGACTCATGCTTTTATGGGTCCTTTACCTGGTGATAACAATCCTCTTCAAGACAAATTCTTCCCTGTTTATTACAAGACTAGACCCTTAGTAAGTAAGAAGAAGATAGACAAAGGGGGTAAACCACTCTTAGCTGAATCCACCAGTGTGGAAGGCGCTTCGACTGAAGCCGCTGTAGTTCCAGGAAAAATTAGGTTAGTTTACATGACTAATTTTCTCTCAGTTTTTAGAGCGGTCCTTTTAGCAAAGGATCCCGAGCTTTATTACGCCCGATTGGCTAAGGTTGAATCCAAAAAGGCTCCCTTCTGGAAAGAATTAGGGATTTACGATTTGATCAAATTATCAACGACAGGCTTAGAATATAACCAAACCATGTTAGTAGCATCTATATATTTCCGGGATGCTTCCCACAGTACTTTCCATCTTCCTTGTGGGATGATTACCCCAACTCTTTTCGATATAGCCGTTATCACAGGGCTTCGACCAACAGGGGAAATCTTTGATCCCAACTACATGGATATCGATACCATATGATTTAATGAAATTAAAGCCACTTTCACTCCATTCATCATGAAACACCATGACAAAACGACTTACGAGGTATCAGACAAAGAGCATATTGCATTTCTGGCACTTTGGCTTTCGAGATGTGTTTTCTGTTCTAGATCTCTTCAAGTGGCCAAGAGGTATCTCTGTATAGCTACCCAAATCAATGCTGGAAAAAGCTGAACTTAAGCCCGCTAATTCTAGGGTACCTTTATGAAAGCATTGGCGAATCAACAGACTTCATCAAACACTACAAAACTGGATCTT
This sequence comes from Vicia villosa, assembly GCF_029867415.1. Lineage (NCBI taxonomy): Eukaryota > Viridiplantae > Streptophyta > Magnoliopsida > Fabales > Fabaceae > Vicia > Vicia villosa. The sequence continues at coordinate 36,097,531 of NC_081184.1, read as the reverse complement.
CTCTTCTTTTCGCTGGACCCTTTTGGCTACTGCAGTTATAGCTTAATGCCACCTTTGAAGCTTTCCTTCCAAGTAAAGGTGTTGTCGATGAGAAAGACACAGCTATTCGGAACTGAACAGTTGAAGGAACTAGACTTGCCCACCTCACCCCTTTAGAAGAAGGAGGGAAACTGCATAAAGCTTTTCGAGCATACATCGTGATGTTTACTAAACGTTATCACTTCAGTCCTTCTATGGCTCCGTTCGTGAATAGAGAAGTGGGTCCCGAATGGTTTACTGTTGAAAGTATTTTGGGTAAATATTTTCTAATATCGTATCCACAGAGACTGAGTTAATATTACTGACGTTCTATAGTTAATTTATAATGAGTAGTGAAAAATATTGATGCTGATTGTTTTAATCTCTACTTGCAAATAACAGAATAATGATTGAATGATAAAAAGCTTAAAGATGAATAACAATGGTGAATGAATATGTTGAGTTATAGGGTTCATCAACCTATTCATATGCAATAATCAATTAATCCACATGTGAACATTATCTAAGTTATTATCTTCATTCATCCTCAAAACTGATATTATGTCTAATAATCAATCTAGAACCATCTCTACCGGTATGATATTTGATCTCTCAGAATAACTATAAAGATAAAGGGAATTAACCGTGATGATTTATGAAAACTTCTTCAAAATCTCATCTCTGAGTATTAATCAACAAGTCAATGTAAAAACCTAGGGCAAAAGTATAAACCCTATCTCTCGATTGATAGTTCAACAATGATATAAAATAAAAGCAAGGTTTTTCATTGATAATAAAGCTTAAACAATTGTTCACAGGAATTAATCAAAGTAATTGCATCTTCATAGGTTAACTACTACCTTAAACTCAACACAATGGGATTTAGCTCTCCATAGATATGAAGAACACACAAAGTTTCATGGCTGGATTCATCTTTATCAAGGGAATGTCTTCAATTGATGTTGAATTCTCCGTCGGATGTTGTTTGCTGCTCTGGATTAGGATTCCGCTCTGAATTTCGCTCACCAAAGATCTCCCCCTTATGAGAATTAAGGCTTCTATTTATAATAATTCATCCTTGTAACGCAGCCACCGCGCCTCGGCACGTATTGGCGTGGTGCGAACCCAAGTCAGAGGGTTAAGGCGCGTCTCGCCCCTTATTGGCGCGGCTCGGCCTTTGTTTCACCTTCCTTCTTTGTGATTCCTCCTCTCCAGAAGCTCTACGCCTGCGTGTTTCTTCGTCTTTACTTCTCAACTTCAATGTCTGCACAAATAACACCCAAAGTGACGCAAGTTGTTCTACAATTAGTGTCAAACCTCTAGAGTTCAATTTTAACAGTAAAATCCTCAAAACTCCTAAGATATACTCAACTTTAGCTCAAAAGGTAGTTAATTTAAAATATGAAAACACTACTAATTCACTCCTAACAAACTCTTCCCAACTTAGAGTTTTGTTTGTCCCTAAACAAAATTACTCACCTCAATAAAAACAACAAAATGTACCAACAATCATGCAACAAGTTTTTCAAAAAGTTTTTCAAATGGTTCAATTCAGTGACTAACTCAGATACTCTTCATCTCCCTGCAAACTCAGAACATGCACATGAAACAGATTTTGAAAGGAAATTACCTCCAGAAGTTCAAAACACTACAGAACCGCAGTTGAATCAGCACTAATCACTCATAAAAAAGTACGATGAATAACAGAGGGGTTAAACACTCATCCAAACAATTAAATCAACAAATATCCATATCATAAGTTCACCATATTGTTATCATCAAGTCCTGTGGAATCTGAGAATCGAAAGGTCTTTATAGGGTTGTAATGTGGTTTAGATTCAAAGAAAAGAAGATGTTCAAGGGTTGTTCCTATTCTAGGGAAGCATCTGAATCACATAACTCATTCCTTTTTCTCTATACCATTAGCTTTTTCACCCGTTCATCTTTTCATTTGTAGCTCGATGTTTCTTTTATTTTCAACAACTGTCCAAGTTCACATGTTGTTTTTCCTTTGTTTTCTTTTTGTCAAGCTACGAAATTCTTTTGTTCTTTGCACATCACCACCTGTACTTACTTTTCTTTTGCTTATGAATCTCCCCAACTTGGAGATCAACCTGTATTTAGATTCTATGAATGCTCCCCTACTTTCTATAAAGGTAAAAGAGAAAACACATCACCAAATTTTATGGTTGATGGTCCAAAATAAAACTTTTCATTGAGATCAACACCTCACCAGATGTTTTTCTTGGTGCATATTATGAAATTTATCCTGACCTCAGGCTCAAAGAATGGTTAGCAAAGGATCACACCCTCACAGAAAACATAAGTTTTAAGATGGAATAGGCTCAAAGAAACTCTCAGATTCAAATAAGTGCCTAAGTCCTTTTCACGGATTTCCATAAAACGATGCGACAAACAGTTTAGCACAATACAAACAAGTCAAAGTAATTGATGGTCTCCTGCATATAGTAAACAATGGAAAGCTTTCCTCACAAGGGTTAAGGCTAAGCCGATCCAACAAAAAATTGTGTACCACAAAGAACTAATATTAGTATTTACTAACAACCTACGTTTCATGCACACACTAAGAGTCAGAGTTCGAAAATTCATACTTGCCTTGTCATTTTTATTGAAAAAGAAAGGGAAAAATTAATTTTTGAAAAATTTCCACTCACTACCACTTTCATGCATGTTGCTCCCTTGTTGGTACTATCATTGTCTTGCTTGGGCTTTTCATTTTGCTGTGGAACTACTCTTTCTAAACTGAGGACAACTAACAAAAAATTAAAAAGCAACAATGACATAAAATAAAAACAGAATGACATAAAAAAATAAAAAATCATCACGACAGTTATCATAAACATAACAGCTCACTATCCTCCTCTGGTCGCTTCAGGAACTCATCTTGTCGAGCACCTGCACCCCCCCAAAAGAAGAGGGTTGGGCTCCGGCTAACCACAGTACGCAAGGCAACTGAGGGCAGGTTAGAGGAAAAAATCTGCTTTCGCATCACCGCGGCGCGCGCAAATCTTTCGCGACACGCGAAAGCTTATGTCAACGTGTCGCGCCTCGGTATGAGGTCTCACGGTGCGGTGCTGCATTTTGTTTAGGTTTCTGTTCCTGCTCAATTACACCGGTCTGATGATACATAAAACTAAAATTAAAAACGAGAAAACAATAAAAACTTACTGCGTTGGGTTGCCTCCCAACAAGCGCTTTGTTTAACGTCGTTTTGAGCTAGACGATCAGCTTCCTTAAGTACTCAGAAGTGCAATAATACACACTTCCCTACCAAATTCTCCCCCAAGGTAAACTTTCAGTCTTTCTCCATTGACCGTCCAACTCTCTTTGGTTTTGCTATCCTCAACGACAATAGCACCATATGGTTTGACTTCTTTGACCATGAATGGTCCTGACCACTTAGATTTCAATTTACCGGGAAATAATCTTAGCCTTGAATAGAACAGAAGCACAAGATCTCCAACCTTAAACTCTTTCTTTTTAAGTTTCTTGTCAAGGTATCTTTTCATATTTTCCTTGTACATTTTGTTGGACTCATATGCTAAGTACCTGAACTCTTCTAGCTCATGGAGTTGTTCTTTCCTTTTCTTAAATGCTAGGCTGTCATCTCTATTAAGGAAATGTAGAGCCCACAAGGCTTTATGCTCTATCTCTACGTGTAAGTGACATGCCTTACCATAAATCATTTGAAAAGGCGATGCACCAGTGGGGGCTTTGTATGCAGTCTGGTATGCCCAAAGAGCATCATCAATCCTTGCGGACCAATCTTTCCTGGATATCGAGACTGTCTTCTCTAGGATATTCTTTATTGCTCTGTTAGAGATTTCTGCCTGCCTGTTGGTCTGAGGGTGATAAGGTGAGGCAATCTTATGATTGACGCCGCACTTTTCCAACACTTTAGCAACCTGTTCATTAACAAAATGGGATCCACCATCGCTAATAATTACTCGTGGCATGCCAAACCGGGTGAAGATGTTACGGTTTAAAAATTTAAATACCGTTTTGGCATCCGCTTTTGGAGTAGCGATAGCTTCAACCCACTTGGAAACATAATCCACAACAACTAGAATATATTCATTAGTAAATGAGGGAAGAAAAGGTCCCATGAAATCGATCCCCCAACAATCAAAAACTTCAACTTCGATCATGGTTTGATGTGACATCTCATCTCTTTTACTTATCCCTCCAACTCTTTGGCATTTATCACAATTTATCGCATGGTGGTGTGCATCTTTGAAAATAGTTGGCCAGAAAAAACTGGATTGGAGAACTTTTGTTGCTGTTCTCCATCCATTAAAATGCCCACCACTCGGAGAGTTGTGGCAATGCCAAAGGATTTGTTGGGCTTCCTCTTCATTCACACACCTTCTGAGTATGCCATCCTTACCTATCTTGAACAAATATGGGTCGTTCCACACATAGTATTTAGCATCAGATAACAACTTTTTTCTTTTGATGCCAATCAAAGTCCTCTGGTACCATACCGGTTGCTTTATGATTTGCAAGATCGGTCAACCACGGTCTTACATGGAGTTGAAAAAGTTGTTCATCTGGGAATTCGTCATTTATTTCCGCTTCTTGGGTAGTGACATTTACATTGACCAGACGGGATAAATGATCTGCTACCACATTTTCTGAACCTTTTTTATCGCGGATTTCTAAGTCAAATTCTTGTAAAAGAAGAACCCATCGAATGAGCCTTTGTTTCGAATCCGGTTTAGTTAGCAGATATTTAATGGCCGCATGGTCCGTGTAAATCACCACCTTTGTTCCAATGAGATAGGATCTGAATTTTTCAAGGGCATACACTATGGCTAGCAACTCTTTTTCTGTAGTGGCATAATTGACTTGAGCGTCGTTTAAAACTTTGCTTGCATAGTGTATAACGTGAAATACTTCTTCCTTTCTTTGGCCTAGTACCGCGCCTATGGCATAATCGCTAGCATCACACATAAGTTCAAAATGTTTTGTCCAATCAGGTGCTACGATCACAAGTGCGGTAACTAGCCTTTCTTTTAACTCATTAAAAGCTTGGACACATGATTCATCGAAAGTAAAATACGTACCTTTGTTGAGTAAGTTACTCAATGGTTTGGCAATCTTCGAGAAATCTTTTACGAACCTTCGATAGAATCCCGCATGACCCAAAAAGCTTCTTACCCCTTTTATGTTTACTCGAGGTGGAATTTTTGAGATTAACTCCACCTTGGCTTTGTCCACTTCAAGCCCTCTTGAAGATACCTTATGTCCTAGTACAATACCTTCAGTTACCATGAATGGCATTTCTCCCAATTTAGAATTAGGTTGGTCTCAATACATCTTCCTAGTGCCTCGTCTAGATTAGCTAGACAAATGTCAAAGGATTTTCCGAACACCGAAAAATCATCCATGAATACTTCAATGCTCTTTTCAATGAGGTCGGAGAAGATTGCTTGCATACACCGTTGAAAGGTGGCTGGGGCATTACATAATCCAAATGGCATTCTTCTATATGCGAAAATTCCAAAGGGACATGTGAAAGGTGTCTTCTCATGGTCTTCTGGATTGACTACAATATGATTGTATCCGGAGTATCCATCTAAGAAATAGTAATAGTTTTGTCTGGATAATCTTTCAAGCATTTGATCCATGAAGGGAAAAGGAAAGTGATCTTTTCTCGTGGCTTTGTTGAGTCTACGATAGTCAATGCACATTCTCCAACCAGTGACAGTTCTTATTGGTATTAGTTCATTCTTCTCATTACTGATGACTGTCATTCCTCCTTTCTTTGGCACTACTTGTACTGGACTCACCCATGCGCTATCTGAACTTGGATAAATCATTCCTGCTTCCAATAGTTTGACTACATCTTTTCTTACTACTTCTTTCATAGTTGGATTTAACCTTCGTTGCGGTTGAGCTACCAGTTTGAATTCTTCTTCCAACATGATTTTGTGCATACAATATGCTGGACTTATACCTTTTAAATCGGCCAAGACCCATCCGATTGCAGCTTTATTCTTTTGTAGGATTTGAAGTAGTCTTTCTTCTTCTTGCGTAGTTAGCTTTGAACTAATAACTACTGGTTTCTTTCCCTCCTTATCTAAAAAGACATATTTCAGAAGAGCCGGTAGTAGTTTTAGTTCCGTCTTTGTTTCCTTCACTTCTTTTGGTGGGTCCAATGTTTCCACTTTCTCATCCTTATCGTTCATGTTTCCTCCCTTCTATAGTTCTTTTACAAATCCTTCGATTTCCTTTTCTTCCTCTTGAGTCAGAACATTAAAAGAATTAACAAGGGATCTTTCTAACGGATTAGAAAGATGGATCTCACTGGCTACCTCTGTGGCTACTTCTTCAGTGACATCTAGGCGGAAACAATCGCTTTTATCCTTAGGTTGTTTCATGGCGTCGAAGAGATTAAAGCATACCTCTTCATCTTGGAATCTTAGCTTCATAATACTATCATCGATATCTATCATCATCCAAACTGTTTTCATGAATGGCCTTCCCAGAATAATTGGTGACTCTTTATCCTCTTCCATATCAATCACAACAAAGTCTACCGGAAATAGGAATTTGTCTACCTTTACTAGCATATCTTGTGCAACACCGCAGGGAAGAGTGGTGGACTTATCTGCAAGTTGTAAGGTCATTCTGGTTGACTTCATCTCGATATTTCCCAATCTTTTTACTATTGATAGAGGAATTAGATTGATGATTGATCCTAGATCTATCAATCCTTTCCCAATGTGCTGATTTCCAATGGTGACCAGTAGAGTAACTCGTCCCAGATCTCTTGCTTTTTGAGGGAGACGGGACACTATAGCGCTTCATTGGGCATCGAGTACAACAACTTCTTCCTCTTCTGGTCTCTACTTCTTTGTCAAGATATCCTTCATGAATTTTGCATACTTTGGCATTTGGGCAATGGCTTCGGAGAATGGAATGTTAATTTGTAATTGCTTGAAGATTTCCATAAAACTTGCATACTGTCTAGCATGATCTTTCTTTGATGGTGCATGTGCATATGGGAGATGTTGGCTGGGGATCATACTGCTAGCTGTTTTATCCTTAGCGCGCCGCGACTGTGTATTAGCGCGCCGCGACCCCTTATTTTTTTCAGCATCTTTATTCATATCACTCACTATGATTTCATTCTCCTCATCTTCCGCAGCACGATTATTATCCTCCTTCTCGGCATCATTGATTTCAACTTCCCCCTCACCATCTTTCTGACCAATTCTAGTTACAACTGCTTTGCACTGCTCTTTAGGATTCTCTTGAGTGTTGGCGGAGAATGTCGCATTCGACTAATTAGCTGCAATTTGTTTAGCCAGTTGGCCCACTTGAGTTTCCAGATTTTTAATTGCGGCTTCCTGGCTTTTCTGGTTTGTCATTGACATTTGCATGAACTGCGTCATAGTCTCTTCCAACTTAGATTGTCCTCCTTGATGTTGCGGCGGAGGCTGAGTGTAAGGTTGAAAAGTTTGTTGTTGATACCCTTGATTGTTAGGTCTTTGTTGATACCCTTGGTTGTTATTCCTTGGAGGATAATTCTGTTGATACGGCGGAGGGTTTGGGTATTGATTTTGCCTATGTCCTTGGTTGTTGTTCATATAATTCACTTCTTCTGCCAAGACTGGTGGACAAAATCCGGTTTGATGATCTCCCTTGCATAACTCACACTTAGCAACTTGGTATGAATTTGAAACTCCATTAAGCTCTTTGATTTGTTGTGGAAGTTTGGACATTTGTTGTGTCAAAAGCTCCACTTGTGAAGTTAGCAATTTGTTCTGAGCAAGCAGGGCATCACTATTAGTTAGCTCCAATCGGCCCGGTTTCTTATCTCTGACAGTTCGGTCATGATTACCTGGTCGGTCATTCAAAGCCATTCTCTCAATTATCTGAATTGCTTCAGCAGTTGTTTTGGACATTAGTGAGACACCAGCTGTGGCGTCCAAGAGTGTCTTATTTGTAGGTGTAAGACCGTTGCGGAACATGTGAATTTGATCAACTTCTGCAAATCCGTGTCCCTTGCATTTTCTCAGCATAGCTTTGTATCTTTCCCAAGCTTCATTCAGTGATTCATTACTACCTTGAGAGAATACCGCAATTGCTGTTTTAGCATCAAAGAATCAGTTTTGAGAGTAAAACCGTTCCAAGAATTTTTCTTCCAGAGTATTCCAATCAGTCATAACTGTTTCAGGTTGATCTAGATACCAATCTTTAGCCTTTGATAGCAAAGAATATGGGAACAACCTTTTGAACAATGTTTCTTCCTCCGCTTGGGCTACACCTGTAGTACCTGCTAACTCATAGAATCGAGTCAGATGAGTGTATGGGTCTTCATGGTCCAATCCGGCGAAAGGACTTGCACAGATGAGCTTTAGAATACCGGTCTTCAATTCAGATGTCCGCTCATTGGGGGCAGTCCTTGCGAATTGAGGATTGAGACGAGGACTATTTGCACAAGGAGCTGTGGCGGCCATGTTCACAACAGTGTGTTGTATGATGGCTTCTTGCTCTTCTCCAAATAGTTCGTAAAAGTAAAGTCCGTCAGACGACTCGTCAATAGTTTCAAAAGATTGTGACGAAGTCGCAGTTGCATTGTCTCTTGCCTTTGCTATGCTTGCTCTTTTTCGTGTTATGCTGTTCAATCTCCTAGCGGTCCTTTTGATCTCGGGATCAAAAAGAAGTTGATCGCTGGAAACTTTGCTGCGCATACACTAAATCTGCAAAAACTAACAAACACGTGAAACAACGAGATTAATGAAAGTAAACTCAAAATAAGAAAAACTATTGCAATGCGTGCAATATTGAAACAGTCCCCGACAACGGCGCCAATTTGTTGAAAGTATTTTGGGTAAATATTTTCTAATATCGTATCCACAGAGACTGAGTTAATATTACTGCCGTTCTATAGTTAATTTATAATGAGTAGTGAAAAATATTGATGTTGATTGTTTTAATCTCTACTTGCAAATAACAAAATAATGATTGAATGATAAAAAGCTTAAAGATGAATATCAATGGTGAATGAATATGTTGAGTTTTAGGGTTCATCAACCTATTCATATGCAATAATCAATTAATCCACATGTGAACATTATCTAAGTTATTATCTTCATTCATCCTCAAAACTGATATTATGTCTAATAATCAATCTAGAACCACCTCTATCGGTATGATATTCGATATCTCAGAATAACTATAAAGATAAAGGGAATTAACCGCGATGATTTATGAAAACTTCTTCAAAATCTCATCTCTGAGTATTAATCAACAAGTCAATGTAAAAACCTAGGGCAAAAGTATAAACCCTATCTCTCGATTGATAGTTCAACAATGATATAAAATAAAAGCAAGGTTTTTCATTGATAATAAAGCTTAAACAATTGTTCACAGGAATTAATCAAAGTAATTGCATCTTCATAGGTTAACTACTACCTTAAACTCAACACAATGAGATTTAGCTCTCCATAGATATGAAGAACACACAAAGTTTCATGGCTGGATTCATCTTCATCAAGGGAATGTCTTCAATTGATGTTGAATTCTCCGTCGGATGTTGTTTGCTGCTCTGGATTAGGATTGCTCTCTGAATTTCGCTCACCAAAGATCCCCCTTATGATAATTAGGGCTTCTATTTATAATAATTCATCCTTGTAACGCAGCCACCGCGCCTCGGCACGTATTCGCGCGGCGCGAACCCAAGTCAGAGGGTTAAGGCGCGTCTCGCCCCTTTTTGGTGCGGCTCGGCCTTTGTTTCACCTTCCTTCTTTGTGATTCCTCCTCTCCAGAAGCTCTACGCCTGCGTGTTTCTTCGTCTTTATTTCTCAACTTCAATATCTGCACAAATAACACCCAAAGTGACGCAAGTTGTTCTACAATTAGTGTCGAACCTCTAGAGTTCAATTCTAACCGTAAAATCCTCAAAACTCCTAAGATATACTCAACTTTAGCTCAAAAGGTAGTTAATTTAAAACATGAAAACACTACTAATTCACTCCTAACATTTACGCGAAAATTTCCTGCACCCTCTCCAGATCAACAAGCTGAATCTATGGTTATTTGGGAAGCTTTTTTTACGCCTAAACTATTGTATCATCGACTACGGTCCCCAAAGAGCCATTGTTGCCTTCTCTGTTATCAACCCAATCTTGTATCGAGACAGTTTGGGTTGGTTCAACTTAAACGCAAATGCATGTATGACAAAAGGAGCCATATGTGTTTGCATACTGTCATACCCCAATTTTTGACCCTAAGATCATACATCAATTGCATTCAATCATCAATCAAAAGCACCATTGTGAGGCTTTGTCTTTGATACTGTGATTATCTCTGAGGGGAATCATCAAGCACTTTTAGATTTTTATTTGTTTAGTGCTATCCAAAAATCAAAAATATGTGTTTTGTCTCTTTTGTTTATATTTTACAGGTGAAAGATCGGGCAAAAGTCAAAACAGTGCAAGAAAACAATTTTTGAAAATTTGAAGGTGGAAATCGATTTACCCCTGTGGGAAATCGATTTCCTGTCCGCAAAATTCAAAAAAATATAAGGAGGGAAGCTTGACATCATTTTGGCACCTTTTATTTGATCATTTTACCAATTTTCCACCTCATCAAAATTAACTCCTTCATTAAACCCACTTAAATATCATTTTACCATTTAAATCCCACTTTAATTACCAATTAACCACAAATTAATTACCAAACACAAAAAGACCAATTTGCCACTACTCTTGCTCCAATTCTATAAATAGAGACCTCTACTCTCTCATTTCTCAAGCTTTGAGAGCCAAAAAACCCCTTGCAATTTCTCTCCTCATCCCTACCAAATTCACCAAAGCTCTTTATTCTTTCATAAAGTTTGTGAGTCACACCTTGAACCTCACAAACTTTGAGCTAAACCACCATCCATTTCACTCTTTTTTCTTCAATTGTTGAGAGATCAAGATTTGTGTTGGTGATTATTGAAGTGGATCTAAGTTTTGTTCAAGAATTGGTAATTTTCATCCTCCTTTTCCATCTACCATAATGTGATTCTTTGTTGTTTGTGTTCAATGCATCTTTGATGCTATATTGGTCCTATTTGATGGTGATTTGATGGAAAATTCGTGCTCCAATGGATATGTGATCATAAGGTGTTTGTATGTTTGCCTAAATCAAGTTCCAAAGTTCATAATGCTGTTTTTTTGAAAACTATGCGCAGGAAATCGATTTCCTATAGAGGGAAATCGATTTCCACTCTGTTTTTTGCGCCAGATCTGAATTCTGCAGGCAGGAAATCGATTTCCTACAGAGGTAAATCGATTTCCAGTGAGGCAGAATGCTTGTTTTTGCTATTTTTAACTTGTTTTTCGTTCTAACTCTTCTTCTACTCCATTCTTTTGATATTTTCTTTGAATCACAAACTAGAGGCCTAATTTCTCTCTAATTTCAATGGACTTAGGGCGTCGATAGGATGAGAATCCAAATCCACAAAATTATGTGATTGAAATTATGGATGAAAGGAGCTTTTAATGTTGTTCCATCTTTTACTTCTCTTTATTTTGATCGTTGAAAGTCTTAATACTTTGAGAATTCTTATGGATTCTTAGTAAAGACTAGATCACTCACCATTTTTCTTTTCGTGCGGTATTGCTTTCGGAGAATGATCTACATATCATTCCTCTCGCATGCATTAGCACATAAAGTTTTGACCGGCCTCGTTGTAGGGTGATTTCTACATAAATCACTTGGCGATCTGCTTAACATAGCGCAATATTTCGTGTCCCGAATCAAAAAGATCAAACATAGAAGAGAATTGTATGCGGTTGATTTAAGACTTATGAAGGTTTATCGTGTAGTCGCTATGATTTTATCAAGCTTCTGATAAATGTTCATTGAATTTAAATCCGAGTACATCCTTCACTCACCATCGATCTTTATTACTAACTTTGATAACATACTTGACAAGTTTCAAGATGGTTATCTTTAACATCTAACAATTGACTTTAATTTTCGCACTTTATTATACCGCTCTTTATATTTCTCGCTTTATCGCTTTATTTTATCATTTCATCATATTTACATTCCGCTATTTTCTCTTTGTCCATTTGGACATATGTTTATGTTTCCGCCATTTTCTCTTTGTCCACTTGGACCATACTTTACTTTTATGCTAAAACACTAATAAATAACAAAAATCTAAAAAACACCTAAGGCTCTCTTTTGGACTATTGGTTACTATCCCTAGCATTTTGGAGATTCGGACTTATGGACTTAGTACCTCTGGACCCTTATGATATTGTTACTCTGCTGTTATTCTGTCTGTCTGGAATTGGATTGTTGTCTGTTTATGTGTGCAGGTATTTCCTTGAAAGCCCTTGATGGTTAATTCCAAGACATTGAGATAAGGATTTTACCCGAAAACAGCCGTTACTCTGCCCGATTTTTGCCAGAATTTTAATATGCTTAATGCGAAATGGTGCTAAGATAATAAGTTCATCTGGATCCCCAAGTAATAATGTTGGTTTAGTATTGATATTCCAAAGGAAGGGAAATCTACCTTGACTCACAATGTCAAGTGTTGGCTTCTTATTTCGGTTAGACCGTTCTTTTCCTTAGCTTTTATTTTACGCAATAGGATAGCCTCTTCATCTCCTCCCATTCTTAAATTTTCAAAATCTTCTCCCTTTTTCAAAAACCTTCTTATGTTTGCAATCTTTTCAAAACCTTTTTCTTAAAAATATCTTTAGCCTTCAATGGCCTTTTTCTTCAAAAAGTTTAGACACCGTTAATTGTCGAAACGAGTGGTTATACCCCACGATTTTGAAAATGATTGATATAATGAGATCTTTTCCGCGTGAGAGAGCTAGTGGCATACTCGTCGATTTTATCCGAGTTGGAGCTCTTCTTTCATTTGCGATGCAAAGAACTCGTTTGTTCTCATGCTCAAGATCAATGGCTGAGTATTTCTCTCAAACGACGATAAAGTGTTTATTCGTTTTAAAAAATGTTTTCCCTTTAAGCGGAACTACATTAGCTCTGACTTCTCCATTGCACCGAGGAGGTATGTAGGCACAAAGCTTAACGCTTTTCCGAGCTTATTTTAAAAATAAAACAAACTCTTTTTTAGCACACACAACACAGATTTTCAAAAAGGTTCCTGTGGAGTACCACAGATATGAGGGGTGCTTAAAACCTTCCCCTTGTATAATCAACACCCGAACCTGAGTTCTCTTCCTTGTTTTAAAAAACAAAACTTTGGGTTTTTCGTTCTTTTCCCTTTTCTTTTGAAAAAATAAAGCGCGGTGGCGATTTCAAACGAAATATTGATTCGAGTCAATCCCATGGCTTCGATATCAGATTTTCCCCGCTACAGAAAAATGGCGACTTCACTGGGGAATCAGTTTTAAGTGTGTTAAGCCTATTTTTGTTTATCTGTGTGTTTTTATCTGTATATATTATTGTGTGCTTTGTGTGATTACTTTCTTTCTTTTTTTTCTTTTTGGTGCTCGATGGTTCCTCTGTGATGAGATAAAGTTCTAACCCGGACTTTTGTGAGTAACTTGAGATAGGAGGTGGTAATACCAATAGTCGCATGTCAGGAGCAATCCTTACGATGAGCGTCATATGGTGGAACCCCAATCAGTGGAGGCCTCATGGAAGGTAGTAGAGGTTGTTACGAACCATCGTGATAACGCTATTACTTTCAATAGTGAGTGTCCATAGAAGCTGAATGGCCTAGAACCTTTTTAACCCATCTAAGCCTTTTTAGGATGTAGTGCAGAAACAAGATCAAGTACCAATTTGAGCTTGTTGT